>NC_092524.1:36959772-37271136 GCF_037038585.1 Patagioenas fasciata
ATATGGATGATATTCTGTTCTGTCAACAAGCTGAGTTCACAGAAAGTTCCATAGTCCAAATTACGATCAAACTCAAAGAAAAGGGGTTGGTCATAGCTCCAGAGAAAGTTCAAAAGTCTGCACCTTGGAAATACCTTGGTTGGTCCATTTGTGATGCACAGATTCGTCCACAAAAAATTGAATTACATACTGATTTACAAACATTAAATGATGTCCAAAAATTGTTAGGGGACATACAATGGATTAGAAATTGCGTAGGCATTACTAACAATGATATAGCACCTCTTACTTCACTTCTAAAAGGAGGTGATCCAGCTAAGAAAATAAGCTTAGAGTCCGTGCATCTCAAATGTCTTTCTGATATTACACAAAAAGTACAGACAAATTGGTCTAGCCGAAGACTTTCTGATCGACCAATTTCCCTCCTTATTAGCAATCTAGAACATCCGTGTGCAATCATCTGCCAGTGGCAAAACAAAAACGGGGAATTCCCCATAGATGTTGCTACAGATTCTTCCTTTTGTGCCACTGTCAGATCAAAACCAGAAAATGATTTACGATTATTAGAGTGGATTTTTCTCAGTGTCCAACCAAAATTCAGTATTCAAACGAGACCAGAAGCAATTGGAGAATTGATTCGAAAAGGAAGATCTCGAATATTAGAAATTAGCGGTCAGGAACCAGATGATATCAGTATTCCGATAAATGGAGCCGATTTAGAATGGTGGCTGAGACATTCGATGCCTATACAGAATGCATTATTAGGATTTATAGGCAAGGTACATTCACGACAACCAAAAGGTAAACTATGGCAATTCCTTAGAACAAATCAGTGGTTAGAGAGAAGCAAAGTAAAAGCAAAACCTGTTGAAGGCCTTACAGTATATACAGATGCAGGAAAACGAAGACACCAGGCAGCATGTGTCTGGCAAGAGAATAGTCAATGGAAACAGCATTTAATTGAAGGTTCAAAAGAGGATTCATTGCAGACTTTAGAGCTCACGGCAGTAATATGGGCCTTAAATAATTGGCTGAAATTTGCTTTAAATGTTGTCACAGATTCTTTGTATGTAGCAGGTGTAATACCCAGAATGGAAAATGCCCTGTTAAGACAATCGAATAATCCTCGATTAGGAAAATTGTTTGTACAATTGAGAGCTATTTTA
Source organism: Patagioenas fasciata (assembly GCF_037038585.1). Classification (NCBI taxonomy): domain Eukaryota; kingdom Metazoa; phylum Chordata; class Aves; order Columbiformes; family Columbidae; genus Patagioenas; species Patagioenas fasciata. Next base: position 36,960,939 of record NC_092524.1, read on the forward strand.
AATCAAAGAAAAGAACCCTGTTGTGTGATTCACATCCGCAGTCATCAATGGAATCTTGGTCTAGGTGAAGGAAATCAAATTGCAGATAGTTTAGTAAGTTCAGTACAGCACATGCCTCCAACAGATAAATTCCAACAAGCGAGACAAAGTCATGAGAGCTTTCATCAGAATGCCAGAGGTCTCCAAAGACAATTCGATTTAACTTTAAATGAAGCAAGAAGTATTGTACAGGCATGTCCTCAGTGTGGAAGCCAGATGTTAGGTATAGGAATCGGTGTCAATCCTCGAGGTTTAAAAGCCTTAGAAGTATGGCAAATGGATGTGACACATGTGCCAGAATTTGGAAGACTTAAATATGTGCATGTCACAATTGATACTTTTTCAAAAATGATATGGGCTACTGCTTTACCAGGGGAAAAAGCACTACATGTATGTAAACATCTTACAGCTTGTTTTGCTGTAATGGGTGTCCCAGAAAAGATTAAGACAGACAATGGCCCTGCCTATGTTAGCCAGAAAGTTAGAACTTTTCTAATGAAATGGGGAGTGAAACACGTTACAGGTATACCTCATTCCCCAACAGGCCAAGGAATCATCGAGAGAGCACATCAAATGATTAAAGGGTATTTGAGCAAACAGAAGCAGGAAGAGTCAGATTGTCAACAGCGTTTAGCAAAGGTGTTGTTTACCTTGAATTATTTATGTCTAACTGGAGATCATGAGGAGCCTCCTGTGATCATTCATCATTATCAGATCAGACTAGGAAGGAAAAACACTTTACCGGAATTCATGGTGAGATATCGTGATCCCACCACTGGATTGTGGAAGGGACCAGTACCTGTTATTTTTAATGGTAGAGGGTATATGTGTCTCTCCACAGATCAAGGTCCATTGTGGGTTCCAAGCCGAGCAGTAAAGCCGGAGTTGAAACAAACTCAACCAAGTCAACTCCCTGCAGCAGAACCCTCGGAGGTCACAGAGTGAGGTGTAACCTTTGCATTGATTTAGCTGTGACATGTATGCGTACTATAGTTATATAAGTAGATCTTTAAACACCACTACCGCTTGAGTAAGTTTATCAACACCCAGCACATAGTTTGTTATAAGTTGAGTATCTTTAAACCAAAGTTCTTGGAATTTGTTTAATCAATCCATTGCGATATTTAAATGGCAATGGAATACCTCAGGTTTATTGCAAAGTGCACTGTTTACGTTGATTGTTGTTGTTATTTATATGTTATGTATAAGTTGTTTTTTATCACATATCAAAAAAGGATTAGAACACACAGCTAATCAATCCTGGCTTGTCCAAAAAGAAAAAAAAAAGGAGGAATTGTGGAGAGTTACTGGCTGTGTGCTGTGAACAAGCCAGGGCTTGATGCGGCTGTGTTACACGGAAGGATTTCCCTGAGACACCAGAGACAAAAGGAAAGTAAACAGGAGCTGCTCTGCTCTCGACCCAGGCTGCAGGAGGGGCGTTGCCGCTGCGCATGAAGAGTCTGTGAACAGTGCCCTGCAGCCAATCACCATAGTGGGGGGGCATGAGTGACTGTGAGTGTAACCAATTGTAGCCTGCACTTGCCGCATGGCCTTTTGGTATAGAGTATATAAGGCTTGGAAAAACGTGGTCTCGGGGACATTGATATTCAGTGTTGTTTAAGAGTTCATTAAAGAGTACGGATGGTAAATTCACATTGAATTAGACTCCTTACTCTCGCCCGGCCCGCCCGTTCGATCAAAGAGCTTATGCCGGCGTCTGGATTCGTCGAATTTGCTACCGCCACAATAAGTATTTTAAAGGCAATATTCCTCATCCAGCAGCTCTGATTCCTCCATGTTTAGAAATTTATTTTGTTCCAGTCCTCATTGTTTATTGGGTGGTGGAGTGGGGCTGTTTGGTTTAGTTTCTTTAGGTTTTGTGTGTTTGTTTGTTTTTAAAGTAAAACAGGTTCAGAGTACATGGAATCACAGGCTGGAAAGGACCTCTGTAAGGAATGGCCCAACACCTCTCTAGAGAAAGACTAATTTAGATCAGATTTCTCAAATTATCTAATGTGCTTAATTTAAGAAAAACTCTGATCAGCATGAGGTATTGTTACAGATGCACACCTCTCCACCACACCTTACACCTCTTCAGATCAAAATCATAACATGCAACAGTTGTATCAATGTTCTTTAAATTTTACAAGGTTTAGTGTCAATAAGCAATTGGAGAAGACATGCTCAGGTTGATCAAAATACTTGTATGGTTTACTAATCACAGAAAAAATAATACATTTTCTTACCTCTAGACCTGGCACAAGAAACTGCCTTCACTATTGTTTCTCAAAAAGTACACACATTCCAACTGTCAGTTACTAATAACTGTTTTTCACTAGTGTGATCATCAATGATTACATAAAGTTAACCATGAGATCCATTTTGTACTATCACAATTAATACCGATTGACAAATCCAGATGAATAGCAATTTTTACCTTTTTTCCTTCTGAATGAAATGAAGTAAAAATTCTCCCCTTCTCCTGTGCAGAAATCTCTTATCTGGCTAGGATTCACCAGTCAGTCCTTCAGCAAAAGGACACAGACCAGGTAACTCCAAACCCAATTCTAAAAATGTTTGTACATGCAAACACACTATATTACTAAGATATATTTCAGGTGGTCTGAAATCCTTCACAATTACCAAGTGTCATGTAGCTAATGTGTCATAATTCTGTCCAATATTATTCATCTATTCACACAAATGCATGACTTTTGCCAAAAGAAAAAAAAAAAAGACAGCTTTGGAGATTTGTTTTCATATTTTGAAAGTAGGCAACTGCTCAACTGTGTGTACTTAAAACTGAAATTTCTATTTGCTTTGGCAAGGGCAGAAGCTGTAATCTGAATTTGCACTATATAGTAATGTCTGCACAGGCTGAGAAACAAAGGTATTTCTAAATGTCAGTCAGTCACTCAGTATCTTCCGCTTTTAAGATGGAACAAACTACGAAAATAGAACTTGGCTCTTTACAAAAGTGCATCTAATATTGAACAATTTCTTTAACTGAAGACTGTGATTCCTACCCTTCAGAAATGTAGCATTAAGCAGAATCATATATAATTTTTTAAAAAGAGTTTTTAATGAACCGCAGTTCAGTGGTTCATTACCGGGCAGTATTTAGTCTTGGTCATCAGCCTGTCTTCCTCCTTAGGTTTCATAATAAAGTGATGGTGAACTTACACTGAGATCTCTGAGACGGACTAATACGACAAAACATAAATGAAATTGATTTTAATTAATCAATGACTTGATTTGCTACAAAGTCAGCGATCAAGGTGAATTCAAGTATTGTAGGCATGACCTTGCTTCTGCTCAGTTCACTAGTTTTTCAACTCAGAATTTGAGAAGAAATTCCAACAGCTAACAAAACTCCTTCATTTCTGTTGTATAAATATCCTAGGATTAAGAATTATAGTAATTTCTACAATACATTTAAGTCTGTATAGAGGTTGTGTTCAACAATATATGCACTTCTAGATGTTCCATGCTAAGAAAGATGAAACCGTCAATATACTTAATCCACACACGCACATATACATATCCATTTACATATCCAAATATGCAAATTTTGCTGGAAAATGGCACTCTAGATTTGTTTCATTACCTGCCGATTCAGCATCTACCAAATCTCTATTTTCTCTCTGATATTCAGTATTGAAAAGGATTTGTAATAAAGATAAGCTATTTCCTCAAAAAGGCATACATATTTTAGTTATATTTTATTCAAAAGTGCACATTAACATTCAAGTAGGTGCTTGCACATGAACAACTAACCTTAATGTAAACTGATATGGAACTGCTTTGAAAGTATATTCTTCTGTAACACCATGGAAAAGCTTTATTTGATAACATATCCTTTCCATGAAGGAATGTGTATTACTTTAAAATGTCCATGTCTGTTAAACAAAGAAACTCCTGTTTTCTACGGTAAAACAAGCAGGCATATCAAGCCAATGCTGTTTACAAGCCTGATTCCCGTGAGCCTGTGCCACTTGTTGATTATAGATCGGTGTTGCAAAGAAATGTGCCAAGTAAAAATCTGCAGCCACCTTCACTCTGATAGACAGCATCCTACTCATGTATCCTACAGTATCACAAAGCACAGGATATAAACAAACAAGCACCTTAATTAGCACCTGAACACTAGCTACAAACCATCCTTCCACAGTACTGCATTCCTTTCAAGTTTTCTAATCTCAGAGAACAAGTAAAATTCACCACAAATTGCCTTCTACAGTGGCTGCATTGTTCCTAACAAAGGAATTACAGACCAACTTGACAATGCTCTAACCAAAGATGGATTTGGTAAATGTGTGGGTGCCCACAACTTCCTTTCACAATGGGAACGGTCTCACTGCAAAGCTGTCCCCATGCACTTGTATTTTTTACAGAACTTCATCCTAAAAGTACAGCTTCAGTGCATGGCTCATATCACAAACTATTTTCACTCATTTCTAAAAGTAAGTATTGGAAACATACAGTCTTTGACTAATTTTAAAAACATTCTTATAGTCTTTTTCTAAGAAAAAAAGGAGTATTTGTACTTTTAAGCTGGAGCTTGAACAACAGTGTTGCCATAGGTTATGGAACTGGATTTTCCTCTTCCAAAGGGGGGAAAAAAAAGCTCTCCAAAATCTAACCTCATTACAAGAATTTGAAGTGGCGGGATGAGGGTATGGTTGAAATTGCAACAGATGAATGCACAAATCCTTGCTAGAATTTTACATATGCGAGAATTTGGCAACTTAGTTTTGCAAAGATCTTTACTTCAGAGTACAGAAAATAATTTCTTATGCTGTCTATGATTTCTTCTCAATTATCCAGGATTTAAGGTGTATTATCACCATTATTTTCAGGGCAAGAAATTCTCAGATGCAGACATAGTTGCTGAACATGAAGAGGATATGCCTTCCATGTAAGATTTTAATTGCAAACTCCTTTGCTCTGCAGTGATATAGCTCAGCTACACAAAAATCAAATTCTTGTGTTTGTTTTGAACCTGGTTCCTACAAGCTCCATATAATATTATGAAGCTCAAACATCTCAACAGTCAGTGAAGATTCTTGGCCATCCTCATCATGTCACACCCTGCCTGTCTTTTCCAGCCTGAAAAATCCTAGCCTCCTCATAAGTTGTTCCTCATCTGATTGTCATCCTGATCCTCATTTGACCTTTCCCTGAATATTTTTGAGTTCTAATGGTCTATTTTTAAGATGAGGTAATCAGAATTTCATATACTTCTCAATGGAAAAATTTACACACTTATGCAGTAGCAAAAAGATCTTCTCTTTTGTGCTCTTTATTCTGTTCTTAGTAATTTGTAATATTTGATTGCCTTTCTTGGCTATTAATGAGCATTAAACCATTTTTTTTCCATTGAACTATTATAACAACAGAGCCAATCTTTTTAAACACAAAGCTGAATGGCTATTTTTTTTCCTCAGGTCTGTAATTTCTCATTTAGCTTGAATTTCATCTGCCATTTTACTGCAGCTACTTAATTTCAGAAGGTCCTTCTAGAATGGTTCACAGCTTGCTCACATCCTTGCTACTCTAAATAACTTCCTACCATGAGTGCTCTACCTACTTATCCCAGGTCCTCTCTCTCTCTCTCTCTCTCCTTTTCCCCTGCACGCCCTGCTAGTCCCATGAACATGGTCAAACACACAGATTGGTTGTGGAGTATCCATCTTTGGAGACCTCAAAACCCAACTGGACAATGCCATAAGCAACCTGCTCCAGAGATCCCTTCCAATCTCAGCAACTCTGTGGTTTAGTGAAATAAAAAAATTTAAAAACAAAATAAAAAGGGTCACGATAAACAGTTTTTAAACATACATAGGAGGCTACTCCAAAAGGGAAGGGAACGCTGTGTTTCCCACATGTAACTGACAAAACTTGTAATATAGATTTTAAACTGTAGCAAGATTCAGGTTGGGTATTAGAAAAAAGGTTTCATTCTCCTTTCGTAATGATAAAGACAGAAAGGCACTAAAATTGACTCTTTGGGTAGGTTGCAGAGCCTGGATCACTACAGGTCTTTAAAAACAGGTTATGTTGGCATCTGTGGGTATGCTGTTGTTGTTGCATGTCTTCTCTTTGGTAAGGGAATATGCACCATGAGGTCTTAGGGCTATTTTTTCAAGATCAAATAATTGAAACATAATTCTTCATGGCTAGAACACAATTTATAATATAATTAACCACAACTTAATTCTGCAATACACCCCCATGCTGTGTTGATCCTGACTCAAAAACGTCACGTTATCCTCTGTTTTCTATATATGTATGTTTTCATCTTGTCTGATTAGAAGGAATGCACAACCTGAAGGACTCCCTTAGAATAGAAAATATATTTTGTTTAGTCTTCTCCCTATCTTACTTGGTGTATGTTTTATTTACATGATTTTATTCCCACAATACTTGAGCACACAAGATAGAAGACACTAAAATTCTAACTGCTTTATTTCCTCATTGGTGCTCATGTTCTTTATCCACCAACATTTGACAATTGGTTTATAAATCAAATTACAATAAATAGTCTCAAAAAGATTACCACTACCTCTCACAATTAAGTAATCTACCAAATGTACCACCACTCAGGATGCTAACAGAACAGAAATAATGCTCATTTCATACTGTTGAGTTCCAGAGAACAAACAGAATCACAGAATGTTAGGAATTGGAAGAGACTTCTAAAGATCATCTAGTTCAATCCCCCCACCAGAGCAAGAACACTTAGATGAGGCTACACAGGAATGTGTCCAGATGGGTTTTGAAGGTCTCCAGAGAAGGAGACTCCACAATCCCCCTGGGCAGCCTGTTCCAATGTTCTGTTACCTGCACTGAGAAGTCTTCTCAAATTTAAGTGGAACCTTTCGTGTTCCAGTTTGAACCCATTACCCCTTGTCTTACCATTGGTTGTCACCGAGAAGAGCCTGGCTCCATCCTCATGACATTCACCCTTTATATATTTATAAACATTAATAAGGTCACCCCTCAGTCTCCTCTTCTCCAAACTAAAGAGACCCAGCTCCCTCAGCCTTTCCTCATCAGGGAGATGCTCCACTCCCTTAATCATCTTTGTTGCTCTGCTCTGGACTCTCTCCAGCAGTTCCCTCTCTTTGAACTGAGGGGCCCAGAACTGGACACAATATTCCAGGTGCGGTCTTACCAGGGCAGAGTAGAGAGGAAGGAGAACCTCTCTCGACCTACTAACCACCCCCCTTCTAATACACCCCAGGATGCCACTGGCCTTCCTGACCGCAAGGGCACAGTGCTGGCTCATGGTCATCCTGCTGTCCACCAGGACCCCCAGGTCCCTTTCCCCTATACTGCTCTCTAATAGGTCATTCCCCAACTTATACAGAAAACTGGGGCTGTTCCTACCCAGATGCAATACTCTACACTTTCCCTTGTTATATTTCATTAACTTTTTCCCCACCCAACTCTCCAGCCTGTCCAGGTCTTGCTGGATGGTAGCACAGCCTTCTGGCACGTCAGCCATTCCTCCCTGGCTTTGTTTACTGTATTACAAAATGAGCATATAGAAATAAAGTTTTGACTTTAAAACTTTGTGCATGCTAATGTCTAAATAACTTGATAACAAAAATAATTTTTTTTTCTTTTTTCTTTCTTTGATACTCACACAGTAGTTCTCCCAGTAAAACTGAACCCTAATCCAACAGTGACTTTTCTTTGAAGAAAAACAAACAAACAAACAAACAAAAACAGAGAAACAAAGAACAAGACAAAGACTGGGAAGACAAACCAAAACAATTGAACAATTGTTCATTTCAAGAAGGGAATGAAATGCAACACCAGAAGTAAAATAAAATCAATGTACATTTCAAACCAATATGTGTTTATAGAGATATTCCATGTCAAAACATTTGTTGTTAACTTAACTCTGATGTTCCCAAGTGTGAACATTTTCTACTTGTCCTTTTGCAATTCTGTTTCTGAGTACAGATTTAAAGATCTATAGGGCAAAATATATCCTTTTTGCCCAGCACTTTTCACCTATACAATAAGGTAAAACTGTAGTTAAAAATTGATTTTGAACAGTATGACCCTAAAAAGTTGGGGAAACAAAAATTGAGTCTAATTCTATTCTCCTGCATAGTACTGTAAACTAGGTAGAACTCTTACATCAGTAGAATAACAAATGCTAAAATTCATGTGAGGAATCAGATCTTCTTTCAGAAAACATATTGCAAATTCACTTAAACAGAGAAAATATTTTTTTAATGTATGAATGATGTCCACTAAAATTATATGAAACATTTAAGTATTTTTGAAAACCCCAAATTAACATTGGCAGTTTTTATGAAAAAGAAGGCTTATGAGATATAATCAATATCCATCTTCATCCTCAGTAATCCACCAGCTTTAATAAAACCTCTAGGTTAGACCTTTTAACTTCTAAACAGTGTTTTGCAGGGATTAATTCTACATCACCATATAATAGCAAAAATCATAGAATTCAGTAGTCAAATGCTTTTTCACTTGAACTGCCAGCATCTTTTTTTTCTTAGTGATAAACCACTTTGCTGTAGTTGTATTTCTCACCTTGTAGTATAAGGCTTACAATGTATATGAAACTCTGTGACACACATCCCTCAGTTTACTACAATGAAGAAGAAAAATGAAGAAAGGCAACTCAAGTTAGCAAGTTGATGAAGCATACCAAGGCTTCTCAAATGCTACCACAAAAATAAAATCTGTTACTTATCTGTTTCTGATGAATTTTTTAAATAGAAGTCCATAATTTACTTACTTTCCAACTTTTTAATTGGGATAGGCAATCGCAGAATCACAGAATGTCAGGGATTGGAAGGGACCTCGAAAGATCATCTAGTCCAATCCCCCTGCTGGAGCAGGAACACCTAGATGAGGTTACACAGGAAGGCGTCCAGGTGGGTTTTGAATGTGTCCAGAGTAGGAGACTCCACAATCCCCCCGGGCAGCCTATTCCAGTGTTCTATTACCCTTACTGAGAAGAAATTTCTTCTCAAATTTAAGTCACTCCACTAATTCTAAAACAGAAACTTCATGCAATGCTACTTCCACATTTGAATAAAACTCTTCAAACCTATGATCTCATAAATTACTGTTCGGATATCTTACTTTAGTAATTATTATTGCAAGACTTGGTGAGTCAAGATATGTATGCTTTCTGTCTTTTACATTGTGAAAAATTAAGTTGCATATAATTGATACAAAAAAGAGTTTTGCTATGGCTTTGTATTTCTGCTACTGCTTTTCTAACTTCAGATAAAGGATGTGGGAAATTTTGGCTGTTGATTTTATTATTTACCAAGGCAACACAGTCTTAATTATTTAGGCTTCCTAATTAGTTAGTTCATAAAAATGAAAAGCTTCTTTGATTAAATTTTACTTGGATCGTTTTGCTTTAGAGACTACAATCCAGAAAAATAACAAGGCCTTCATTTGTGTATTCATTTGCCACCTAGCTAAAACAATTCTATTTGCTTAGGTTCTTGTAGTGAGGAAGCAGTGTCATTTTCCAGTAATTAATAACAATAGTTTGGAAATTGGGTATCAGATGTCCATGCAGAAACTAGAGCCAGAGCAAAGTATAAACCTGCATCAGAAGTCTTGCTGCACATCACCTCTCCTCTGCCAAATGCCCCTGAGGCATGACTCTCAACAAAAAAAATCTTTGGGAGAAATTTCCAAAAGCTCTGTTGTATTTTTAAATCTAAATAGTTATTTGCTGTGCAAAGAGAAAATCCATTCTTAATTAAAAAAAAAAATAAAATTGTTTACTGTAATGTTATGACTGATACAGACAAATACTATGGAGTATACAATTGACTACTTGACATTTTGGATATTGTTTTTGTTGAATGACACAACAGATTTCTCATTTGAAAAAAAAAAGTTTATTACGGATACAAAACTCGTGTATGACATGGTATGATATTGATTTTCTGCTTTGCCTACTTTTTGTCAAATTAAACTATTTTTTTTTTTAATAGTCACACAAAAGAAGAAACAGGAATAAAGTAAAACCTCAAAAAAGGTTTCAAAGCCAAAAAAACCCCAAACAAACAAACAAAACCACAAAAGAGGCACAAAAACTAACAAAACAATAACAAACACCCTATTAAGTTTACAGACTTGCCTGTAGTTTCTACAAAGGCAATATGCTGGTGAAGTATAGCGTGTCCTCATGGATGACTCCACATTGATGTACAATCTCCAAAAATGACTACAAATGTCCTTGGGATCCCAAAACTCCCTGAAATGCTTAGTTATTAGAAGTAGCTTTCCCTTCCCAAGCACACGGGGACAAGTACATTACTGAAACACTTATGTTAAGAAGCAGGAACCATTACCCTTTGTTAGCTTGGCAATGGAGGAGGTGATCTGAATCTCCCCTTTGGACATCATCTAGGAATGCAGATAAGGAAGGAAAGTTTATTGTGTCTTCCAGGACAGATTCTTTTGTGTATTCTTCTGTTCTCTCTTCTTCTTCAGATCAAAATGATCACAAGTTATTTGCTTCCTTGACAAGTCAAGTCTCTCCTTTTTTTTTTTTTTTTTTCTGTCCTCTCTGTCCTCCTTAGAGAAGTACTAGACTTCCAAACCCCAATGTCATTTACAGATACATTATCAGGTGAAGGAAGACTGAGTTTACTCTAAGTTCATCTTCCCTAGTTTGTGTCTGTATGTGTGTGTGCAGTGGGCGGTTGTTTGGTTGTTTCCTAAACTGATAATAGGACTTGATGTGATACCTTGCTTTTAAATCGGGATTGCCCCTTCTTTGCCCAATATAGGTTATACAGACTGAAGTCTAATCTGAACAGAAACAGCTGCAGGTTCAAGACAGTACTGAAAAATAGATGGGCAGAAAGAGATTTTGTATTACTCCATTTCCATTGGAAATTAAGAGACAAGCTACATAAAGAAATCTTAGTTCAACTAATATTAAAACATTAAGTAACTCCTCAGGAGAGCAGAACATGAAACAGGCTAAATAATGGTAAAGATGAAGGTAAAGTGTCCTTCTTGTCTTTCTCAGGAACTAGTTGATGCTGACCCTTCCATGCCTCGTCTGTATTACTAAAACAAAACACCACTTCAAGAAAGTAAGTTAATTCAAGTAATATGAATACCTACTCATAAAAATAGAAGCAAACAGAACAAGAAAGGAGCATGCAATACATTTGATCCATATTGAAGCTGTGTGAACCCTTCAAAAGTTCTGCAATATGAATAATTCTTTAACCTTATGTGTGGACATACTTAATTCTCTTAATTTAAATGCTCCTATACGTTACTTCATGTTTCTATTCAACTTCAAAGCCTATATAACAGGTACTCATACCACCATTCACTATTTTCATTTTGAAGAGTTTCAGTCACATTGCCAGACAACAGGGGAAAAAAAAAAAAAAAAACAAACAGCTCATAAAAAATACATAAATAATAATGGAAAAATTCAAAAGCTACTGTAAACTACAAGGATAAATTAATACTATTTTAAAACTATATATATTCCTACATTGCCAGTCATGAAAACATTTGCATTGTTTTTTGTCTCACATACATGCCAGTAAAGCAGACATTTACAAAACTCCCAATTTTGTCTCACAGGAGTTACATTCTGCCATTCTACCAAAAGGACACAACTGTTCTGTACACCTCTTAAGAGCACTTTTTTTCCCTGCACTATCCACCTACAATACTGACAAAACCATTTGTCAATAAACTCTAACTTACTTACTACAGAAATATTAGGAATTAGGAATACTAAAGTGTGTACCTAAGCACCAAAGCAAAAGTTAATATCCGAGTAAGCTTGTGAAGCAAAAGAGCTTCATGGAAGATTCAAGTTACATTTTTCATTCCTGTAATTTAAAAAGTTTATACAGCTCAGCTGCAATATGATAAAGTTTATTTTAGGACCTCCACACAGTAGTGCATGCTACAGAAATATTTTGGTCTCAAAATACAGACATCACCGTCATGCAATTGAATTTGGAAGAGGTCACATGAATATACCATCTTAGGCTTTCCTTTGCTTTAAATGTCTATAAATAAATCTTCTGGCAAGCACTCAAGTACTATGTGTTAATTTCTAAAACAAAAGTGTGCTTAGACACAACTGTCATGTTGTAAATCATCACAAAAAACCCAAACAAACAAAGGAAACCAATACTGAGAGCAGATCTCAAATCAGCGGTGGTGGTGGTGAAATGGATTCTCGGCAGATTTAGCTTTACTTCCATTACGTGTTATCAGTTGGTTTTAACATCTTTTTATAAGTTAAAAGCCTTTATTTGTTTGGTACCAACATATCAAGGCCTTTCTTCCCCCAAGTAAGCATACAAATTTCTCCCAATAAACACAGTCAGTTTGCTGCAAATGGATCCTTACAATGGCAGCAGAGTTATTTGCTGGAAATTCACGCACCACCATCTGACGGTTCTCAGAAGATTTTAAAAATAGATTTGGGGTTTCCGTTGTCAGTCTCCTCCTTCAGCAGTGGTTGGATCAGAGCCCCGTCTCAAGTCTAGAACATGCTTCCATATCTTATATCAGGTCATCAGCAAGGCAGAATAAGCAAATCATTAGACAGCAATAAAAAGTACTCAGTCCTTTTCACAAAAATTAATACTTCTGAATAAAAAATTGCTTCAAAAAGTCAAGTATTTCAATATTGGCCATTCTGCTTCTTTTTGGAATACAGCTTCCAGGTTGTAGACTTGCCCTTGAGGCATTTACATAGTTTGCTGTCTTTTGTACCACAGCTTTCCCTGCGTCTCCCCTCAGCCAGTTCTTCCTGGAAATGTAGCAGCATGAGAGAGTAGTAACAAAGGAAAAACCACACCACATACCAAGACCAAAAGAAACATCCAAAATATTTGTCCATCATCTGTCTTAAAAGCTGAATGTTAGACATCCTTTAAAAAAAACCAACAAAAAACAAAACCACGAAGAAAAAAAAAAAGCCACCAAAAAGCCAAAAACACTCCTGTGATTTCAAACTGTAAGGCAAGAGAAAAAGAAACCTTATTAGCAGACCTGGGGTGAACTAGCTATGCAGACTGAGTTGTTGCAAATCCGTGGCAAAATAAATATGTAGTCTCCTATGAGGCAGTATCCTGTCTTGCTTTAAGAATTGAAGTGACTTTAAGTACACACGTTGATTTCAGAATGGCAGATTGACTAAAAGCATCAAGATATATTCCATACTAACCAAGGAAGTAGAATCAGTCAGGAAAGGTGTATCCTGCATAAGTACCTTATCATTACCTACTGAGTGGACCTGTTGGAGAGGATCCCAGGGAGGGCTGTGGAAATGGTCAGAGGGCTGGAACACCTCTCCTATAAGGACAGGCTGAGAGAATTGGGGTTGTTCAGCCTGGAGAAGAAAAGGCTCCAGAGAGACCTTATTGTGGCCTTTCAATAATTAAAAGGGGCTTGTAAGAGAGAGACAGACTTTTTACCAGGGCCTGTAGTGACAGGACAAGGCGCAACAGTTTTAAACTGAAAGAGGGTAGGTTTAGATTGCACAAGGAAGAATTTTATTTTTTTTTTTTTTTAGGAGGAGGGTGGTAAGACACAGGAACACGTCCAGAGAAGTTGTGGATGCGCCATCGTTGGAACTGTTGGACAGCCAGGTTGGACAGGGCTCTGAGCAACCTGATCTAGTGAAAAATGTCCCTGCCTGTGGCGAGGGGTTGGACTAGATGATCTTTAAAGGTCCCTTCTGACCCAAACCATTCTATGATTCTATGAATTGTGGTGTCAGTCTTGGCATGCTTTGCACCTCTGACATTCGTAACCTCTGGCATAATCTTATATGAGCAAATGAAGAAATGTCAAGATTTATTAGGTAAGGAGGGTATTATAGTTCATTTTAATCAAGCATCCTGTTAGAGAGAGAAATGAATGCAAGAAACATTACTGCATATGTACATTCTTGCATATATTTTGTTTGCTTTAACCATTCCTTTTTCATTTGGTGCAAGGGATATACTTGTAGACCAACCAGTTAGCAACTGAAATATATAACATAGGATACGTATAACTTTTTTTTTTTTTTTTTTTCCCCAGCAATTAACCAGTAACTGGGGTTGACAAATCTAAGAGAAAAATTTTGGCATAACAAAGTCAACTCAATTAACTCAAATTTTTACTGTTTAACAGATTATAAGAAATATTAATGGAATAGCCAGTGCCTTGTCTCAATTACAGATGAACCAATTTAAAAACTTGGCACCTGACAGCAAGAAGGAATCCAAACAGAAGTTGTCAGCCTTTTGGAATCTTAGTGCGTGACCACTACCAGATTAGTTAAGATACCAATAACAAGATACATTTACGTCATATCTATTTCAAATGAGAATGGGTGTGCACAGTATTTAGTATATCCTTTAAATCATGTATTCTGTATATATGACCACTGTTACCTCTAAACTATCAAGCACATGTTTATTTAACATCACAGTTTGTGAAAGAATGTAAGAATTCCCTTTTAGATTAAAGAGTTTTGCTAGGAAACTTAAATAGTGACTTTGAGGCAAAAATTCTGTGGATCTTTTTACAGAACCCAATAACATTCTGGGTTTACACGCTGTCTATATCAACTGTTGGAAAGAGGGATACTTAGGGTACAGCTTTGAAAACTGGAGACCAACAATGGGACAAACTATTATCTATCTTAAATTTTAGGATCTCAAAACAGGTTCTACAAAAAGATGAAACAAAGCAGACATCTGCTCAGTTACAGGCCAGGTGCTATCTACATGAAGATAGGAGAAACTTTAAAAATTATTTTTTAAAAATAGTATTCTGAGAGGAGATTTTACAGCATCACAATTACCTGGATTTAAGTCCTGTCCATGTCAGGTGTAGGCAGCAGAACCACATCAAAATGTGCAGTAGAATTTAAACACATACAGAGTGTTTGCAAGACTCAGGTCTTTGTACTGGATCTCAGAACCAGGGTGAGCCCATGAATAGCCAGTAAATAGTTAAATACCACTTATCCAGCTTTTAAGAGCAAGAAAAATACAGGACATGTGAGCTGGCATATCATTGTATAAATAAAAAGTTTTTGCCAAGGACCCAAGGACGGAATGACATGAACAATGAGACAAGATAGGTCTGAAGCAGAAATGCAGGGCACCACAGGCTCTGGAATTACTTAATGCCTGTCTTTTTAATCACAACTATTTTATATCTGGGGGAAAACAATGACATATTTAAAGGAGTTTTCAATCATGACATCAGAGATTTAGACTAAATCCCAGGCTTCTTCCCCAAACTTTCTATAGACAAGACTGAAATATGGCTGTGAATATATAGCGAATGAGCTGCCAGGCTTGCATGGGTTAGTAAGAACAGAATAGGTGTGAATGAGGTTCAAATTGTTTACATGTACACAGGTAGGATCATAAATTACACAGAGGAACAATTCTAAAGGAACAACAATACCTATGGTTATTCTATACTAGTGAATATACAGATATATTAAGGTACAATCATATATGGGTATATTCAGTCAATGTACACATATATTAATGGATGTAAAGAACATTAAAGGACTTTTACACACAGTGCTCCTCTTCAGACTCAAACTTCCTGGATAATATCCTTATTGAGTCAATGTCAGAATGGCATGTAATGCAACCGTATATATGGTAGTATGTGTCACCTAGAAAAAAAAATCTGAGCAAAGCTTTTAAAATTTACTAGAAAAATTAGTACATTTCAATGGCATATTCCATTCTGCAGACCTAGAGGCTCTGTACATTAAATTCACCATCAACCCTAATTACTTCCCCAATATTAAACTGCAGAATTAAAATAATCTTTTTAAAAGTGAGCTAGACCACCTACAAATTATTTTAAAATATGTTTAATATAAGGAAATAATCCCTTTAAAATCCAGCTACGTCTTCCATTTCTAAGTCCATGTTCCACTATGTTGATAGTGCGCTCTGTATTGGTACATACCTGTCACTTTTTTCTAAGAAGAGACTGCTAAGATGAAATGTACTCCTATTTTGATTAAAAAAATTCTGAAACTCAAAAATTACTGTCATGTATGTTTAAAATAAACTATCTGTTACAATCCTGAATTATGACTTGCTGGAAATTTATTTCAGAAGTGAGGCCTCCGATATTTTTGGCAATCCTTTAAAACAAAAACCTCACTATACTCAGTAATCATCCACATCTGTTGCAGTTTAAAAGAGAAAAGGCATCAAATGCAAGCAAAATTCCAAAAGAAATCTTTCAAACAGCATTTAAAAAACACAGCAGATATTTTAACAGGCCTTGTGCAAAATGTAAGCAAAAGGAAAAAATAAAGCAGAAAAGATGGCACAGAAACAAAATGCGAAAATTTAAGTACTTTCAAATGCTGTCCATCCCATGTCAAGTGTTTACAGATATTACTTACACGGGACTAGCGAAAGTGCAATATTCAAGGTTTAGACAAGAACTGGCAGGGATAGAATATTGAAAGAGCATAAATGAATCATAACCATCATATTTATCTTCAAAAATAAATAATTCAAATGACCAAAAAGCTGCATGGCAGTTTCTCCTGCATAGTGATTTTACAGATGTCTCACAGTTATTACTACTCCAGTAGGAGCTACCTGCGAGCCTGTAGGCAATCGCAGTGTTTTAAAAAAAGTGACAAATCAATCAGTACCTTCTAGCAAACTGACTGTGAGATAATTACATTTTCACCCACAGATGTCTTACGTCAACCAGGCGCTCATTACATTGGACCTATAGTTGAGAACAACTACAATTAAGAGGAATAAAATGACTTCCCATAAAATTAAGACAAATATTTCTCCATGTCTGCACACAAGACCTATAGTCCCACACCAGCAGCTGACACTGAAACCCTCACTTGCTCCAATTGCCAGTACATATACAAGTGTTCCTTCACCCACAGTTTGATTCTAGTTGCTGGGCTCAAATTCACACATCTCAGTCCAGCCAGTAGCTGCCAATCCTCCTAAAATCCATGTGCCCTCCAGCTATTGATGGCAATACTCTTACTTGCTCCCGTTGCTGGCACCACAGATGCATAGGCTGCTTCACCTGAGTCTGGCTCCAAATTCACCCCCTCTAGTTTTCCCAGTTGCCAGCAGTTATTCCTTAGAGCACTCATACACCAGGTAGAGACCGAGATTACATGAAAGATAGTTAAGAAAGTATTTAATAGGAAGATAAACTGCAGTGATCAGGCACAGGGCTGTCAGGCAGGCATAGTGACTGGACCCAGTTTATACACAACCAGTCCTTTTTATATCCCTTCTTCTCTGTCCCCTATCACCGCCTTGCCCTTCCCCAGTCCCCTTCCCCTAAACATCTAAGTGTTGCAGAGTTCTACAGACCTCCCCCCCCCCAAATATTAAAAATCTTCATATTTGCCTTCTTGTCAGTTACAAAGTCCAGACTGGCCCTTTACAAAACACCAGCTGAAGTTTCTTAACAGACCAGTAATTAATAGAGGAAGAGCTTTGGCCTTTGTCATTGTCTCTATTTTCCCATGTCTACTAGGTTTGTATCCCTGTGAGGTTTTGTTTATCTACCAATTCCCCCTTGACTCCTTCTTCTCCACTTAGTCCCTGTTTTAAGAATGCAAGGAAAAAGATTCAGCAAAGATTTTAATGCTATTTGGGGAAAGAAATGGGTTGGGAAAGACCCCATAGAATGCTCTCAGTTTGTCATTTCAACACCAGCTACAACAAGTGCACTCCTTGATGAACACGTTAAACAGCAGAAAATGCTAAAGGCTTCAGAGCATGTCAGGTTTGCACATGATCAAAACACATGGTCCAAGATGTATAGAAACCTCGTGGTTTTTTTAATGGTACACCATCATGAATACCATTGTTTTAACTAATTGCTGATACAGATACAATGCAGCACATGGATTTAAGTGATACAACAGAAAAGGTTCTTGTTTTGATATCCTATTTCCAATGCAGATACTCCTCTGCTTCAAAGACTTGCAATTCTTTTTCCCGAGTTTACAAGTTAGTGTGTGCTTGAACTTCCAAAATTCAGAGTCATGCTGCCTGCTTCCATGGAAGCTGGAGACCTAAATCAGGTTTTCTAATCAGGAATACTGAGGTTGATTTTATGCTTGCAGGTGTTAAGCTGAATTGATATCTTTCTTGATATATGAAAAAAAAGGAAATTACTACATCTATCACCACTTCAAGCTGTCCTGCAGGGGAGCTGCTGTATTCCCGCTGTGAGTTTCTGCCTCAGAAATTACTGCTTGACATCCATGATTTCAAAATATTAATGTACACAAAATTCATCTGGGGTAAGAAAATTAGAGTTATGAAACCTCAAGTATTGCGTGACTCTCAACTTGTTGGTTGTGGGTTTTTTGGTTTTTGTTTGTTTGTTTGGGGGTTTTGTGTGTGTGTGTTTGTTTTTTTTTTTTTTTATTTGTGTTTTGTTTTGTTTTTTTCCCCCCAAAATGTAGATCCACATTTGCGGGAATAGAATCTATAAATCTATAAATTTTTGTTCACCTAACCGTGCAATGGATAAGCAAAACCTTTTGTTCTAATTTTATTACCACTGGTTAGATCAGTGAACGAAGTTACTTTAAGAGTTCCACTCATACTTCAAAATGAAGTAGCAGTGAGACAGCCAGAGATTTGGAGTGTGTCTGCTAGACCTTCTCTTCAAAGAGACTTTCACAAGAAAAAACAGGAAGGCTTTAAAACAAAACATAGACAGACAAATAATTTTCAGATTTTAATAGAATAATTTGAAATAATAAAACTTAAATAGTGAAAAGTGTGTGTGCTCCACAAATTAAAAAGGATGTTAAGATCCTTGAATACGTCCAGGAAAGGGCAACAGAGCTAGTGAAAGCGCTGGAAGGAATGTCCTATGAGGGGCGGCTGAGGACTCCGGGATTGTCTAGTTTGGAGAGGAGACTGAGGGACAACCTCATTGCTCTCTACACATTCCCAAGTAGCGGAAGTGGAGAGGAAGGTGCTGAGCATTTTTCTCTGGTATTCAGTGACAGGACAGATGGGAATGGTTCAAAGCTGCATCATGGGAGGTTCTGACCTGACATTAGGAAACATTTCTTTACCAAGAGGGTGGTCAAATACTGCAACAGGCTTGCTAGAGAGGTGCTGAATGCCTAAAGCCTGTCAGTATTAAGAGGCATTTGGATAATGCCTTTAATAACGTGTTTTAATTTTTGGTCAGCCCTGAAGCGGTAAGGCAGTTGAACTAGATGATCACTGTAGGTCCTTTCCAACTGAATAGTGCTATTCTATATGGAAAACAAACAAACAAAAAAAAATAGTAGGAAAGACCCAAGAGCATGAACAGTGACACATAAGCAATTTTTGAGTGCCTATTTTGCTCTTGCTTCAAAGTTTGGTTTTATAAAGATCTATTACTTTTTTGACTGATTGCAAATCTAAGCACTCAGAAAGTGCTTTCTGTCTTCACTGATGTCCCAATGACTGCGCCATGTTCCTTTCAGAAGCTGCTACCTCAGCTGCAGCCTCCCCCTTGCACATTTCCAAGTTACTGCTGCACCACAGCAGAAACTTCCCAGGCTCAGTAGCAGGAAAGGAATGATCCTTCTCTTCCGAGTCTAGTCCCAACTCAGCCATTCCTAAGAGAAAATAACTGCGAACAAATATTGCCTGTTAAAGATAGTTTTCAGGAAATAACTATGTTCAGAAAAAACAAGGCTAGCACAGTCAGCTTTGTTACTAGTCTTGTTTAAAATTCACATCAAGGAAGCTACTGAAGAAACACGCAGTAGAACATCTATTACAATGATTTTACTCAGATCAGATTGAAAATTAATTCAGTTACAAATCAGGGGTCTGAAGTTAGCTACACAAAAGCTGGTCCTCATCCATTTTCTGAGTCCAGACTAGATCAAAACCTTGGAACCACACAGCTACTACAGCAACTAGTGTGACTCTTGGTGAGCACTCTATGGTTTGTGACTCACATTTGAAAAACTGAAATGTTACTAAATCTAGGATTGGAAATCTACAATAATCACAGCTGCTATAGCCTCAGTTATTCTACACATACTCAGATACTACATTTTTCTATTTCTATTCCTTCTATTTCACGTAGAGACCAGTGTGTTTTAAAATATCAGTCATGGAGTTTATTCAATGGGGGTCAACTGAGGGCAAAAACCTGAGTACAAACAAATCATCTATCTGTTGAGAAGTTATATGAAAAGAACATAACAGCAATTTCCTAAACGCAAACAAGCTAGTAGGAATTCAAGTTACTGACTTAAATGATAAAGACAGGGTTATATAATGGTAGCACAGAGAAGTTTTTTTTCAAATTAATATACCTGGCATCATCTCCTCCCTCCTCTAAAATTTGGTACTCACTTCCTTTCACACATTACCCTGGATTAACAAATATTCTGGCTCTACTACAAACATCTTATTATCTCCGTATTAACATCATCTCAGATTATCACCTTGGAGCTATAAACAAACCAGGAGACTGAAGATGACTAAAAACGATGTCATAGAATACAGTTGAAAAGAATAACTAATTCACATAGAAGTCCAATAGTCATCAGAATGAAGTAAAAAGCATGGATCTTTAAAATTAGGTTATCAGATTTATTTTTTTTTTAATGATATCTGGACATCTACCTTGTTATCAGTTCTACCAATTCAATGTCAACCTACACTTCATCACCAATGCATTTTTGCAGCCATTGAATTTTGTGAGGTTTTTAAATGCTCATTCATGTTAAAAAAAAAAAAAAAGTTTGTTGTTTATTATTTATTTCAAACCCCACAGTATCTCAAAACTAAATTAATATACAATTTTTTTCTTTGGTGCGAAGGCACAAAAATTCGATTTCTTAAGTAAAATAATACAGAGATGTCTTGGCAGTTACTACTGACATGTTCTCTGACGCTGACATCTTGGTAGCTTTTGTGTGGAAAATACAAAACTTGTGACTTGGAAGTCACAAGAAATCTCCAGAAAAGTCTCCCTCATAAAGCAGTCATACTCATCTTTTCAAAATTAAGATATTATATAAATAAACTCATAACTGGACTTTATTTCATTCATTCAAGTTCCAAAAATACAAGCTTGAAGGTGCACATGATGTGTGTCAGATACAAATAGTAGTAAGCAAAGACAGATCCTTGACTGAAGTCACTTGTTTACATTCACTTGACTTGTATCCCTGAGAACATAATTTTAAAGTTCCCATAAAATCTGAATCTGGATCTAGATTTCCTGCCTCTGACTGATTTGTAGGGAAAAAGAAGCCCCGGTAGTTTCTACTATTATCATTTAGGGCAAGGCAGGAAATCTTCTGGACAGAAAACACTTGAAGTTTTGTATAAAGTTCACATAGGAAAAACTGTTAAAATGCTTTTTAATCTAAAGATAAGCTTGGTTGAATATTTGATTTAAATATAATCTGAGGACTCAGAGGCCTCTGAGTTGATCTTGAATCAGATTCAGAATTTCATGTTAGTTGGTTAACATTGATATTTCAGTCTAATATGAATACAAAGTAAAAGGATGAAATACCAGTTGAAACCAGCACAGAAAATCCAGATATTTTCAGATTTAAGTTTCTTGACTTTTAGCCAACTGGCCTGCAGTAAGAAATATGAGTTGCCACTCAGAGTGCAAATGCAAAGGGCAACTCCTCTAGTTATCAAATCCACTAGAAGTTACAAAATTTGCTTTACTTCATATCCCATGGAAAATAAAAGGTAAACATCTACCTCAGCTAACACAAGCACTTCAGAGAACTGCTCTGTATAATTCTTCCTAATGGTGAAAGTTTTGTTTGATACCTGAAAAGCTAGTCAGAAAAAGGTCACTAAATGCCAACAGCACCTTCAGAAAAGCACAGTTCATTCATATTTGACCAGACTTGTATTAGACTATTCAACTGTTACTTACAATACAGAGGACATTACAAAAGATTTACTGTATCACCAGCAACAGGCAGGAAATACTTGACAAAGTGGCAGTAGCCCCGTCATGCTCAGTAGCAAAATTTTAACCATGACTCAACAGTGGCTGGGCATTTCAAATATTAAAAAAAAAAAAACCAAACACCACCACACAACCAGAAAAAACACACCTTCCTCCAAATTATGTTAGAGCATATTCTGCCTACAGTTACAGAAGATATTACAGTGATACAAATAAGGTAGAGATTATTTGACATAATGCCAGCAAGCCACATTATCCTTACATTATTCCTCCTCCTCTGTAGTCAATAATTCACTCAGCCTTACAAAATACATCCACTAGAAGCACCACAATAAAAAGACAGAACTGAACCAATTTGTTTTCACATAAATTCTAGATAAACCATAGATGTATATGTGTGTGCATGGTCATGAAACTGGCTGTATGTTTGGATGCTTGAAGATCTTTTGGAACATCTTTTTCCTCAGACAAGATTTTCAGGCAGAAATAGAGAACAGTAGCATAAGCAGACACAGAAAAACTTCCACACTTATTTGACTGTTTAGTAATTAACTCAACATGTAGAAGACATGATCTGTTTAAGTGACTGCACCAGGATAATTACATGCATCAAGAAAATTGCAGGCATGCATAGGGCTGTTCAGCACCCACATACACGTCTTTTGTTCAGTTGTTTAATTATGTTGTGCTTAAGCACGATATGATTGAGCATATAAGGTGTCTTTTCACTTTTCAGTTACCTACTAAATGCTGACTGTTCATGCTGACTGGTAGATTTCAGATGAGAAAAATCTACCAATAAAACTGAAATTTCAGATCATCATAGTAGGCTACATATTATCTTTAATAACTTTCATCAGCACAAAAACTCGTGAGTGTGGTTGCTATGAAAAAATCCTAAAGATAAGCTTGAGGTAATTACTAGGAATAATATTTCCTTCAGAGAGACAAGAACCCAAATAATTAAATAATAAACACAGCAGAAAAAAGCATAATAAGTACATAGGGCTGAATGTTAAAAAAACACTAAAAGCCAAATTAGAAGACCCTTTTGACAATTAAGTGAATTAAATGAATTAGCCTTTCTGCACTTTCACTCATGAAAAAGATTACAAACATATTAATCATCCTTAATGATTACTACTCTTCAGTTTTATAGGAGAATTGGAAAACAAAAAAAAACCAAACACACACACACGCACACAAAAAAAAACCAACAAACACACACAAAAACAGGGGGACTTTACTTAAAGCTATATCTGATAAAAATAAAACTCTTGGGTTTTTAAAAGTATTTTCCAAATACTGTTACCTATAAAAATCAGATTTCACAGTGAGGCAGGGAGTTAGTTTTTAAATCTAATGCATGATTATATGAAACATGAATGGAATTAGTCATGTCTTCCACTAACATTTCTTCCAAGCAAGACAAGATCTTCAAGATTTCATTCCTCATACTTTATGGACATCTACAGTTTATTAATGCAGTCAGATAATGTATTATTTGTAGACATATTGTAAATAAATTACATACACCTATACTGTAGAAAAAGCAATTGCGCTGCAAAGACAGCACTCATTCTCTTTATGTTGAGATAATACTACTGACATGATTTTGATTATAGTAAGAGAGAAAAACCTATTTCAAATAAGACTATCTGCCCCACATAGAGACAAATATTTCAGGGCACTAAAATAGACTAAAATAAACTAAAATAAACTTCTTGTATTTTCAGCCATGTCCACTAAAGGAAAACAAGCTTACATGAAAAGCAGAACTTTTGAATTATCCTCCTATTTCTAGATGAAGTTTTCTGCATCACTGCTAACTTCAGACATTCTTTCTGTTTCAAAAGATTGCATCACTAGTCACAAAGTTCACAGAACATCAGCTTAAGCCCATTTTTTCATAGTCTTGGCTTTCATAGGAACTCACAATCGTCAATCAGCAAAATCTTAAATTTAGATCTGTTTTTAACAGTTGTTCTTCTAAATCCTAAAAGAAAGCTTTCAAAAAGTAGAACCTACCAAGCCTTGCTATCAGTTTTTTCAGTTTTGCATGTCTCTCGTGTCCATTCCTCACACTATCTCTCACCTCAATCTTTGTCATATATTGATTTTCTTCACTCTTCATTTACCATGTCAATCTTATAATGGCTTCTCTCTGTGTATTCTGTCTGCCTTCTCCACACCACGTGTTGTTTCTGTTTCAGTAAAAGGAGAGTTCTGGCTACTTCTGATGTGCATGGGCATACCAAATGCCTAACTACCATTTTTAAAACTGCAATTGTCTTTCATAATGCAAACAAACACATGTTGTGTGATGATTTTATAACCAGGTGGGTTTTTTTAAAAAAGAAAAAAAAAGTAAACAAATTGTTAAAAGTATGCAATCGAAGAAGTTGCTGTAAACTCTAAATCACTGTTGCCAAATCTCCCAGCCAGATCCAGTACAGTATTCAAACAATTATGCACGATTTAATACACAACAGAACTATAAGCAGGTTAACCCTTCTAAGCAGGATAAAATGCAGATCTGTCTGTTACTAAATCGAGCCTCTACTGAAAAAATACGTAACTATATGCTGTACAGAGTAGTGCTAATAAAGCTCCCTTAATTGAGTTGTTTCTTATTTGTAAATAGTCCCAAACTTAAGACAAAGCTCTCTTTATCCCTACACTAGGTCTGTTCTTTGAGATATGCCATCATATATATTCCATTCAAAACTCACTTCACATATATTAAAGACAGTTGTTTGATCACTGATTGTCAGGATCAACAAAGTGTAACAGGTTAGAGACATGCCTATCATGATCTTGTTTCAGCTTGTCTACAAGAGTCTGGGAGCACCTGTTTAAGAGGAAGAGATCAATCAAAAGACCTCCATGTCATACAAATGTATCCAAAACCAAACTGCCTATATATTTTCATGGCCACCACTGACAAATGTGGTCATGGACAGTGGCTTTTATCACCTCTTCCATGCCCCCTCTCCAGCCCAAATGCCAAAAAGAAAATGTCTCGGCTTTCTCTACTTCTCTGTTACTGTGCCTCCTTCTACTTTATCATAGAATCATGGAATAGTTTGGGTTGGAAGGGACCTGCAAAGCTCATCCAGTCCAACCCCCTGCAATGAGCAGGGCTAACAACCAGATCAGGTTGCTCAGAGCCCTGTCCAGCCTGGCCTTGAGTGGTGGCAGCCACCACTCTTCTGGGTAATCTGTGCCAGTATTTTAGCACCCTCGTAAAACATTTCTTCCTCATGTCTAGCCTGAATGGGCCCTCATTTAGTTTAAAACCATTATCCCTTGTCGTGTCGTAGCAGACCCTGCTAAAAAGTCTGTCCCCCAGACCTAATTATCCAGTCCCTTACTGCTTAGCAGGATCTTTATTTCTATCCCTCTTCCCTCTTACCTCTGCATGGGAAGCACAAACGGGTGAAATGATCAATTTGCAAGAGAGCAAGACCCTTCTTTTTCATATCTCAGGAGCTACATATCTATCTCCTTCGTCACTGAGTCGCTTCTTGCACTGGCACTTCCTACCCAACTATTATCTCTCCTTCACCATGATATTAGGTCCTGCCTCACCACAGTCTATGATTCTAACTTATTCTATCTAAAGAAAATTGAAGAAAAAGATGAAATTACATCTCAATTTATCAAAAATAAAAAAGAAGCAGAGAAGTAGGTAACAGAACATGACAGGCAGCAAAACACAATGTGATCAAACAAAAGTATTCTTAAGTAGTTATTTCACTAAATGTACAGGAAATGCAATGGGTTCAACTAATTTTGAAAGGCTTGTATCACCAAGCTTTTTCATTCTATGCATTTCCAGCACACAAATAATTGAGATAAAATTGAGATCTCATTTCCAGTTTAAGAAGTACATCAGAAAACATAAGCACTCACGGCACCTATACAATAAACCAGATAGTGTACTTACTTTTTTAACATGTGAAAACTTAAGCCTGACAAAGCATATTTGTGAGACACCACACACTGATTTCAGAGGTAAGAAAAAGACTATCCCTTCCTAATGTCTTCTGGTCCACACACAGTATAAATGCTTCTCTTGTATTACAGAATATTACATGTAATACCTTGCTAACTGAAGACTACTGATATCTGACAGAAAACCATTGTAGAGGCAGTATCAAAATTTTGCCTCAAAAGCATTAGATCAGCTTATTGAAAAACTGAAATAAAAACCAAAAAATATTATTTACTTTTTTCCTTCAATCACATAAAACAGTGAAGAGTAGAGCTTATACGTAGGATTAGTGCTTTCTACTGTTTATCAGTAGGTTCATTTAAAATTTAATTTAAATAATTACTGAGGAACTCTACTATATGTGGCATTATAATACACTTCACATTATACAGAATTGTACAAATAGCCTACACTGAAATAAAAATCTTTGAAATTTTTAACAAATCCTGGTCTCTAAAATACAGATTTGATATGTAGCCACCAACAGAATACTTTTCAGAGGTTATGATATTAGAATCTCCTAGTTCTTAATGTTTTCTCCACAGCTGTGTTGACTCACAAAACACTATGGTATATGACAACTTTGCATCATATATAATACCATACGATCATCAAATACTATGGTATGTGATGACCTGACATCATGTACCTTCATCATACAGTGAAGGACAGGTATTGCTGTCTTACAGTGAAACCAATCACAGGCTTGATTACCATTTGGTGCAAAACTAAGCCTTTCTCTTATCCTTAGTGGAAATCCTATACAGAATATATATGCAAAACCTCTAAGCGTTTCTGATTACACTGCAAGAAGACACTGTCACATTATTTTCATATCAAACTAATTTATTAGCAGTAGTTTTTGCAAGGCACCAAGAGAAATCAGAACAAGGTTCAGAAAGCAGCAGTTCTGTGCATGAAGCTCTAAATTATGTAGTAAAGCACTAATAAAAGGAATTTTTTTACTGCAGAAAATAAGCATTGTTAACATAAAATTGCTTCTAAAGCTTTCCAGCCAACTGCAATTCAAAATGCAGTATACTTTAGTAAGTTAATTATATAAACTATTTCTTATTCACAAAAAATCTGAAAAAGGTTACACGGTCACCCAGACAATAGCAGTATGTAAATACTTCTGTAAGTTCCATTAAGGTTGGGTATGGATTAACATGTGAAATCAGCACAAACAAAATGCAGCTGTGAATGTTAGAAAGATCTGGACTAATCTTGTAACGGAAGCTTGAGAAAACTCCCCTAGAGAGACCTGCTGAGTTTTCCAATTCCATGTCATGGTGGCTGGGACATCATATCTCGTTTCACATGACTAGCTTGTCACTTGTTTAACATCAAGTGTAAAAAACCTCATTGATGGTTTTACTGCATGCTGGAAGAGTTGTGAAAGGATACTTTCTGAATATAAAAATTTAAGAATTATTAAATATCTTCAAACAAAACTAATTTGAAATTAGAGGAATAACTCTCATCACTGATAAAAGATGAAGATATTTAAGTAATGACAGTCATCTGCTACAGCTAGCACCATAATTTCATGGTGATTATATGTCATCTATATAAATAACTGACTCAAATTTCTAAAACAGGTTTTATTTTAAAATATATTGCATTAACTGGAGATAGTTTAGGACCATCATGAAAATTGGCATTTAGGTTTGCTAAGCCTGAAATTGCTTAAGAGCTGGTACTATTTTTTTATTTCAACACCTGGAGTAAAGAAGCACGCTTCAGGGACATTGTCCCATTAGTAAAAGTACAATATACAGTTTAAGTATTCTATATGTATAGTTAGTGAGCATTATATGATTATCAAGATAAACATTCACAGTTAATTTGTTCACATAAGCCTATTCTAAACCCCACATCTGGGAAAAACTTACATTCTGCAATCCTTAACACATTCAGAGCAATCAACCATTCATGACTTGAGCAGCCTTTATGGGATACCCTCCATGTTAACCTTTCTTCATTAAAAAAAAAAAAAGATGTATAAACCACTTTGTCCCAAGATGGATTTCACCCTGCACTTGATAAGATATGCCGACAGCTTAAAATAAAGCCCATTTCCCAAATGAAGTGCTTCCCCTCAAAGTTCTCATTGAACACCTCAACCTCAGCATCTCAGAACTGAACTGGGTGTTTCCAATGACTGTCACACTTGGCAATGACAGAGGCTTGTTCGGGTTTGCACTGGAAGAGACTCTTGACTCCCTTGTTCCTACAAGCTCCTGTTTGTCTTCTTCCTTGCAGAGAAACTTCCAAATATACCTTACTTAAATTCCTTTATTTGTCTAACAGCACAAATTCAGCGATTTCATTGGTGCTTCTCTGCTTTTTATACAGAAATTAGATAATTATGTGTCTCCATAGTTTAGGCACTAATGTCATGTTTTAATTCCAATGCTTTTACTTGAGTAACTGTTCTATGCTATTCAGTGCTTTTTGTTACTAAAGCTCTTTTTTATATTGAAACTGGTTAAGCATGCTATTATTCTACTCTTTTTCTGCTTCTTACCTTCCAAGTTATATATTTCCTAGACCTCAGCCTCTTCTTGGCTTTCACAGACAACTTTTAAGAACAAATAAATAAAGTACAAAACTGATAATTGAATTTTCTGTTCTGGATTAGGAAGTATGTGAATTGAGGTTGAATCTGGAAGTTATATGACTTGCAAATCTATTGTGGATTATAGGTCATCTGAGACTGAAGAATAAACCATCAAATTCTGCTCCTTTCTATAGAAATACAGATGTAAGGAGACAGAATATTAGTGCTTCAATTATTGTAAAATTTAAAAAAATGAACAAATCTGTCTTAAGCAGAATCTCTTAAAGGCACATTTAGGGTTTTCTAAAGCAAATTAAAAAATTATTACTCAGAAAACTTAAGATACTCCTTTTCTTTCCTTCTTTTCTTTGAGGCTCTAATAATCTAAATTTTAAATGAAATTCTTCATTCACTGTACTTAAGAAAATACTGCAATATTTTGGTTTGAAAATACACAATAAACGTGCAATACGTATATTAAAGATAAAGAAAATACTCTCTTGAATCACCTGACAACAGACCCATTCCAATTACTGTCAGCCTTCAAAATTTTGCTTTTTCCTGTTTTAGAATATACTCTGAGTATTTACACAAAAATATTTTAGTTAATAAAACAGCACGTCTTGGAAGCACAATATCCTAAAGACTTTTTAAAAATATTTAAAATCTATTTAAAATCTAAATTTAAAAGAAAAAAAACATATGGTTTGATTTTGTGAAATTAATCTACACATTTTTGGTCAGTGATGGCCACAGGGAGTATAAAATACATTGAATTTACATGTTTAGTATTAAAAATATATATATGCGTGTGTTCCTGTGGCTGTAATGACAACTTCCCTCACATGTGTTAATCCTGACAAACAGAAATGAGAGGAGACTCCTTCTCATCAGTTTATGCAGTTTGTCTGGTAGGACTTGAGATAGATTTGACTTTACTAACGAAATTATTGGTGCTGTCATTCTACAGAGCATTTAATCTTATGTTTTTCTAGCTCAAAGTTTCAGCTAAGAAAGAGATCCATGCCCTCTCACTGTGTTTTATAAGCAACATTGGACAAAGATAACTAATAATTCAAAGAAATAATTTCTGGTTTTAGTAAGATTCAGGTCTGCAGAAGTGGGGCATTCTTTAAAAATGCTGTATGCAGAGTAGCACATGTGGCATCATTAAAGCCTCTGGTGACAGAAACAAATAACAAAACAATTTCACCTATAATAAAATGTGTGTAGTTTTCAAACTATGCAAAATTTTTATACCTGTGTAGTCTACTAAGTAGAAAAAACAGCAATTTTGAATAATGACCAAAAAAAAAAAGGAGTAAAAAGAAGTCCATCTATTGTGACACGTATCAGAATAGCCACATACAGATTCATTTCAACACTTAATCATGTGAAAGGTCTCAGGCGAGTTGTCACTATTTCACTATGGCTTCATTATAATGAATAAACAATAGTACAATGGTAGTAAAATGGAAGTGTAGGCAGAAGCACTAACATCAGTCGAATTTAATGCCCTTGTAGATTGCCGACATGGTGTTTGCTTAAGAGAGAGCAGGTAAATGTGTGTGCGTGGGTTGGGGGGAATCTATATGCAGTATACACCAGGCATCAGACTGCAAGATGAGACTGAAGTTTCCTTGGTTATACACAGACAGCTGACTGAAAATAACTGAAATCGACAAAAATATTTATCATTAGGCTTTAGATCAAATTATTTCAGAACCAGTTGGATCAGTGGTCTAGCTACTGACATGTCACTGTGATTTATATTTAGCACTGTTGTTTTAAGCAGAAAATATTCATAAACAACCTTCCCCTCGCTTGTACATTCCAGAAATTACCATACAAACCTGAAAACATTATTTTAAAAGATCCTTCTGGAAACTTCCTTCTAAATCTTCAAATGTACAGAGGTTACTTCATTTCTCATGTACTTGGTTGCAGAACTCCTTGCAAAACCATTATAAATTTTATTATAAAATCTATGTCCCCTAGTGTGTTTAATTCTTTCTGAACATAAGACTGAACATAAGACTTAATATGATCCTTTAGAAAGGAATTTGTCACCTTTCACCTTCAAAATATATGTTATGCTATGAAACAAAATGAAAGACACTCCTAGGTAACCTACATATTATCTCTGTTGCAGCGCTTTTTTTTCTAAAGGTCACAACTATTTCAGCATCAGTTCATGCAAGAATATTTCCATACTAATATTTTTTCCCATGTCCTGAACTTCAAAGGTGGCAACGGTACTGCTCCTGCAAGTTGTGAGACTACGATCTGACTCATCATCTTAGCAGTCCTTTGTCCTCCCCCCATTTTACTCTGCTTGCTCAGGAAGAAAATAAGAAAAAATATTCTGAGGTGATGACATCTTAAACCAGAGGATCAATTGTATTCACACTTGACAAAATCTTGCTTAGGGGAAGAGGTGGGAAGGAAAAGCAGACTGTTCAAAGGACACTGGAGTAGATTTAACCTTTAGATAAGAGCATTTCTCTGCAGTGGCAAGATTCCTTAAGAGTTAAACTGGATATGGTTACCATGGAGCTAAGACTCCCACAGAAAAAAAATTACAGCATTTTGAAACATTTGTTGGAAGCACACAGGCAGCCAAATAAATGACACTGCACCACTTTCAGACTTTATTAGGTCACTTAAATTCTACCTGCAAGTGGAAGCTCAGGGGAGGGAATTTTTTTATAGGCTTTTACAGAATATTTCAGCCATAGTCTTTCTAATTTAGAAATCTTTGCCTAAGAACTGCAGATAAGTTTCTTGCACAATGCAATACTTTGTCCTATTAATATAATTACTTATTACCAGTGATGGTTTGAAGTAGGCTGAAGGGCATGGTTTAACTGTGAATGAAAACAAACAAACAAACAAACAAACAAACAAAAGAATGCTGACTTCACTCTTAGTCCTTCCCTCTTAAAAACTGTATTTCTAGTGTTGAATTTGATAATATAATCAGCATCCCATGCCTGAAAGAATTACAGGTAGAAAAATTACCTCTCCATAGCTCAGCAAAATACTGTCATGAAATTTGTTTGTTTTTTGCCTTAGATGTAATAAATGCACACTACAAGAAAAGAGGATTTGCCAGCTCTAAAGCCATGGTGATAATGACAGAGTCAAGTTTTTGAGGAAATTTTTAGCATAAACTATTCTATGTTCCATGGAGTAAACTATCATGCACTCACGGAGAAGGACAGTAGAGCAGTTAATTCTAGTTCTGTCCTAATGGCCCCTGATAGCCTGTTCTAGTTGGATACAAAATTTCACCATGTGCATCACAAGCACAAGCAATTTAACCTTAGGGCTACCCTTGATCTCCACTATGTGTGAGCAAAAGCATTTCACTATCTCACATAGCAAGGATAAGCATATTAAAAGGCTGATATTCCTGTAAGGCAGAGACATGCTTACATTTTCTTTCAACAGCATGTTCTGCATAAACACTCAGTGGTCAGGAATGTCCTTCCTGCTACTTGAGGACAGTTCTCTCAGTGATAAAAATCCAGCTAAGACCGCAAATCTGACTTGGAGAGTTTGGGCCTATAGACAAGCTACAGTGCTATTCCTTCTGACTCGGCAATAAAGACTTTTTTGCTGTCTGATTCTATTTCAGAGTGTACGCTTCTAGAAAAGTCCTGTACCTTCTACAATATAAAGCTGATTGAGTAAACACTGTTAGAAGAACCAGGTCAGAGAGGTAACGTAATCAGTTAACAGACTGCTTGATCCAAGTTAATTCGCTTTTGTCTCTCATGTTACTCATATCTGTTAACGTGACAATGACAAAGTAAACAGTAAAATGCTATACTGAAAACATGATATTTTAGAATTATATGTATTCCATACTGAAATATGTATTAGAGCTATGAAGCAGCTCAGCAGTTCCAGAGAATAATTTGCCCAAGCCAGAGCTGTCAGTTTTATTTTAAGTAAAAAAAAAAAAAAACCAAACCCTTACACTTCCAGGGTCAGGAATCAGGATTGTTTCTATCTATAGAGAATTAGAAAAATAACATAGATGAAACAGACACTTTCTCAAACCAAGGAGAAATTTCAACTGTTTTAAAGTTTCTACTTGTTGTAACAAGTTCTCATGAGAAAAACCTCTGAACAAGATGCACTAAAGACAGCCACAGACAGCAGAGCGCACCTCACCTCAAAGTATTTCAGAATCTGAAGGTCTGCAGAAGTTCTATCTACATTTTTAAATAAATATATTAGTTCATAACTAATGGTGAAAAATTGCCATACATCTCAAGAATGTGATTTCAGGTATTTCTCCGCAGAATTATGGAAGTGGCTGTTCCCAAATGGATTCCTATCAAACATCTTAAGAAACATCACAGATTTCATCCATAGAATTCTTCACTTTCTGACAAGGTGACATGCTTAGTAGATGAGGGAAAAGCTGTGCATGTTGTTTACCTAGACTCTAATAGAGCCTTTAACACCATTTCCCACCACATTCTCCTGGAGTAACTTGCTTCCTATTGCTCTGTATTAGGGCCAGTTCTGTTTAATCTCTTTATCAATGATCTGGACAAGTGACTTGAGTGTGTCCTCAGAAAGCTTGGAGATGACACCAAGTTGGGTGGGAGTGATGACCTGCTGGAGGGTAGGAAGGCCCTACAGAGGGACCTGGGCCATCCAGATTGTTGGGCCAAGGCCAATTGTGTGAGGTTTAACAAGGCCAAGTGCCACATCTTGCCCTTGGGGCACAACAACCCCAGGCAGCGCTACAGGCTCGGGGAAGAGTGGCTGGAAAGCTGCCTGGCAGAAAAGGACCTGAGGGTGTTGATTGACAGCCGTCTGAACATGAGCCAGCAGTGTGTCCAGGTGGCCAAAAAGGCCAGCAGCATCCTGGCTTGTATCAGGAATAGAGTGGCTGGCAGGACTAGGGAAGTGATCATCCCCTTGAGGTTGAGGAGAGACCTTCTTGCTGTCTACAACTACCTAAAAGAAAGCTGTAGCAAGGAGGGTGTTGACCTCTTCTCCCAAGTAGCAAGTGATAGGACAAGAAGAAATGGTCTCAAGTTGTGCCAGAAGAGGTTTAGATTAGAAGGTAGAAAAAAATTTCTTCATCAAAAGGGTTCTGAAGCACTGGAACAGGCTGCCCAGGGAAGCATTTGAGTCACCATCCCTGGTGGTACTTAAAAGACATAGAGAGGTGATGCTTAGGGACATGGTTTATAGGTGGACTTGGCAGTCTTAGGTTAATGGTTGGACTAAATTATCTTAAAGGTATTTTCCAACCTAAATGATTCTATGATTCTAAGAATCTTCCCTACAGTACTATAAGGAGGAAGAATATTCCTGCAATCACTTCTTTCTGGATTAAAATTAAATGTCCTTCAAAACTAAAATGTGATACTGGACAGAAAAATAACCACCAAAAAGAATACTCCTAAGCATATCAAAAGTAATACGAAGCTCCTCTTTAACTGATGCCAGTATGTAGACTAGTGACTACTTGACTATCTGACGTCTTACTACTTTCTCTAAAAAAATACGTGGACTGACCACACTGACACAAAACTACACATTTAACTCATCATGAAACTGGGAAATACACTACCCTGTACCAACCAGAACCCAGGCACAAGATATCTCAGCATGACTTGGAGCACCAAAGAGGCCAGGGACTGTTCCTGGTAGGCAGATAAGGTCACCCTGGGGAGTCTGAAATTATGTTATTTAAAATATGTCAATATGGCCCTGCTATGAAAGGTGAGGAAGGCCTGGCCAAGGAAGTAGGAAAGTGATTTGTCACTGTCCAACAGGAGCATAAACAAAGTATGACAAAGTTGTGAAGAAACCAATGAATCAGTCATATCAAAGTATACTGAACAAACTCAGGTTACTTATTCCAGAAAAGTTAAACTGGAGAGGGAACAGAATTCTTCTTTATATTGATAGATGACACTGTTGGCACACATGAAAAAAAAAAAAATCTAGAAATACATAAATACATCAAAAGCTGAAAAACTGACTATTACTAGATGGATGGATTGATACCAAGGAAAAGATATAACTATCTTTCAAACTGAACTTCAGTTCAAAATGGATTCAATAACTCAAAAAGTTCTTTCCAGTTCTGTGTTCCTGTGATACATAAATAAATAAATGTTTCCACATGACATGAAAGCAAATGAAAGATTATTCTCAGCAAAGATACTTTAGATAAATGCTGTGTGGTAAAAAATAAGGCAAACACAGCAAACAAACTGAGAGACTGGAAAGTCTCGATGACTTTACAAGTCTGAAAAAGAACCTATTGGTTCTTTTTGGAACTTTGAGGAATAATGGAAGAATTTCAGTGTTCCCAGCAAAGCATCTTTACCCGTTCGTTGCATTTATTCTATATTCAAGCAGATGAGGCCTCGCTCTTATTTGAATGTAGATTCCACTTTAAGTTTTTGTTTTCCACAAAAAAATACCAACCTATTTTTATTTCCATAAAGAACAAGCAAGCTGCTTTTAAGGTTCCTAAATTTGGCAAGCCATGCATGTCAAAATGAGTAAAAAACCTGCCATTTCTTAAAATGTCTTGAATTTTTTATGAACCCAAGCAACAAGAGACAGGAGGACAGTTGTTCTCACTCTCCTTTTTACAGCCTGAGGTAAAGGGGAAGCATGCACGAACAGGTGTCAGCCTCTCCATTTTCAATCTGTCCTTGTGACTGTTCACTGTTAATGCATACTCGCAGTGATTGAATACAGAGATTCTTTGTCTTCCTAGTCAAGTCTACCCCCATATTTTTTATTTTTTTTAATCACTATGGTATTACTGTCTTTCTTGTCACACCAAAATAATCCATCTCTGTGGGATAATTGCACCTTAGTCTTTTCCCTTTTTCTTCTTATCATGTTAAATATTTAAGTATTTTACAACCTACCCCTCCTTTAGTTGACATTCCTTTGATTAAGCAAATTCCCTTTTTTGGAAAAAAAAAAAAAAATGTAGTACTAATCACAAATGTCCATCTATGAAATATTTGAGTTTGGGATTGATTTTTTTGTGTTGGTTGGAGGGTCCCAACAGATTGAACTTTCCTGAAGTCATAACCCACTTTTCCCCTCCTTTCTGTTTTTTGTTGTTGTTGTTTGTTTTTTCTTTATTTTATTTAACGCCTTCATTTTGCAGTGTAACAACATTTCAATCGTGTTGGAATTTACTCCTTTTCATGCTGACCAAAGACTCATTTTCCTTATACGCTCATCTGCAACCTGTCCATCCACAGATCAAGGTAAGCTCTTTGTGTCAGGGAATGTACTGTTTTCTTGTGTTTTTAAAGCAATCAGCAGACCCTACCCCTTGCCTGTTTGCAATGGCATTGACAATTTTAAATCAAAACCACTCAAATATTTTTTTTTTTAAAAAGTTGCTTGTCAAAATAGTATTTATATGTTAATTTAATCACAGGTACTAGACATTCTTTTGCTTCCTTACATTAACACCACAGCTTGAAGAACAGCTGCAAACTCTATTAGAGTCCTTCAGAGCATATTAATTAGGCTAAAACCCAGGTTTTAATCATGGTTCACTTGCGATGGTTTAAGATAATTCTCTCAAGGTTGGCCATCATCAGATCCCTGGACTGAAATTACTACTGCGTAAGGAATTGTTGTTCTACTTGTTTAATGTTGAATCATTTTTTCACAAGCAAATGTTTCTATAAACATAGTAATAAAATTTCTGATTAATTTTGGTTGTTGAACATATGCATTAGATCTCTCTTTCTGAATCTGCAAGCTTCCACGTCTAGCACATTTCCCTTCCAACTAATTACTGTTTTGTAACAGTACACTTTCATCACATGTACCTACCAAGGGCTGACCCTTACACATCGCTGTAACATTTTATCAAGTTCTACATACCAGCCTTATACTAACTCGCAAGTGACCCAAGCACTGCTAGTAGTCACAAGAGCCACCCAAACTATGCATGTACTAGACAGAGAGTAACCAGAGAGAAGAGCAATTGCTATACATACACAATATTGTAACAGGAGAAGAAATACTTGGGCAGAAGCAGGTGCTGCCATTGCTCCAGACCACTATTTTAGGACAGCTGCAGATTGCCCAACATCGCCTAGGGCAACATTTCTACGAACATTGTAACTCTTCACCTGGTGTATCCCCCCAAAAAATGCTTACATGACGGATGGCCAGTTACCCTACAATCAAACCAGTAACCTTGCACCTGATCAATATCAAAAGTACAGAACCCACAACCATTTAAAGAAACCAAGCAATGGTCAGGTGTGCCAAGAACCATGACCACATAAATTGCTGCTTGAACAAAAGGAGAAAGAGTTACCCTTCAGACACCAT
This sequence comes from Patagioenas fasciata, assembly GCF_037038585.1. Taxonomy (NCBI): domain Eukaryota; kingdom Metazoa; phylum Chordata; class Aves; order Columbiformes; family Columbidae; genus Patagioenas; species Patagioenas fasciata. The sequence continues at coordinate 36,997,910 of NC_092524.1, forward strand.
GTCAACCAATGAAAACAGAACCTGTACAGTGACATGATTCAACCAGGACTCACTCAGCACTGCTAAATGCTTATTACTTGTGTCACATTTATACAATACTTTTCAGCAAATAACAACTGTGTCTTTGAGTCCATCCTCTGCCACTGCACTTCCAAGCTACTTCAGCTCTGACTTCTATTGTAACAACTGCAAGCTCCAGTTTACTGTGAAAACATCTGGTTCAAGAAATTATAAGAAAACAGATTACGCAGAAGTTGGTGTCTGAATCTGCTGTTCTGAGATTGCTGAATTACACAGCTAGCTGATAGGATGCTTCCCTACAGAAATGGAAACTGGAGATTTAAGGGATGCACAAAAATAAAGAAGTTGGATCTTGGTACCTGGTGTTGACTGGAAGTAGCCTGAGGTCAGGATAATCTTCCATAGATAAACAAAGAAAAGAAACACAGATATGAAAGATAATGGTAGTAAATGGATTAGGATATGGTTAGGTTGCATGAACACAGGATGAAGCTATGCAATTGTGTGCTTAGTTTTCTAAACAGCACTAGAAACACTCTGCCAATGTCACAGATTACTTATAATAGAATATCACCACTGCCATCTCTTCCCACCCCCACAAAGATTTTGGCCCTCATTTTCTATGTTGTGACGAATGCATTTCACCCTTTGGAATGTTGTGATTTACGATTCTAAATGGTCTTCATATTGACAAGGCTAGGAAAGGTCATATTACCACTCTAATTGGCAGGTTAGGCCTTATATACAGGCCCTTATTTAGTCAATGATGTTATTTAAGCCTGAGGTCAACCCTGAGAGAAGCTGACTTCGGAAGGTCCCTGAAAAATAGAAGTGGGTAAGTCTTTCTAACAAAACCAAACTTCTGTCATGAAATGAAAGTTACATGCTCAGCATGAACCTAGAGTCTTTCAGACCATCAAGCTTCCTGAATTTCAAATTAATCTAAAAGAACCTGTACTTCCTGATTCAGCTTCTCTCCAAGTCGATGTTTTTTCAATAACAAGGCACCAGTGGGTACGACTTTACAGCTTACTGCTTGTGCAGCAGAATGACAAGAAATAGGAACTGTACTCTGGTTAGCAGTAAAAGGTCATTAATGACAGCTTCTGTAACTTATCTGCAGTTGGGCTTGCTAGAGCATTCATGAGTCATTGAATTGCAGCATTTCAAAGCAGAAGCCTAAGAACAATGTTTTCTAATAAAATTCCCTTCCTTAATAAAGCAAATTATTTAACATTATCAATGCATTTTCAAAAGTGGAAAGTTTAAATGCAGGTGATAACCTACGTTTTTCTTCCTTGAGTAACCTCATTATTGTGTAACAATTTAGTGTTTAGAATGTATTCTATACTGGAAGAATAATAAACAATGTTTACAACAAATAACATATACCAATTTCTTTTAGACATCACCATTTGTTTATGCCTAACTGGTTTAGTAGCTGCTATGTGCTGCTCTTAACTTCACAATCATATGGGCATACCACACTGCAGAGTTGATTTTGTGCATAAAGCAAATCAGGTGCAAAATGCATAAGTGAAACAAATCTGAAACTCAGGTTGATTTTCGTGAAGCAAAGCAGTTCTTCAACAAGCCAAGGTTGATATATTAAGCTCATGCTATTTCACACATTAAACTGAAGTAACACTGGCAGAATGTTCACATTACTGGTGAAGAACATCCCACATCTTACACCCTTCTCCAGGAACACCACTATATTCACTTCTCTGAAACAAACTCTGGACAGTGTGTTTGTCTTTTCAGTGCTGCATAAAATTGTTGCTTCAAAATCATAAGAGTGGAAAAAAAGTCCTATAGTAGTTGCTGAGTTTTCCTTCTCTCAGAAAACACAAATTTATATTAACATGATTCTACTATTGAAGCTTTTTTTGGGTAAGTGCTATTATAGTTGATTTCATTATGTATGTACATAGCAACCATCGTTTCTTCCATCTTCATAAAAATAAAAATATTAAAAAGTTTTAAACACTACAAGAAATACATCAACATCATTATTACACATGCACACACAAAAAAAAAATACATCAACATCTTTATTAAGATAAACCTGAGAAAAAATGTTAGGGGTTTGATTACGCAAATTCAAAGATAATTCTACAATCTAAATATTCTACATCCATATTACCTAGGACAATATGAGATACAATGTCAGTTATACAGCTGGAAAGATTTTGGATCTGTACAAGATCTAAAATTTTGCCTTATTTGCTTTTGTGGAAGCAATTTTTAAAAGTTTATGGATATCTTGAGTAAAACCACAATACACACAATAAATAAATAATGAATAAAACAAAACACCTAAAGTAAACACAAATAATCAGTATGCCCAGTGACTGATTAAAATATATATATGTTGATTGATAGAATTTCTTGAAAGAGTTGTAACAGCACTAAAAATGTTAGATTTCACTTTATTTAGGCTTGACTGGAACTTTAATGATAATCATTAATGACCACTGGTTCCAGAGAGAATACTTATCCATTAGAATTAAGGTTTTAAGTGTTAGCATTGAGGTACCACTAAGTACTCAAGCACACCACTATTTTACCCACTCATGGGTCAGAGTTACCTTAAACACGGGGACAATTTAATATTACCTAAGACAGTCCCCTAAGCCCCAGTGTCGTAAGTAGAGAAAAATCTTGGCATCCAACATCCCAGTTGAAAGACCTGGGAGATGCAGCCATCAGAAGCACTGGTCACCATCAGCCACACTGTGTAACTTCATCTATACCAGATTACTTACAACTACTTCCAGGCGTGGTAATAAAGTAACTAAAATAAATGAAGATAATGAAGGCTGAATTCCACATTATTCAGGCAGGACTACTTCCAAGGGACCTGCAAAACCTTACCAAGAAAGCAAATAAGGAGTCTTAAATTCAGTCTATGACAATTCATAAGGCTCACAGAAAAGGTTTAGGGTCTGCAAATTAGAAAGTTGATATTGTTCTATGCATTTTAAAACCTCATTCCCTGTTAATTCTAATGTATGTATATAGCACCTAAAATAAAGGAAAAAATGCAGTTTTAAATAAAGGTTTGGCACACATCATTAATACAATCACTATTTACTTCACACAGATAGTGAGTGATCAAGAAATCAAATCTTAATTCCTCTTAGCACATTTTCTTGTGATAGTCTACATGTATGCAGCAAAGAATCTTCTGTCCTGTGAATGCTGTTCCTTCATAACAGCAAATACAGGTATGACATACATGATCAGACTGAGGTCTTCCAAATTCTAAAGTCTATCTTTCCCACCTTTGGCTACACAAGAACTAAAAGGTCTATTGGCTTCGATCTTTGGAAAGTGCACCAGAAATTGATATACATTTTCTAAGAAGGTTATGCTAGTAGCTTGCAATATAAAACTGTCAGGTTTGGGCTTTTAATACTTTTGCATTTTTGTTTGTTTGTTTGTTTTTTAATCAAAATGTTGATTGCATCAACATTTTCATACATTTTCAAACAGCTTCTGAATTCTACAAGCTACTGACATTAAATAACTTTAATACATACCAGGTATATAGGTTTTCTGGGCATTTTCCATACAAAGAAAACATGAGACACTGCAGTCAATGAACTTCAGAGGGAGTCTTGGGGGATGGAAAACATTTGGCCTTAAGCATTTTAGTGAATCATCTGTGGCATTTTAGTATGTGTTCTAAGCTTGATGGTCCCTTTACTCCCATTTGTAAATGGTACTGCCAATGTAATTTGAAAGCATGTTAGATCTTCAGTGATTTAAATTAGTTCTGCATCTGCTGCTAAACAGATTTTTCAAGTCTCCAAGTTGAAATTCTATTGTTTGTGCAAGTAATTTGTAAAGACTTCTATTTAAGTTGCAGTTCTTTTCTATTATATTTTATTAGAGAGATTTCAAGATGTTGCAATTGGGTCAAGGGAAGTTGGTTTTCTGGTACAAGGTATTGGAGAACACTACTGAGTGCTGAAGTGCTCAAGATTGACAGAGGTGTTTGTTGTGGACTAAAAACAGCTCAGGCATGTGCTGACGACTCATCTTACTGAGGAACTAGCACTTACTTATTTGAATAAAAGCCCAGGAGAAGGAACAAACCTAATGCTACTAGTGAATCTTTCAACTTCTGTTGCTGTTGTCTCTGCCGTTGCTACTATTTACTGAAGTTGCCACTCCTCACCATAGACATGATGTGCTAGAAGAGAGAACTGCAAAAGAAGGGTTACCTGACCAACAGACTGGCCATCAGCTCCTATTTACAGCTGAACCACATCTGTTAAGACTGAGAGTTGACTGATGGCAGGTGTGCAACGTCTAACACATGCAATTATGTATGTATGCATGCATGCACGTATGTATGCATCATGGTGCAGTTGAAACACTACCAAAAGCAGATTTCGGAAGTGAAAAGAAAAAAAAAAAATCCCGTAGCTTTCTATAATGAATTACTTTAGAGACATTCTGAGGATGTCACGTATTTGTCAATCGTGCTTCAGAACATTACTGTAATTTTCAGAAAACAAGTTTCCAAATGTTATCCAAGCAATTTAAGTATTTAGGAGGAAAACATCTTCTGCAATTAGAACAATGCACATTCTTTATAAGTAATGTCTGGTACACAATTTTAAATCTTCCAGCACCAACATCAGTACATCCTACTAACTCACAGATCTAAGAAATGGTCTGGCGACTTTTTTAACAACATTAAAGACACAATGTTAAATTTCAAATTTCTACATTGAGTAAATAAACAAAAATATTAATTGAGGCATACATTAATGCCTTGTGTTTTCTTTCTGAATCTTTTAAAGTGTGTTTATGTTAGCAATTGTTTTCTTAGATTGAGACTGTAATTTTACTGTCTACAGAGATCTGTAGTTACTATATGTCTGCACTGCTATGATGTGGCACTTGGGAAAATACGTGTTTCATGAATGAAGTCAAGAAACATTACTTTAAACTACTGTCCTGTGATTGAATTCAATATATTCTAAATAACTGCATGCCAAATTTATTTTTCTTCTCCTCCCTGCCTGCAACTCTGTTTTAATTTTTGGAATCTGTATCTAATGCACCTGGCAGCATTTGGTTGTGTGGTCACAGCACTGCCATGGGAACTGAGAAAGAAGCAATATTCACAGCTGTATTTCAGTATGAATCATACCCAGTTAGCAAGGCAGGGGATTAGAAAAAAGGCACAGAGATCAGGCAATTCACTTGCTGTATTCTATAAAATTGTGGGAACATCATTAGCAAACTCACTGTTTATTACCAAATATATTAATTGCCCTCCAGACATCAAAAACGCAGAGCTTCAGCAGAAGACAAGTCCCCACAACAGCCCCCAGTGGGGCTAGAGGGAAATAGGGAAATGTAATCTCTGAGTATTAATTTAGGATTTTTGCATGGTCACAAATCCTACCAAAAAGCTTTTTAACCCACTAACATTCTAAGGTGAGATTGAAGAGTTTTGCTTCATTGTAACATATTTGATGTTATTTCAACAGACCTGCATTGACCAAAAGACAAAACAAAAACCAAACAAACAAAACCAAAAAATCACAAACAAAACAAAACAAAAACCCAACCCACAACACACCTGAAAAATAAAAAGAGGAGAAGCTGACAAGGTTGTCTCCATCTATCCTAGGAGCTAAATTGACCATGACTATATTCAATCTTGCAATTATTTTGTAACAATACATTGTATTTCTAATATTGTAATACATGCACTGATTTCTTTTTGAAATAGCAGGGTTTTTTTAATTTAAGCTGTAGAAACAGTAGTCAAGTATGATGCTGAGTTCATGTAGTGCAACATTGTTTTTAACTGTTGTAGACTGGGTGAAAATGAAGCAGCTTGCAAAAGTGCAACTCATTACATTTAATTACATGTATCGTATGCACACATACTATCATTACATCATACAACATGGAATGTTGTACAACACATCTTGGAACGTTACTGCTCCACATTCTCGTAGGAAAACCTAGGTTTACATTCTATTCTATATATCCATGCCATATCAAGCAAAAGATCAGAAAGGTATCAAGTGATGTACTATCTCCGACAGTAGCCTGTAATGTCAGCACTTTCACAAGTGTGTCCCTAACTCAACCGCCTTCAATATAACAGAGAGAAATCAGCCTTAACCTCTGACTCATTATGATACAAGTCTTCATCATCTACCTTTTACACCCGCAAAAACTCTGTCTGCCTTTTCTCCTTTCTGGTCCCCTCTACCTAATTTAGTCTTTCAACACATTACCACCTAGAAAATGCTCTTTTCCCCTATAATACTTATTGAAGTTTTTTGCTGTTGTTGTTTTGTTGGGTTTGTTTGTTTCTCCTTATTACACCAGTAAATCTACTTTGTAATTGTTTCTCTAACTAGAACATAAAAATTGCTACCTAACACATGATGGGTATTATTTCACTGCTTTCTCATATTCTCTCTTTGCCTTCCTCTGGCATCTTTCCTCTTATTTTAATTGCAAGCTTTTGGTGGTATAAACTTTCCACTTCTGTTTTTGTAACACAAGCTGGGAACAGACCTCAAGATCCTAACTCAGAGAATGAGAAAGACCCAAGCATACCAAGAGAAATCACATGAAGATCTATGAAATTATAATTCAGTTTTGGTCATATCGCTAACACCTCTGTTCCTCAAGAGCAACTATAGAATTCTAACCATTAAATAAACTTAAAACAACTATCACATTAAACATATCAAACTACTTAAGGGCTCCCCTTTCCATCTGAACATAGCGTAATTTTCCCAAAGAATTATTCCTTACCAGGAATCTGAAATACCCTCTTAAATGAGATTATTTTGCTCAAAAGAGAAATTCTTACAAACGAATAACTCTAATCTAGACACCAAGCCACTATTCCAGTGTGTCCAGAGCTAAAAAAACAGACACACTATACAGTCTGAAGGCATGACTGTTGTGTTTATGGTGTGGTAGAGCATTTGCTTAAAATTCTGCCTTGAAAAGAGTTTGCAATCAGTTGCAGATCTTATCTTTATTTCATCAAAAATAAACACTCACAGCACACTACAATGTATGATGCACCGGAAAATTTGTTATATTGTAAAGTTATCGTATATTATTAACCAGACCTTCAGCAAGGAAATAGTCTGAGGCAAAGAATGAGGATAACTTATCTGTTTTGCATATACTGACAAACTGGGCAAACCTATTCACAAAGCTGAGAAAAAGAATATATGAAGGGAGTAAAAGTGGCAGTTCAATGGGTGAAAATGAACAGAGCAACAGTATGTACAAAGTAGGATGCTACAAGTTCTAAGAAACTTAATTTTATGAATTTATCCTGAGTTAAGTATGATCTTCATGGTGGAAACTGAAGGATAATAAGGCAAGAAGAGTGGCTGCAACCAGCTTTACTGGGCATAGCCTGAAGTTTAAGCAGGAAAAAAAAAAAAAAAGGCGCTATTTGAAAGACTTTTTTTTTAAATGGAGTGGAAGACACATGGTGGAGTTCTTGTTTGTTGTACAATTTTCATACTTCTTCTTAGAAGATTTAGAAATATGGACTGTTATACTATTGTTAAAAAATATAGTAAAAGGATCAGAAGGGGGAGATTTAATGCACAGAGATCCAGAGATCCATACACATTTAATTCAAAAATCACTTCAGCTCCCAATACACAGTGGTTCTCAAAAGCAAGTTGAGTTTTATATGGTATTATTCCTTTCTTTTTATCCTTTTCCTAAACAGAATTTACAGACTAATTGACAACTATTTCTCATGAATTGCAGTATATTTCAGAGGCAAAAGACAAAATGTCCTAATTAATTTGAAAACAATACCCCAGAACACACCATGATGTTCAAGAAGCTCACAGAATCTGCACCAGTGCCCTTAAAAGGGGCTTCAGGAAATTCCACTGATTTGATCTTAAGGCATTCCTTAGCTTTTGTGACTTTTACTATATATATATACTATATATATACTATATATATACATTTCTATGTTGCTTTTAAATAATCTCCTACACAACTCACTGAGAACAATTTCCATGTTTTCCCAGTTTTTAATTAATCACTGCTAAAAAAGTCTCCCTATAAACATCTTCCACTATTGTCTGACGTTTGTCCAACATATTTATCTGGTGAGAATTATATAGCAAATATTCATACTCTACTGAATCGAGGCACAGAGATCTGTGATACAAAATATCAGCATGCAGTTAGTAGAATAACTATTAGATATTAAGTCAGACTATTAAGGATGAATTATTTTAATGTTTCCACTACACACTTCTTTGTTATGCCACTAGGGATACAACACTAGGGACACAGATTTGATAAAACAACATGTATTAAAAACATCTAAAGAAGAACTGGTTTTATGCCACACTAATCCTGGGTAAACTGAAGCACTTTAGTGCAACCGCTAAAATAAGGCATGATATAACCACTTCTTATATTGGGCAACAGTGAAAATTACTGGGGAAAAAAAAGAAAAACAAAACTAACTCATATTATACCTGAGAGTTCATACTGAGATAACTTCCCATTTCATTTGTAATATCTGAACAACAGAAGAGTTCATTTTCAAGCAATATAGATATAAATGTGTATGAGCCAGCCAATTGTCTTGATTCTGAGCAGTGATTTAACACAGAAGTGATCAAAAACATACCTGAAAAAATAAATTGTAAACTCATTGCGCAAATCTACGTAAATCTACATCTTGAAAAAAAGAAGAAATCCAAATATTCTATTCTCGGTCTTTGTAACAACAGTGTATATACTCAGTCTATGACATAAAACAATTTCCATCTCCTACCTGTACATTTCTAGATAGTGACTGGACAGGTTTATCAGAACAATTAAAATTAGGTCATTGAGACAAGCTGTTGAAGGAGCAAAATTCAAAGAATCAATTGTTAAGGCCTCTGTCACTCAGAGAAATGAAGAATTTGTAGCCAGTTGGGGAAAGAGTCATGCATATACAGACACATGCACAAAAGCACACACCATACACACCAATAAACACTCTGTTCAGATCTATGGAAAAGAAAGCAAAACTTGATTGACTAACTATTGACTAACTATGAGCCAACTCAAAAAAAAAAAAACCAAACACACACCAAACAAACATATAAAAACCCCTGCCATAATTTGGACTCTAAAGATGGCAAACAACTTTGGTCTGCTTCATTACAAGTACACTTAAACTGCTCCTATGCTTTAGGCAGGGGTGTGACTTTCAGTTTTTCCTTTTCCCCTCCCCACTCCAATCATGCTTTCTGTTAGCCAGTGATTATATACGTATTCCTGACAAAAGCTATCTGCTCCAAGGCATCACCTCATATTTGATTAATTCAGCAGCAGTGGGAATCACAGAAAACTTGGCAATAATTTCCAGAAAGGAGAGGACTTTGTCAACTTGTTACAGTAGTAAGAGTAGATGGGAAAGGCTCCACCGAGAATGCTTTACACTCACCCGCTCACATTGCCGAGGGCAACAGGGTTCCCTTTATATCTCTCAACATGTTATCTCAAAACAGCACAAATGAACATATATGTTCTCATCTAATGCAGCATAAATGCTACCTTCATTAATTTCTCAAGTATTCATGCCTTAGGAAGGGGTAACAAACAAACAATAGGGGGAAGTCATCTAATGAACAATACCAGGACAGAAAAGTCAGAGACTGCAATACTGCATGTTACACGCATGTAACAAGTGCTTTGCTTCTTCCTTCCATACATGACATGCACACAGACACACATACACTGAATATCCAGAATCAAATCCAGATGAAAGTCACCAACCAGGAAACAGAAAAACAATTCCAAGCATTACTGCAGAAACAAAACAACAGATATTTCATAACAAAGACACAGCAGCTGGGCAGCAGCGTAAGAAAAAGCTATGTGTACTTATTCATACTGAACTTACAAGTCAGGAAAAATTAAGAAAGGAAATTACACTGTGTTAGTAACACCTTCCTCTAAATGCTATTATTGCACATAAAGACTTCACACAAGAACTGGGTCTTACTTGAAACAAGTACTGAAGACATTTGACTACTACAATGATGACAATGAAAGCATTCTCTGGAATCTGTTTTTAAGGTCTTTGTCATTCCCATTGCTGCCAAATTAATCAAATATGAGGAGTGTCTTGGAACAGAAAGTGATAGCAAACAGCTTTCTATCAAAGTTTATAAATATGTCCACCCTAGAAACAAATACAGGTGTCACTTTTATGCATTACTGAGCTTCCTAGCCCTTCTATATGAGCATAAAGCCTAAAAATTATGTACAAAACTATAACGTAGATCCAGAAGAAAAACAGCATCATAATCAACAAAAAATGGGGGACAAAGCAGATTTTTCTTTTTAAGGAAGCAAATATTAATTTTACTAGACTTTTAAGAGTTACTTCTCTTGCTCTTTCAGAAAATATTGTAGGATACTTTTGGATCAAAAGAGATCTAATCTTATTTAATATTTCAGCCAGGAGTTCTCTCTGAGAGTCTAAAACATGTTGGAGCACCTCTCTCTACAGACTCAAAAATAAGAACAGGGAGATTAACAATTTCAAAGGAAGATTCAGCTACAGAAGCCTGGGGCACATTCACTGGCAATCCAAATTCCCAGAAAACATTTTGATCTGGAGACGATCCTGATTGATCAACAATATTAATGGAAGAGTCCTAAAGGGCTACCACACTTCATGTTTGTATGTAAAGTGTTCAGGCAGCATTAAAAGCTGTAAGTAATAAGTACTGGAGGCTTACATCACTGTAGCACTCAGTACCTAATAAATGGTTCCTTTCTCAGTATATTGCAAAACAACAATTGATCCCTTCTCCATGAAGGTGAAAGAAGTTATAATGGAGACAAGAGAGCAGAAATCAATATGATTGTTCACAGCAAGGAGAAGCTGGAGCTTCTAAGACAGTAATCTAGTCCATTTTTTTTCCCTGTAAAAGATGTCCTAACACCAAGCAGAAGGAACACTTCTGCATAGTCTCCCTTTTGCTGCTTGCAATTTTGGCCACCACCTCTATTTAGCACTTTATTTTACCCATTAGAAAGAAGTGCAATGGAGTTCTACTAGCATGAGAATGGGTCACAGCAGCAGAAATTGCCATCTCATGTAGCACACACAGGCTATCTATGCATAGGCAAAGCTTCTTATTTCATCACTGAGGAAGACTGTTTAATCAAAGCAACATCTTAGAAAGTAAAAGGTTGAAGGACATCCATTCAAAGCTCTGGTCTCAGATAAAAACACTTTCTTTTGAAGACTGAGTAATCTACTAAACTGTGTAATATAGATACTTCTAAATAGTGAAGGGAAGGGATGTTGGAAAGGGCACTTCATTGTGACTATTCACTTCCCTCCCTTCATGAAATCCTCCCAGGCTTAAATGTGCTAATGACACTCCATCACACCTAAACAATTTCCATAAGAAGCAGCAGTCATCACCACTCTCTAACCTGTAATTCCCAAAAATAAATATTGCCAGTCTCTCAGAAATCAGCCTTGTAATTTCCTACTTTGGGCACTTAGCATTTTTTATTTAAAGAGATTATCATTTTAAAGTTGTATAAACTCTAAAGGACACTGTTTCTGGAACCCTATTTGTGATAAATGTGAAGTAAAGATACTATGGGAAGAGGAGGGAATACATAAATCAATAGCAGTTTTTTCATGCTAGTTACACAACAACACTCTTAGTCATGCAGGGTAAAAATAATGAGAGACACAAGATGACACATGAAAAGGATCTTATCCTCTTCCCAAAAATTAATGCATGAACACTACTTGCTTGAAAGTCCAAATTGGTTGTCATACTAGATGTGAGTAAAGCTTTAGGAAAGAATGGTGTGAGAGCTCTTTATAGAAAATTACACCAAGTGAAAGCTATTTCACTAATTAACACCCTTTCCCAAAGAAATCCTTATCTCCTTTTAAAATAAGCTGCTTTTAAGCAGAGAAAAGACCCCAAACATTTACAGAGCCCTGACTTCAACATCTGTTGGTATTCCCTACACACAAGTGTGCTTCTGTGTGCATGTTTATCAGAAGAGGTCATCAAAGGCTTGCTTGGTTTATTCATCATTTTAAGGCACTCCTATTTGCAAAGCTTCTGTTAATGTCAGTGAAATCTAACCTAGACAGAAGTTTCAGAGGTCAGATATTTGGCATGCTACATTTAGAAACCCAAGTACAAAGTTGATGAGGACGCTTCAAACACAGGGGATTACAGCGGAAATAGGTCTCCTTATACCAAACTGACTATTGAGCAGATTCAAGGAAGAGCACACTGAGACTGCCTGATGCTATTAAAGCTCATATTCTTGCTTTATTTTTTTTCACTGACTAAATCAATTCTCCCATTTGCCAAAGCCCAGCACAGAAATAACACTTTATTTTTAATACAACAGCAAAGGAATAGACATGAGACATAAAATCATGTATTACAGGACCTATAAAAAGCAGATACTTACAGTTCGCAGGAACTGTATTTCATCTTCCCCTCCTTCACCCCCTTCAGCCATGGCTCTTGAGGAGTCAGCTCTGCTGAGACTCCGATCGCCTCCACCGGCAGCTCACTGCGCTCTCAGTACAGCTCCTCTTCTCCTATCAGTATTAGCATATAGCTAATCCACAGCCATATAGGGAGCTCAGCTAACTCCACTGCACTGCAGACTGTCAGTCAACCCCCTCACTGCCAGAGCCAACCGCACTGCTTTTCCAGCTCATAGCAAGCAATTCTTTTCCTCTTCTCTCTACCCTAGAGGCAAAAAGCCCTTAAGGTTAAGGAATTGCAGAAAGCATTACATGCATCACTAGGTGTAGATTTCCAACCCTCCCCCCCCACCCCCGATACTGTCTGGTCAGAACAGCAATAATGGTGAAGCGTTAATGAAAACCGAGCTTGCACTTCCATTTTCACAAATCAGAGTACCTGATTTTGCACTCAAATATATCAAATTCACCAACTCTGAACCTACTGATTAGTGCAGCAGAAGGACATAAATTAGATGATCACAGGACAAGCTGATTTTGACAGCAGATATTTTCAGATTGCTTACAATAACTTCCGTTTCTTGCTTCTCTGCATAAGCAGCTGCAAATCTGATTTCCAAGATGACTTAATGATCTGAACCTACTATGTGTAGTAATTTGTGCTATCCTTTAATGGTATTTATACATGTATCCTAAGGACTGTAAGGCTTCTATTTGTACCTTTTCAGAACTGCACCTGAATATGTACAGAGGATGGTACAAATTTACCTCCAAACCTGTAAACCACAGTTATGCTAAAACAAAATAACTTTAAGTTCTAGGTATATAATGAAGAAATTTGTAATTAACAAAAACTGCTAGTTATTACTTCAATATTAGCAAACAAGAAAGGAAAAAACAAAAACCAAACAACAAACAAACAAAAAACCCAAAACCAAACAAGCGAACAAATGCCCATATCAAACCCAGAATAAAATTTAATTAAGAGTAGGGAGGAAAAGAAAAAGGACACAAGGAAAATGGAGAAGAGACCACAAAAGAGGCTCTAGCCAGTCAACTCACTATATGATCTTGCATTTTGTGGTAAGGTTGCAACCACACCCTGCCTATACATTCCATCTCTGAGAAGCATTACCCAAATTTTTTGCTGTCCATATATAAATTGATGCATACCCTCAGACTGCCATATGTATACAGTGTTTTTCTCAGTAAAAGCATGTTTTTGTTTTACAAATGAGAAACATAGGCATGAGGGTAAGGGAAGAATAACTTTATTAGGGTCACAAGGACAAGTGCAGCACAGTGAAAACTGAAACTAGATTCTCTGTGTCCACAAGCTAATATGTTTATACACAACTCTCTTCTGGACATGGAACACAACAGACACTGCCATTCCCTCTCCCCAAAATAATAGTAGTATGATTTTTCACTGATTAGTAAACATAGATACAAGCCAAAAAATCGGATGTCCAATAGCTGAAGGGCAAAATGCTTTGAAAAATGTTTTATTTCACTCCCTTTCACTACCCTAAGAAACTCTGTCCAAAAAATGACAATCCCATTACTCAGTAACAGGTAATTTCAGGCCAAAAGCAACTCAGAAGAGACTGACACAGTTGTACAGGCTGGCCTTGCCAGTCCATCCACTCCCCTTCTCTCATCCTGTAGTTTTCGTTGGTTGCTGTGAGCAAGAAAAAGATAGCTTTGTGCAAGACAATGTGGCAGAAAAATATTTATCTGAAGTGCCAGAAAACGTGTTTGTTTTATGATGGGTTTGTTGTTGATGAGTGGTTTTTGTTGGTGGTGGTGCGTGTTTTGTTTTGTCTGGGGCTTTTTTGGTTTGTTTGTTTGTTTTTTCTCCTGCCATCTTTTAATGAATAATTCATCTCTTTCCTCATCAATAGCAAGATTCAAAATTTAACAGATATTCCTTACAGAATATACTTACTCCAGAAAAAAAAAAAAAAAACCAAAAAAAACTCAGAGGAATGGAGAAAACTTGCTTAAAGCCAGAGCATGCTACCCATTCTGAACTGAAAAACAGATGAGGTAGAGAGGCCTACTGATCACACATGCTTATCCATACATTTATATTTAGAATGGATGCGATACATGTATTGCATGGCAAAATCTACACCTGCAAGGACAGTTTTTCTATAACGTCTTAAATGAAACAACCTTTCAAGCATACTATTTTACTTTGAAAGGTTATAAACAAGAAATACCTGAAAACCTGCACATCATAAGACTCATAAAAAGCACAAGTGCTCAATTTCCTCCACAAATAGAAACCAATGCCATGCAGTACACAGAATCATAGAATGGTTTGGGTTGGAAGTGACCTTAAAGATAATATAGTTTCAACCCCCCTGCCATGGGCAGGGACACCTTTCGCTAGATCAGGTTGCTCAAAGCCCCACTGAACCTGGCCTGGAACACCTCCAGGGATGGGGCATCCACAGCGTCTCTGGGAAGTCTGTTCCACTGTCTCACCACCCTCATGGTGAAGAATTTCTTTCTTATATGTAACCTAAATCTACCCTCTTTCAGTTTAAAACCTTTACTGCTTGTCCTATCACGACACGTGCTTATAAAAAGTCCTTCTCCAGCTTTCTTGTAGCCCCCTTTTAGGTACTGGAAGGCTGCTATAAGGTCTCCCCAGAGCATGCTGGTCAAGTTTTATTCCAGTTACTGCAGTAAGATTTCCAGATACTAAGTTCTGAACATGTAGAGCTGAGATGAATCCATCTGAATGAAATGGAAAGAGGAAAAAAACAAACATCCAACCAAACAATGGAACTTTTAAAGTGTTTTCCTCATATATTGCACTGTTCCATCAAAATGTTTCCTGTGAAATATGGAGACACTACTTGAGTAAAGCGTCATATTTACATCAGCTAATCAATTAATAGGTAGCTGCAGATACCTATGTCTGCAATGTCTAATAAGGCAGCCACAGAGGCTATCAATATTGCATCTGGGCAGGAACAACCTCAGGTTCCAGTATAAGTTGGGGAATGACCTATTAGAGAGCAGCGTAGGGGAAAGGGGCCTGGGGGTCCTGGTGGACAGCAGGATGATCATGAGCCAGCACTGTGCCCTTGTGGCCAAAAAGGCCAATAGCATCCTGGGGTGTATGATAACGGGGGTGGTTAGTAGGTCGAGAGAGGTTCTCCTTCCCCTCTACTCTGCCCTGGTGAGACCGCACCTGGAATATTGTGTCCAGTTCTGGGCCCCTCGGTTCCAGAAGGACAGGGAACTGCTGGAGAGAGTCCAGAGCAGAGCAACAAAGATGATGAAAGGAGTGGAGCATCTCCCTCATGAGGAAAGGCTGAGGGAGCTGGGTCTCTTTAGTTTGGAGGAGACTGGGGGGTGACCTTATTAATGTTTATAAATATATAAAGGGTGCG
Organism: Patagioenas fasciata; assembly: GCF_037038585.1. Classification (NCBI taxonomy): domain Eukaryota; kingdom Metazoa; phylum Chordata; class Aves; order Columbiformes; family Columbidae; genus Patagioenas; species Patagioenas fasciata. The sequence continues at coordinate 37,013,870 of NC_092524.1, forward strand.
TGTCACGAGGATGGAGCCAGGCTCTTCTTGGTGTCAGCCACTGGTAGGACAAGGGGTAATGGGTTCAAACTGGAACAGAAGAGGTTCCACTTAAATTTGAGAAGAAACTTCTTCTCAGTGAGGGTAACAGAACACTGGAACAGGCTGCCCAGGGGGTTGTGGAGTCTCCTCTGGAGACATTCAAAACCCGCCTGGACACATTCCTGTGTAATCTCATCTAGGTGTTCCTGCCCTGGTGGGGAAATCGGACTAGATGACCTTTTGAGTTCCCTTCCAATCCCTAACATTCTGTGATTTTTTTTAAACAGATATCAACATGTCAGGATCTCACTTTGTGTTTTTAAACAAAAGACAAAGCATATGGAAGAAGGAATATTGGTAATAACTCTAGCATTGTAACAGAGATCATATAAGACATCTAAAATTCTGTCTCATTTCAAATTTCACCAGCAGGTTTCTTTTTTTCTTTGTAAGTACCTGTGTTTTCTTTCTTTGATACTCAGCTTTACAAAGTACCCCGTGCATTGTTTTGGGAAATAATTTCCTGTCACAATAACCAAAATATTTTGGTTAGATTTAATCTTTTTAAAATTGTCAAGTGAACCACAAAACCATTTCACTGTATTTCTATTCCTTACAATTCTGTTCTGCCGGGTAATATGCCTGTATGTTTAATGAGAAAAATATTCAGCTGCTACAGCATAATGAAATGCACATGTCCTCAAGACATAGCTAGTTTGGTTTTGTGTTTTTGTTGTTGTTTTTTTTTCCCCAGGACCTCCCCATTGCTCTGAAATGGAGCTGCATTTAATCAGAAGTCTCATTGACACTAAACACTACGCCTTGCATTTCTAATTTCTTAACACTAACCTGTCTTGAGAAAGCTTTTTTTTTTTAACCTTCATTTACTGAAGCTATGACTGAAAGAAAATTACATCAGGTCACCGCAGTAAATCAGTCCAAAATAATTACATATCACACACACTTTGTGTGTGTGTGTGTGTGTATATATATACACACAGTGACCCTCCTTTACTGATGATTTTAAGTTGCAGCATTCCACTGTGAAAGCCACACAGATCAAATGAAGTGACTTGGGACCACTGTGTATTTTATGATATCCTATTAAAGCTAATCAATCGTAAGTGTATAATTAAGCACTTTTGCTGCTGAATACATTCTGGACAGACTCTGTGGTATTTTAAAATTATCAAAAGAACTTGTCTAAAAAAAATGTTTAAGGAAACCTTCCTTTCTGTTTTCATTAAAAACATGCTGCTGGCTTGTTCTCCAACATAAGCTCTCCCCTCTTACCGCGGGATTCAGGCTGACTGACTCTTCATCCGAGTTCTTGATTCTAGGTTAGATTTTGGCAGGCTTCATTGCTGTTGCCACCAAACAATAACTCAGAATTTTTGTAGCTGGAGTAGCCTGGCAATGAAATAGTAACATGAATTTTACAGAAGGAACTAAACAATCATCCTACTGTAACAAAGAAATGTGAACCTAAACCACTTTTTGATGTGTGTATTTTATGTTTTCTGAGCACTGATTTACACCAAAGACAGATCAAATGCCCAGTAGAAGATATTTACAAAATCTGTCATGATAAGTACACGCACACTGGCATTTTCAAAACAGTATCAGTTACCTGAGTACCTGCTGAGTAAGGAGTCAAAATGGTATTCTCCACTGATAATTATAGGCCTAAGTGCTAAAATTTAGATGCTGCTTAAAAGACCAAGATGTCTCTGCATCTGTTATGCTCCACTTCAGTACAAAAATACGTATAAATACAGTTTTTAAAAAGTCGTTAAAGAAACATGTTGTTTCCTTTACAAAAACTTCACTGAAGTATTCAGATTCATTATGTTGACTATTTTCAGCCCACGCATTAAGATAGTCAACTGCTTGTCCAGTTCAAACACTAGGCATTTACTACAATTAACATTCCACACACAGAATAGAAAATTACTCCCACGAATTTGCACTTAGCAAGTCCTAGCTTGTTTTTTTTTGTGTGTGTGTGTTTGTTGTTGTCGTAGTTGTGTTTTGTTTTTTAATTTATTCTAGAGAAATTAAATTACATTTTCCACTGTAAATTGTAATATTTTAGTCAAGTTGAGGAAAATCTTCCTCAGAAGATTTCTAGTTTGAGTAAGCTAAAGATAATGATCTTATTAGCTTACACTTTTCAAAACTTTATCTATATTTTTTCCTGCCCCTTTCAAAACTACTTTTGTTGAGCCTTTACACATACCCTATGTCAATGCTTTGTTATAAAACAAAGTTTTATTTTCTTTCTAAAACTTGTGGCAATCTTCAGTGCAATTCCTCACTAACACGGAAAGAATAAAGTGTATTACAGTGTTACAGAATCCATAGCATAGTATCAGTACTGCTTGTAAGGCCTAATTCAGTGACTTTCCAAAGAACTTCAACAGTGCTTATTTCAAAATGAGGACAGTATCTCAGAACACACGCTCAAAACTTTTTTTCACCAGTGATCAGAAGTTTATGTTAGATTGCCATCTGGTGGTGTAAGTTTAATAATAATAATAAAATCTGTGACCTAAGAGTCACATTATTTTAACCTAAGATATTGGGAGTCTCATTTCCAATTTTGTTATAGATTATGCAATGCATTTTTACTATAGTCTATGATGCTATAAACTTTGACATTGCATATTCTTCATTCTTCTCCAAAAGAAAGGGGAAAACCAAACCAAAACAAACCCCAAACAAACAAACAAAAAAAAACCACAGAGCCACCACCACATATGAAAGAAAGAGTATGCTCACAATTTTCTTCCTAAACCTAAAATGCCAATACATGAGAAGGACTTTCTCTTGTTTTCAAAAACACAGCTATTCCAATCTCAGTCTAATTAGCTTTGTCAAAACAAAGATTTTCCACATCTCTCCAAAATCTCCAGTTCTGGATAGCCCAAGCAGAGCTCACAAACAGCAGCAGTCATATTTCACTGTTTGGCCAAAATTTCCACCTCAGTTCCCCATCACAATACCACAATAACACATTCTTGTATACAGGGCACTACTCCCACACTGAACAGCGAAACTTTAACAACCTCATTAGCACAGTGTATTTCCTCTGGGGCTCAAGGAGTGAACAGGAAAATGTATTTCATTTGAACTCCATAGAGAGATTTAATTCAGACTAGGTCCTAAAAGTCAACATGTGGAACAGCAAACAAATTAAAACTTACATGGCGACACTAGGGCTTTGAATTTTTGTCAAGCAGAATAAGAATTTAATTAGAGTTAGTACATACAAATGCTGGTCTTGTGTCTTATAAAATGTTACAAGGTAAGATGAGATTCACTGAGGTGGGAAAAAAGCCATTAATTATCTCAAAATGACAACAATACCAAATTTCATGTTTCTGCTCCAAACTACCAAGTTTCTTATGTATATAATATGGACAATCCTGTATTTTTAAACTTGCTTTATTCTTGAAATGTCTGTATTTTCCTGCCATATATTCCCAAAATCTTATCCATCTGGCATAGATCAAGAATGGCAGTTTCAGCACTCATCTTCTATAAGCATATGAACATAAACTGTTTTAACGACCAATTAGGAAATTTTAATGATTTTCAATGTTTTGAACGGAGTTCACTGAAACCAAATAATGATTTTATAGAAATGCCTATGGCAAAACATTATCAACAACCTGGAGTTAATGCAAAAGCTGTATTGTTCAGTTGTGACTGGTAAAATGAGTCTCTCAATACTGTTTTTGGACTTCTCCTGAGAAAATTGTGCAAGCACTCACCGTTGGATTTACTGTAGTTTCTGATTTACCTTCCTTTTCTCAGAGCTCGTCTACATAAATACTTAATTACTGTATATAAAATGATTATATAAAAATTAGTCCACATCATTAAACTCCATGAAATATTTAAATATTCGTTCATCCTCTAAAGAGAGCTAACAGTATGTTAATACACACTCTGACTTAGAGAAAATGACTTACGGTAATCTACTGAAAATACTGAACATCTTCAATGATTTCACATTTTCCACTGACATGACTCCACATAAAGCCACTTCAGCTTGAGATCTCACAGTAGCATAGAAAGAATTAGTTTAAGAAATGCGTAGTTTCTATTACAAGCCATTTTTACTGTATCACAAATTAGTCCTAGTCAAATACCAATTCCAGGAAAATTCTCAGAAGGATGGGCAGCTGTAACTGAGGCAGGAATCAGAGAAACTTACGCTGTAAATTGATAGTATCAACTCCCCAACACTGACACTTACCTGCAGTATTTTGTTTTGTGACTCACATTCTAACCCCTTATGCTTCTGGGTCTCCTACTGCCTATTTCATACATCTCCCTTTGTATTACTCGATGCCTGTATTTATGGTTGGCTTGCTTTCTTATGAATTTTATATTGTGTAAGAACAGGCAGCAATGTAGTTCTGTTTTACTTTTCCAAGGAACATACTTTAAGTTCCTCTCACAAATACTGCAACTTAAAATATCTTTCAACAATCCCACAGTATTTCATTTATTAATTAAGAACTGAGTAGCACCATGCCTCATGCTAGGCTGGTTGTTGCTAATGATCAAAATTACACACAATCACTTGCTTATTATATAAACATTACTAGTACGATAAAAAGGGCATTAGAATGCACAACATAAATGTCCTCTTGATTCCCTTGGCAACTTTGCTTCAGATCCAACCCTCAGCAGCTTTACTGGTTGCCTAGTTCCAACTTTCTCAGAACACCCCCTCACCAAAAGCCTACCCTGAGTTTTGTATGTCATAGTATATAATTTGACATTATGGGGCATGATTTGACAAGCTGTGACTACCGAGATGGATGTGAATAACTCATGAAAGCAGACAGGTCTCTACTATTACTTCAATCATCTCCCAAATGTCATTTTTATTAATCTACTGTGTAACATCAAATATTTCAGATCACAAAGTTTACAAACTTCATAGGGGAATCCTCATGTTTTGGAAAGTGCTTAGCACAAAAGATGCTAATAATGAAAGAGATATATTAGACTTTGAAGGAATAGAATTATATTTTCATATAAACCTACTTTCTGTTTACAAAAGAGTACATATGAACGTAATCTTTGAAACTACATGGAAAAGCAAAAAAAACACTACTCATGTAATTTAAATGTGCACAAGTAGGTCTGTTTTTCTGAGTTGTCTTCCATTCAATACATGGCTGAGTTTCTAACCTCTTAAATCCAGACCCATCTTATGTCACATAATACTTTTATAAAGCATAAGACTCAAACTGACACAATGGTAACATGAATTCTCCTAGATGTATTTTACAACTATACAAAGAACACAGAGTTCTTAATCAGCAAGAGCTACAAAGGACAACACAAAAGGAACAAAAACAAATCTTCTGTTAGTTATTCAATCGCAATAAAGTGTAAGATTTTTCACTTTTTTTTTTTTTAAATAACCAGAAAAGCATTGGACCTTTTTTTGTTTTAATATATCAGGAACTGCAAGGGAAGATAGCTCCAAAAAATGTATTCCTCATACATAACATCTTACTTAAAAACAAACAAACAAACAAAAATTTAGGGAAAATATGTATCTTTATTTTAAAAACCGGAGTGCCTGGAATACACCATTTTGTATTAGAAAAAATATCCTACCTTGAAAGTCTTTAAACAAGGAGAATATGAATTATACATGTTGTCATCAGTAGCATTCATCAGATTTTTTTTTTGTGGTACAGAAGAAACATTCAGTTTTGCTAGGGGAAAGATCGAGTGGGGAGTTGTAAAATACAGAAAAAGCATACCTACCCACTCGCACATAAGATCCTGAAACCGTACAGGACAACAGATAAGTTACTCCCACACAAATTACACTTAGTAAATCATTTTAAATATAAAGAGAGGTTAGCTCTTATGTTTATGAAGTCAAGTCCACCATAATTGCAAAAAATCATGTAACAGACACAAAAACCCAAAATAAGCTACAGATACACTCCGTAAGCACAGCACCTCCTGTAATGAATGACAACATTCATATCAATAGTAAAATTGAGTAAAATTCAGTAAAAGTGACAAGAGAATTCTTACTTTTTAGATTACTTTCATATTTTAAGAAATTATCATATATTTGGATGATTATGAACTAGTACTGATGGACATGATTACTGACCATGGCAACAGATGCATAAAATATTAAAGGAGATCATGTGGAAAAAAAATTGTCCATAATAAAAAAAAATTAATGTATTTAAGAAAGCAACCAGCTGTAAGACTGTATTCTCAGTGTTCATTTATATACGGTAAATACTAAAAATCAATGACTGAAAAGTAAGGCTACAATGACATACTAAGTACCATTATTTCAAAGCCTGATCAATTCAGTGTTCTGGAATCAGGCCCAAAATTGAATTAGAATCACTCACGTGTAATTTTAAAGAGAAAAATGTCTGCAAATGACATTTTACTCGGTTCGATGGTTCTTTACGAAGGTCATAGGAAAGGATTAATAGTCAAAACCAATTTTGAATTAACTGTATGTTGAACTCCATGTCAGAAGGATGCTGAGTATTACTATACCTTCAAAATCACCTTATATATCATGCCGACAGTGTCCACACCTTACTCTAGCTTATTAGACATATAGTAATTAGACTGCATATGACATAAACAGATATCATTTCTGGGTATACCAAATATACCACCATTATTTATTCAAACCATAATGGTCTTGATCTTGACAGTTCTAGTTAAAACTATCTCAAATTGGACAGTTACATAAATCCAAAATGTATATAAACATTCATCTTATATTTGCAAATAAAATTAGAAAGTTACCTAAGGTCTGCTAAGTCAAAGCAAAGGTCAGTTCAGCCCAGTTGCCTGCTTCTGGCTCTGCCCATTTGTAAATGCTTCAGAAAAAAAAGTCATAGAACTGAGCACATCTGCTGCAATACTCTCCTCATACAACCTTCCACCTCCTGCTAAGCTATATATATGGCATTTCTAAACCTTAAAGTTGTATTTGACAAGTTGTACGTGGTAACTACAATTCAATTGTATGAAACAGTCTTTTTTAAAAATCAAACTTGGCATTACTAATAATACAAAGATGTAAAAAGAGAAAGGAAAAAAAAAAGAGAAAAAGAGAGACTTTTATTTCATTCAATTAAGAATTTCAACTTCTACTTTTGAAGATGTTAAAGAAATTTTTAAAAAAATCTTTTTCCTCACATGTACTAGTAAAAGAACCTGTAATAAATAACAATTTCTATGTAGTGCAGCCTATAAAACAACTTAAGGAAATGTTATGCAACACCACTGTGACATCAAAAATCATTTCACACATGTGGCACTAAAGGATTGTAATTTTAAGCTTAGTGTGTAGCAAATACTTTCTTCTAAAGCCATGGTGCAATGTTTTTAACATTACTATAGGTCCACAATAGCCCTTCAAGTACTATAGAAGTCATCCTAAGGAAATGGCATAAAGCACTACACATAATAATACCATACATATACTATCTTTTACATAACCAAGTCTTCAACATCATCCACATGGAAGCTTCCCATAATTTTTAAAGTACCATGTGAACAAACATAAATACTGGATTCTCCTGCTCACTTTACATTTTTTAACGAATTTCCCAGCCCAGGAACAACAGAGGCTTCTACCTTCCATTAATTCACACCTTTTCTTGATCCAGCATTGTTCAAACAACTTTTTTCTCCCCTCTGCAGTCCCACAAGGCAGTACTACCACCTTTCCACCTCTGCACCTCTCCACCATCACAAGTAGCACAAAGCTAGTTTGGGGTGTAAACACCCCACCCTCCCCACCTTCACACACCTATTCAGTTTTCTGCTTGCTACCTGCTCTGGCTTACCTAGGCCTTAGCAATTCCACGCCAAATCTCGTTTTTGCTTCTTCTGTATTTCCACATGCCCTTGTTTTCCAGGTCCAGAGTCCTCTTCTTCTGAGAGGATGCACTGAATTGCTGCCAGGAGCAACAAGGAACACCTGGGCCTCTTTTCTATAGCATTATTAACACACACTTCTCAGAGCCTCCTTTTGCTATTTCTTTTTCATCTTTTCCAAAGCTATTTGAAAGTTTGCAGCACCCGTGAGCCTGCACCACCTTTCCTCTCCATACTTTAAGTTTGCTGTGGTCACTTTCGTGGGGCGAACCTATCTTTCTGCACTGCTCTCCTCCGCCCCAGCCCTCTTCCCGCCCCCCCGCCCCCTTTTGCTTGATATTTTTCCACCTCCTTGTGTCCCTCAGAGCACCTTTCTTGTCTTCTCCAGTTTCTACTGCATTTGGAGGCTTCCCATGACTCTTCCTCCCCATTCCAACACCACCACCTCCCCACAACACCCACCCCACTGGCTGAGCTGCCAGGGGCAGGCACCATGTGGCAGCTGCACGCTTGACCACCATCTTGTGCACTCCTTCTCAGTGTGGTCTCATTTGAGCTCACCAACATGGCAGAAAGGGGAAGAAAACTGTCCCAGCACTGTATTGCAGGAGTATTTCAGTATCCTCCATCTTGTGTTTCTTTCTAAGAGCATTCTCAGGTTTGTACCCAAATGCATAAACAAGTGTGATGCGTTAAGCACAGCTACTGTTTTCAAATTAGTGCAGCTGAAAGCTCAATTGTAAACCTGCTCCAGCTGAGGGAAGGCCCATCTGCAGCTGCTGCAGGTCTGGGTGTACAGATCCAGTAGTATCTACAGGAGCTAGGTTAAAATTCTCAGAGTACTTTCAGGCCCACTTATTTCACACTTAAAATATGCAGAGTGTATGTGCAAAGGTTACAAAATAGCTCCTAGAAGATATAATGCTTGTTTGTAAAAATGTTACATTTAGAAAAAACAGGTGTTTGTACATTTTCTTTATAAAGTTCTGCATAAATGGCCATCTTAGTTATTTTTAAAACTTAGATACCGATTTCCATCGAAAAATGACACCCCACTGGCTTTACTTATAAAATAAAGTGTCTGTAATAAATTCTAAAAGTATAGTCACAGTGTGGAAGTCTGTTTGCAACCATGAGTTGTCCTGATCATTTAACAGAATTATGTTTCCTTTTGTGAAATATTTTCTAATACTGGGAATGCACACTAATTCTTTGTGATGCAGTAATGCAGACTGAAAACACAGCTAGAAATATTGGGTATTTTACACAGTACTCCTTCCATCTTTGTTAAACAGTAAATTTGAGTTTATGTGTACCTTAGCTGAAGAAAATCTTAATTGAAGAATCTGAATGCAGTAACCTTTTGGGGACAAGGGTACAAATGACTACGTGTGAAGTAACAATAATTTCATAACAAACCATCATTCAGTAGTCCTAGCAACTTTAATGATTGTAAAGGTAATATTTCATAAAACTTTGATAATAAATTCAATTATGACCCATAATTTTTGAGTTGCCTGCTCTTCCCATGTTTCTGCTAAAGGGTTAAGGTCGGTTTTTTCATAGAAAAAAGTGTGTAACAACATTAATTGCAAGTTTTTACTTAGCATTATTTATTTACAGAAATCTCTAAAGTTTATTTTATAAACTGACACTTATTCTCTCATAGATTTCATTCACTCACATTCACATATAAGTTCCCAAGATATGCGTGCCCAAGCAGCCTGGCCAGAATCACTTATGTACATTGCTGAGTACATGGGATGCCAGCTATTAAGTCTTTATCACATCCCTGTAGTTCTTAATCAACAACAATGCACTAGATTAGGAACAGACCTTTTAGGCAAGATTGCTGTTTATTGCGTGTTTTCTTCTGTTTGTTTGAAAAGTAGGTTTGAATGTCTATTTTCCTCATAGGCAAACAGGACAAGAAGAGCATATGCCATATTCTGTAACCCTGTTGCCATGCTCCTGTTGTTAGACTGCAGGGTCTACTGACAAGTGCTAGCGTCTTATGAGAGACCACGCTTTCTGGTCTTGATATAAAATTTAATTCTGAAATCAATGGACCACTGGAAACAGTGTTCATTATTACTGTTGTTGTTATTATTTCAGGCCATTTCTTCTGGTGCCTTCAAGCACTTTTATTATTTCTGTTACAAATCTCCACATACTAATCAAATTGCCACCCGGCTGTGTAACAAACTACCTGATCTGGCATTTGAGAAAAGAAGAATTACAAATAATATGATACTGGCACAGAAATTTAAGAGAATTCATATTTGGGTCTCAGAATTACAAAGCCTTGTAGCATCATTATCTAAACCAAATTTGTCTCTTAGGCATATTTTTTATTCCATGTCTCAACTTGTTTTGGACTTCCAGGATCAGAAATCTTGACAGCCTTATTTCAAAAGAGCAACAAAAATGGGGTATTAATAGTAGTCCAAGGAATGCTTGTGGGAGCTGAGATTTACAGTTGTCTTTTGAAATGAGCCATATCTAGGGCTTGTAAAATACCCAACTTCTTCTGCATTATTGTTTATCGTCTCCTAGTTTTCCAGTGCAACAAAACCTGTTCTTCAGTATTTTTTCTCCACCAGAGGTCTCTTCCTCTACCTATCTTTAATTGTGTTTCCATTATTACATATGAAAGGATCTGTCTGCTGGCAACATTTGTTCAACAAGCACATGCAAGCCTTGAACTGCCTGCATAGATTCTTCTTCTTACTTCAGTTGTATAAAAAACCACAGCTACACTATTTGATCTGTGCAAGCCTCATGGATTCTGCTCAGTAAATACTGAATTAGATTTCTACCAACTGTTAGCTTCTCAGCAATTTATCTGAGCTACTGAACTTCCTTCTAAATAACTATTAGAAGGTCTGATGCTGTCTCACAACTCCTTCAAGAACAAATTCATCCTTATCTGTGCTTTCATTCTTTCTCCTTGAAAAATAACTATCACTGTAACAAAATTTCCTTCTTTCATGAAAAATTGCTGTGCTTCTTTCATACTTCACTTTGGTTCAGTTGTAAATCTTATATTATCTGCAAAGAGTTCACAAAAGTGCTCCCTCACTTCTTAATGATTAAAAAAACAGAAGCCTAAAAAGTTTATCCCACGGAGAAAGTGACTTCTTCTGCACTGAGTGCCTTTTGGTGCAGTGCACGTGTATTGATGAGTAATTCCTGTGTGCTTTATAGCCTTTCTCACTTCTCCTTTATGCATATTCCAATTTATGTCACTTACTTTTACCTGGTTTTACTTTCAAGTTTAGCTGCTAATTTTCCACAGCTCTAAATAGGTGCTTTAATAGCCAAATACAAGGCTTTTGTCACAAGTTGTTAATTGATGCTTTTTCTATACTGTAACTTAGACATTTTAAATTTATTAATCTTGTGTTACAGCAAATGAAAATGTGCTGAAGATGCTTTAATTAACTTCCGTAACAAGATTCTGCAAGTATTAGATATCACCTCTTGGGAAAATGTGGAAGCCAATTACACAACTAACTCTTTCAAATATACTCAAGATATAGGAGCCAAAATCTGAAAGGGAGATGTTAAAAAAAAGAAATTACTTTCATCTACTGCTTTGGATTAACTTAGACTCAGGAGCTCTTCTATAAAACTGTAATTTAATAATTTGCATTCATATATTGGGTATGAGGAAAGGAATATATTCTCTTCAATCAATTACAAAGAGACATTGCCCTCTAGATAAAGCATTAGCTAGCTAAAGCCAGAGCTCAGGTAAGAACAGGTATTAGCCCCGGTAGAGAAGACCACCATCATTCAGATTATTAGATGTTCTAACTAGCTCCAACAAAGAAAACTGTTCAAGATTTACATTAAGGCATCTAATAAACAGACAAAAGAAAAAAATATTGTGACCCATTTCAATCTGTTTGCTATTCTACCAATTCAAATTCCTTTATTGCTTTATAGCTAGAACTAAATCAGTCCATTTTCTCAGAGGGACACTAATCCTTATATCATCCCTAGCAAAATTTGAAGTCTGACCCGCATTTTTAAAAATTTTAAAACAGGGTGTTCTCATTTTGTTTTGGGTCTTGCTCCCATTACAAACCAGTGTCAAATAGGATTTCACAAAATTCCAGCAGTCTATGATTACCTCAACCATTAAAAATGTTCAAAGTGCGTTCAAAGTTTATTGCCATTTTGTAAATCTTAGTTTAAGTTGATACACCTGAAAACTGTTTTTAAATAACTGTGTAATTATTTAGAAATAACCTCATTTTACAGTATTAGTAGCTAAGTCTGATGACTCCGAGAAAAGACAAACAAACCAACCCCACACCAAGAAGCTATTTCCTAACTACTATGGGCAAACTTTGTTGATTTCCCCCCCACCTTTTATTTGTTGCATTCCTGGAGACCCTGAGCACTGCTCAAGGCAGATACTTTTTCGTGACTGTACACACCTTTCCTCTGCTGCATTTTCTAGTTCATTTTGTTTCTCTTTGTGAAACCACATAGTGCTTTTACACGACCCCTGAGAAAACCTGTTTTAAGAAGCTTCTGTATGTAAACATTTATTTAAGAAGGCATTAAAAAGTGCTCATCCCAGCCTTCCCACATGCGACCTGCTCCTCAATTCCCGCAGCTTCAACAGCTGAACCTTGTTCTGCTTTTCAAAAGCCCCCCCGCCACTTTCAGTAGACCCCGTAAAGAGTTACAAGCCGACCTCTCTGGTTTTGGCGTGGGGGTGTGAAAAGAGCCCTGCTACTCACCTGCTCTGAATAGAGTAACGCGACTCGGAGGACGGTTGAAGGAAACCGGCCTGTCCCGTCCCTCCCTTCGGTTCCTCGACAACGCACGCAGAGATCTCATCCTTTCTCCCAAGCAGGAGGGGTTTCGAGGGAAGGGCCGGGAGTGCAGCGCTTTCTGCGGGCGGAGCGGCGCGACTCGCAGCACCACTCTCCCCGGCTCCCGCCCACGGGGAGTTGGCGGCTGCTGCCCTCGGAACGCTCCGGCGGGCCCGGCAGGAGCTGGGGGGCATAGGGACGTCTCGGTCTACGCAGCTCAAGGCGAGGCTTTGCCGGTGCGGCCACACTGGCCACAGGCGGGTCCGAACAGGTCCCTGAAGAAATACTTTAAAAGCAAATGCTTAATTAGATTTCCTAATGTTTGTGAAGTCTCTGTGCTATTAGACGGCGTTCATCTTGGCAACTTAGTGCTAATTGCACAGAGAGATATTGCTATGTTCAAAATAATGGTGTTCCAGGCTGTCAGAGGTCTGGCAGTGGTGCTGGGGCTCTGGGCAGTATGGCCTTGCAGGAGGTAGCTTGACCTGCCATCTATGAAGGTCTGTTTTTTTATTTTAAAAAGAAATTCTTGGTTACTTGATTCTTGTAAGTGTAGTTAAATGCCACCTTCCCCAGGGAGCTGCCCGAGGGAGCAGATCTAGGGTAACTGATACTGTGCAGCCTCAATGAACAGGAGACCTCACTCTGCAAATTTGGTTCAGTCTCCTTCTGAACCCTGTGTAGAAAGGTTCCAAACTGTGAAAAATGCAGTTGTGATTCGTGCTAAGATGTTTAATGTTTACCGATATAACCAAATGAGGCACAGACTCTGAATTTGGAAAACGGAAAAAGGTGGTTAAGTTCTATGTAAAAAGTTATGAAACTTGTTTAGGAAGTTATACTGATAGAGGGAACTAATGTTTTAAGGGTTAAGCAACTATATAATAAGGGCCTACTAACAAGCTAACATTTTAAACCACATAATTAATATCTAGTTTAGAGCTGTATGTAACCAATTGTGCTAAAAAAAGCAGGACTTTATTAAATGCCGAGATAAGACGTTTTACAGCACCAGCTGCAACCTTGAGGAGACAAGATAGCCAAGATGTACAGCAAAAAGGGGGCGCCAGTCTGGTTTCAGTCGGTTTGGTAGCTTGGGTTCCAGCCAGTTCCTCATAATGAGCCAAAGGTAAAAAGTCCACTGTGACAAAGCTGAAGGAGCCTTCATCCAAAGACCCCTAAAGACCCTTCCTCAAATTCACCAAGTGACACTGCGCAGGTACAACAGGGGAGGGTCAAGGAGGGGCTATGGAAATGGTTATGAGACTCACTTCATGAATATGTATAGGCGTTCCTGGGGTCATTATGAATATGTAATACCTTACTGTATTTAAGCACACTTCTTATTGTTAAAAGTGTGCGTGTTGGGCGGAGTGAATCCCCCGCACACCCAGCGCTGTTTTGCTTATGCTCTAATGAACACGTTTAAAGAATACAATTAAGGAATTGGATTAAACATTGTTTATCCATAGAAAAAGCGTAAGTTATTTATTTCAAAACCACTGCAGGCTGGCATAAGAGAGGTTGGTGGGAAATAGGTTGTATTCAAAAGTCACAAAGTTTGACCCAGACTCCCATGAATCAGCTCTGCAGCCAAACAAAGCTTATGGCTTTTGCAGATGAAATAAAGACAGCTGTTGTGATCTGTAAGAGACTATAAAGGTAAAGCTGGGATTCTGCTATGGGTGCAGGGCTTGCCTTTATCTCCCCTTGGCAATCAATTGTGTGTAATCTTTTTCTGTTAGCACACATACTGTTTTCTTCTGCTAGCATAAAACCTTCATGTCCAGAAAACTGTCACCAAAGGTGTCACTCCAAGAATTAAACCTTGTTAGTACAGAGTGTCTTCTTACAAGGGAAGTGGGGGAAAAAAAAAAAAAAAAGACATGCTGTGTTGAATCTCCAACATTCCGCTAAATGCTGACAATAAATATTTATTGTTGAAAAATGATGAAAATAAAACAGGAGCATGACGGAACCATAATAATGTATTTTTCACTGGCAAATACCATGTTTAGAGAGGGAGACCTTGAGGAGAAAGGGCAAAGTAAAGGTTAACTATTACTTTTGAGATAGAGTTACTGACACACGCAGCTTTATAGAAGTTATTTGTAAGTCTTCAAATCAGAGTCATTGTGAGGGTATATATAGCAGATAACAAGAGTCATTAACAAAAATATGGTTTATAACTTATTTTGCTTAAAATGTGGTGAGACCATAATGTAAGTAAAGAGATGAGAATATGATTCAAAAATTTTATTGCACTTGGTTTGCGTTTGTTGAAGTTATTATAGACTGGTCTATTCAAGTATTTAAATAGAGTGACTTGGATTGAGTCATGAATTTTATAGCTCTGTGTTTACCTTTATAGTTCCTCAGTACCTTAACTAGCAGATACTGAAGTTTCATGGAGTTCTGAAAACCAATACTGACTTAATCTTGTGTTTTTTCATTAATTGTTTGTGAGTCAGCATGCTGCATAGTGCGTGTAAAATGTTATAATAAATATCTTCTCTAGGCAGTGTTTCCAACAAATACTACTAATAAAAATACAAAAAAGGTATCCCAAATGTAAAGTATGGTTTCACAAAGGGAGTTACAATGAAATTCATGAAACATTTGATTAATGTTATCAGTGCTTTTTCAAAAAAAAAAAAAATCTATTTTTTCCAGCTGTCATCACAATTCTAAAAAAATAAACTCATCTCAACTGTGAATCAGTTCCAAAGCAATTAGCATTTTAATGCTTCACAAAGCAGTAACAAACAAGAATCCCATTTACTGGTGAAAGAGAAATTTACAACAAAAATCAAACAATTAGGAAACCGATGTTAGTCAATTGATGGCACGCATAGTTATATCTATTATTAAAAAATATATATATATATTGTTCTTAAATGTTAGGAAAAGATTTTCTAGTGCTATTGCCTTCCCCATGCTAATTATGGGTGGGGAAGAAAGATAGTAGTTCAATCAGGTTGGATTGTTTTGTGATGCCATTTAAAGTATGGTGGGTGTTTTAAAACATGCTGTGAAACAAAGAAAACAATTGAGAAAGATGAATCAGCAGCAGGTTTCTTCATGAGCAAAAAAAATAGTAAGAAGGATGATGTTTCGTCTAGACATTAAACACTTATCGCATTTTTGAGTTTATTAAAGTCATGACTAAATACTGTAAACTATCATATTGAATCTTCTTAAGTCCTTGGTAAAAGAAAGAGCCACATAGTACTGGTCCTAATGTTTTTAATTTTTCCCGTTTCAATAATATATGTTCAAGGGATTTGAATTTGCAAAAATGTGGTCATTATCTTGTTTCTTCTTGACTGGAATGTGCATACCTCTTTACATTTACAAACCATCTGGGCACTTTTGGCATATTCTCATAGTTACATGTGCAAGGTCATGTGCACTTGATCACATGAATTCAGACAGCAAGGTCTCTACAATATTTATATTTCTGTTTTCTCTTTGCCTGATATATCCCAATCTTAATATCTGCTGTTTTTCTTGATTGCACTGATATTAGATTTACATCTTATTAAGTTTTAGCATTATCAAACATTTTTAAATCAAGGGGCTAAGACTGATCTGCATTCATTTCCCCAGTTTTAGATTGATACCCCTGTTTCCAGAATCATGTTGTATGAGAATTTGAAATATAATTTTAAAGAAGATTGGAATTTTTAGCCCCCTTTACAGTAAAAATATCCTTCCCCTCAATTTAAAAGCAACTAAAAAAATCAACTGTAGCCCCATCAAATCACCTTTTTAAACTGCAATATTTTTTAAATATTATATATTATTTCAAAATTCTCAGTGTTGACATCCTGTGTTTCTCAAAGATACTTGAACAAGCATTATTTGAAAATGTTTCTTTTTCGATTACAATTTTGCCTTTTAGATTTTGTCATAACGCATATTTATTTGTAGGATTTTTATCTTGGTAGTCAGTGTACTGAGACATAGCTTAGAGAAGATAAAGAATTGCTGGGTAATTATTTTAACAGATTAATATTATTTTAGCATACCTGCATTCCACAGTCACATGTTTAGAAATACTTATTAAGAAAGACCATACTACAGTAACAAATTTCAAAAATGTAGTTGCATGAGTTACCATATGTGAATCTAGCATGGTTGTTCTCTATTTCTCTCTTTTGCTTTCTCTTGTATTCTATACCCACCTGACTTTCTAGAATTTGTTGACTTGGACACCATAATGCTGATTTATAGCAGTAATTAGCAAAATGTTATTAGAGAAGAATTGCTTCTCTTTAGCTTCCAGACAGCACAGGACATAAAGCAAGAAACAGACCATTTGAATTACTCTGTTCAGACAGCGATAACACCACCTGCCTTTTATCACACGTTTAAGTTCCTTTGAGGTCATGGATCATTAGAATTATTTAACAAGATATCTAATTTCTACCTACAGCATACAACTTATTAAAAAATCTGTCCCATGATGCTTGAAAGTGTTAAATAATATTGATCTCTTTGCTGTTTCTTTCCATATACCCTTCAGTAGATCATTTGAACAGGAGATATTGTGGTAGAATAGCCGCTTTCTAACAGGTTTATAGCCTGAGCAGTACACCATCTGCACTTGTTTCCTGCTTGGGTTATGGTTGGGCTTATGCAGTTAGTTTTAATCCATAAAATCCTAAATGACTGAAGACCTAGATATTAGTGATTACCTCTTGTTCAGTAGTATTAGCAGTGCTACTAGAACTAGATTCATCATATTTTATATGATAGAAGGCTGTTGGAAAATTATTATACTTTCTACACTTACCCTGTGTAGCTTTTCATTTTAATATATAGGCCAATGATGTAAAAGTTCTAACATCCAGATTTGCATCTGAGATGAAAAACAATAATGACATCACATCTTAAACTGAAATAAATGACATCATTTTTTCAGTATTATTCAATGGTCATCAATAAGGGTCTATCAATATTGTGCTAGAAATAATCCTCTCTATGTTCTTTTTACTTATTACTGATAACGCTGTCTAAAATTCAGAACAAGTTGCATGCACAACGAGGAGCACTATTTTTTCTAAGCAGATTACAAATAACAACCTGTACATTATACAAAGACAGAGGAATGGAAATATCAAGAGATGAAAACAGAAGTGTCAACGATTTGAAGGAAAAAGTAACAGTAGGTAAAAAGCCCAGCAGGCACAGACACTGAGAGTTACAAGAGTGAACAGGTGGCTAACATATCTCCGAAACCCAAGAGGGTAGCTAAGAGCATTTTCATCTTCCTCTAATTCATGTAGAGGAGTACTCAGCTTGTGTTATCCTTTTGCATAAAATTAATTCCCTACATACTCTGCTACATTAAAAAAATATTAAATATCAGATGAAGTTATAACTCTAATGTAATATGAACAAAATAAAACAAATGCAAGTTTGAATGAACATGTACAAATCTCACATTACATAAAGATGTATATACTATTACAGCCATTTAAAAAGCATTTTTTGATGTCTTACATTATCCTAATTTGTTCTAGCTTATATTTATTTCATAAATAATTTGATGGCTTGAAACTGTATTGTCATAAAACACAGCTGCTTTTTTAAGTGAAAACATGAAAACTATTGTGCATTTGTTTAACTTAAATATTGATTCTGACAATGAGATTAAATTTCATACTAATATTCACAAATCATCCTGAATTAGGATGAATAAGAAGGAAAAAGACTGTCAGAAAGAAGATCAGTGTAAAATTTCATTTGGAAAAGTGTAAATACATAATTTGTGGTTTGAATAGAAAAGTGACTTGAGAATTTATAATGTTAAAACCTAACAGTAATTTGTAGTTCAATGTGGCTACAGAATAGCTTAATCTGAAGCTTCATAACCATTAACTACATCATGGAATGAAGCAGCTCTAAGTGTACTGTTTCCAGAATGTTGGGTCAATTCAGCCTTGAAAGGTGCTTCTTTAAGCTACAATTCAACTTGAAATGTTCAGTCACACCTTCTGCTCCAAAATTTTCTTGGTCCTGAATATTGGTGAATTTTGCATACATCCCTGTTTCAGTAGTCCTATTACAGGTCTTTGACAGGAAATGTGAAGGTAATCCAACTACTAGTTCAGAAGTTGTTCTGGGAACATGAAAACTTCAGGTTTAAATTCTTCCACTTCTTAGATCGTCTTAGCTCTACTTCTTCTGATGAAATACGTCATAAAAGCTTGAATTAACTTACTCTTCTTTGAAAGAATATAGGGAACCTGTTTTGTTGTGGTTTGGTTTGGTTTTTTTGAAGGGGAGAGAGAAAGGGGAAGGGAGGAGACAAAAGAGGGAGGGGCATTGTGTGTCATCTCTAGAAAACAAGCAGATGGAGGTTGTTACCAGCTACTTAAAAGAGTTATGAGAGTGATGAACCTTGGAGAACTTTTCTAGTTCTGATGTAGCTCCTGAAATGTGCATGTAAGTACCTAATACCTCCAATGTTCCATATACACTAAAGAGCATACAGAGTTTCTGATATCTTGGATAGAGCTATCTCATATGGTTATTTGGGGCAGGAAGAAGTATTTGTAACCTGGTATTATAAATATTAGAGCTTGGACTAGGTGACCTTTAAAGTTCTCTTCCAACCTGAGCTATTCTGTGATTTATTACTTTAAACTGTAAAATAAAGCTCATTTGTAACTACTTAAACTGATTAATAATGACTGGATGTTGGATTTCTCTATAGGGAAGTCATGTCCTCTTTTGAAGTCATATCCTCTGTTGTACTTTATGACTATTGTTTGCTGTCACATATGTCCTGTCTTTTGTTGATATCATCTCCTACATTCTTCATACCTTTGACTGAGGTACAGCATATAGACTTGTCAAAAGCCTACCTCATTTTGCATTAGTGGATTAGTGGGTTTTTTCCACTAATTTTTACCTTGGGGTGTGTTGGAACGATAAAGGACTCAGCACTCCGATTCAATGTGAATCACGCCAAAGCCATTTATTACAGAAACATGTCTCCTTATATACCCAACTATTCTCTAATCACGAATCCACGCTCCAAACATGGATTCGCTAAATGAGTATCGTGGGCAGTCCACACGCTGGAGCCCCACTGATGATAGGTCCGATGACTCACGCCATGCTGAGGCCCTGTTAATGAAGAAACGCCCCTCTTTCTCACAGCAGATTCTGTTCTCAGCTTCTTGAAGTGGCCTTGAGATTCCTTTGGGCCTGACTAATTCAACAACATATCTCCTTCTAACGAAACCCCTTCACAATTCCCCCTTTTTGTTCTTGAACTAGTCAGGCCCCTTAAACAGCATGCTGAATCGTCTTTGAAATACACTGCAACATAGGACACGTGATTAACAGCATAATTACAATTACATATAATGTAGCTAAACCTTACTTAATAAGATTAAACAACTATCTGCTTATACTCAAACCTTCATATCATATATAAAACCTTAATTCTACTTATGACAACCTTACCAACGCACTATTTTAGAATAGTCAGACAACTTAATACAATATATTCTCTTAAATTCCTAAAAGATCTATAACTGCGCAGTTTATAGAGTAATGTACTTAATACCATCAGCATACGCTAATTATTGACTTAATATCTTAAAACTTATATTAACCTATTCATATGCTAATTATTGAATTAATATCTTAAAACTTATATTAACCTATTTAAAAGATCTATAGCTTAATCTTGATATCTCTTTTAAAACCTTACCAGTTGCTAAATTAGGTTACCATGGTAGAAATATCTTATACTTTTACCTTATCTATGCATAGATTATCTAATTGTAATATCACCCTTTTGGAACTCTTACTATCTGTTCAAATTAGCATTCTCTATGGAAGGTACCTTATCTGTTTACTAATAAGCTTTTAGACCACTGGGTCTAAGAGCATCTATAACACTGAATAAGAATTCATGGTTTACATTTGAGACAATTCTCACAACTTATCTCCCTCCTGTCCTTCTGCATCTGTCGAATCTTTGTTGTCTTTATTCAGCCATGGCTTGATCCATTTCGCAGGAATCCATTTTGATCCTTGGTCTGTAATGACACAAGCATAACCCTTTCCCCAAGTTATTAATTGGAAAGGACCCTCCCATTCAGCAGTAACTCCATTGCGTATTTTGACCTGACACTGATTTTCTCTAAGGTCTGTCAAGTGTCCTTTTAAGCTTGTTCCATGACGAATCATAGGTGGAATGTCGAACCCTTGCGGAAGGCGTAAAAAGTTCAAGACATATAATGCTTTGCTTAGTCTGTCATGTGGAGTAGTACAGTCAGTTCCCCCTTTTTGTTTGTCAAGCTGATGCTTGAGAGTTCGATTCATCCTTTCTACCAAGGCCTGACCAGTAGGAGAATTTGGTATCCCTGTAATGTGCTTAACACCCCACAACTGAAAAAAGGTGGCAGTAGCTTTGGCGATATAACCAGGTGTGTTGTCTATCTTGACCTGTGCAGGAACTCCCAAAGCTGCAAAAGCAGAACGTGAATGTCGTTGCACATGTGAACTAGTTTCACCAGTCTGAGCAGTGGCCCATATGGCGAAAGAATATGTATCAATAGACACATGCACATACTTCAGCCTGCCAAATTTAGGGACATGTGTGACGTCCATTTGCCACAATTCCAAGGCTCCTAATCCTCTTGGATTGACTCCTGCACCCAGCCCTACTGAGATGCGCTGACAATCTGCACAACTTTTAACAATACCTCGGGCTTCACTTTTGGACAATGAAAATTGCCGCTGTAAGACCTGAGCAGACTGATGGAGGAAACAAGAGAGTGTACTGCTTGCCTAAACCTATCTATTGGAGGTGGAACCGAGGCAGGAGATACAAGAAAATCAGCTCGGCGGTTTCCTTCAGCTAAATCGCCTTGAATTGTCAGATGACTACGGATATGTGTTATGAAGTATCGGTGTTGTCTCTCTTCGACCAACAACCATAGTTGCTTGAACAAAGACATTAGTTGTGTGTCCTGAACCTCTTTGAGCAATGATCTTTCAATGCGAGCTACCACACCTACCACATACAAAGAATCGCAAACAATATTCACTGGGCTATGAGCAAATCTGATAAACACTTCTATTACAGCCCTGAGTTCCAAATGCTGAGTTGATCCTTTCAGGTCAGTTAGTATCACATTGTGCCATTTTCCATCTGTTTTCCATGTAATTGCTGCTTTCTGCATTTTACCCCCTGCGTCAGTGAACACTGTGGGTCTTTTAACAGGAAATTCTGAGAGAAGAGAGGGACCCTCCTCCATTGATCCCATAATCAAAACTGACATTAACTTGTGTGGAGGGGAAAATGTCTTAATTAAAGCTTGAGAATTTAATAACACAATCTGAAAAGGTAAGGAGTTCTGCAAAACCCACTGTAAATATTCTGAAACGAGGGGAACAATGATATATGCAGGCTCAGCCCCTGAAATTTCGACTATTCTCTGCCTACCTTTCATTATAAGCTGAGCAAAGACCTCAACCCTGGTTGTAATGGTTCGTTTGAGTCGAAAATGCAAAAACACCCACTCTAAGATCTTTAACGGCTCCTTGCCAGTTGTCCATTGCATTATGAGAGCAAAAGGATAGTTAGTATTGTTTACAATTAGTAGTCCGATTACATAATCTGGGTTCCACCTATGGCTGAAAGCTTTTACAAGTTTGGACATAATCTTTTTCAGAGCAGCATCCGCCTCAGCAGTAAGCGTTCTAGGAGAGCTAATGTCACTATCCCCTTTTAGCAGTTTTACAATTGGAGCTAAATCCTCATTAGTGATCCCACAAATGCTCCGGACCCAATTCAGATCACCCACTAGTTTCTGCACATCATTTAAGGATTGAATGACAGGCCGACATACTATTTTCTGAGGTTTCACTGTGGACTGAGAAATTTCCCAACCAAGATATTTCCACGCTGGTTGAATTTGTACCTTTTCTGGAGCAATTAGCAATCCTCTATGCTGCAATGTATCAGATACTTCATTTATCAACAAATCAGTTGAAAAAGTTTCCCCAGCTATTAATATGTCATCCATGTAGTGGTAAATCACTAACTCAGGATGAGATTTTCTGATTGATTGCAAGGCCCAAGCTACATAAATTTGACACATAGTTGGGGAATTTTTCATTCTCTGTGGCAAAACTACCCATTGGTACCTTTTCACAGGTTCAGCCTTATTTACAGAATTTATGGAAAATGCAAAACATTTACAGTCATCAGGATGCAAAGCAATGGTGAAAAATCAATCTTTCAAGTCACTTATTAAGATCTGCCAATTTTCTGGAATCATGACAGGGGATGGTAATCCTGGCTGTAATGCTCCCATGTCTTCCATGGTATCATTAATTTTTCGAAGATCATGTAACAACCTCCATTTCTTTGATTTTTTCTGAATAGTAAACACAGGAGTATTCCAGGGACTTGTAGACGGCTCTAAATGCCCTTTTTCAAGCTGTTCCTGTACTAGCTCTTCGACATGGGTGAGTTTTTCTTTACTGAGCGGCCATTGATTTACCCATACTGGATCATCATTTTTCCACTGTAATTTAAGTACTGGTCACCCATCATCAATGGCCGCTTCTAGAAATGCTGTTGTTTTGTCACCAGAGTTGCTCCTAGTTGTCCTAACACATCCCGTCCTAATAGAGAAACAGGGATAGACATCACATTCATGCAGTAAAGAACTAAATTACTCATGTTCTTCTGTATTATCACAAAATGCACATTTTGAGTCAACAGAATCTCATGATTTAAGAGACTGTGAACTTATCGTACCATGTAACAAAGACCTATCAAAATTGCAACATTCTTAAACAGATACCCACAAAGAAAACAGGTTAATAAGGAAAGCATCTTGCAGACTTTAACACGTTTTCTGACCTGTGTGTTATCAGTTAAGTTTCTCTCAGCTTGTTGAAGTTCAAATCACCCTGCCCGTAAAACTGTCTGAAAAGATTTAATGATTTCTTGTCCGAGTGCTTTTCTATGTTTTAAAACACCTCCCAATACCGATTTTTCAGGAACACAACTGAAAACAGTCATTCCTGACCCCATCTTGCAAGTAAAAACCTTGGCGGGGGGGGGGGAGGCGGGGGGGAAGCAAAGGGCTGCTTGCAGCCTGAGTGGGAAGAGCAGGCAGAAGGTTTTATGGCGCACTTAAAAACAACTAGTGAAACAATTAACTCACATTCCTGACAAGCTGCTTGATTTTCAGAGAGACGGTACACAGGAACACATAATATGTACTGTAAAACTCGCAAATAACATGCTGATAGCAAACATTAGCATTCTCTACTGCTAATTTCAACACCAGTGCTTCCTTAACTTCTAAGTTTTCAACCTGCTTATTGATGGTCTCTTGAAGGTGGTCAATAAATTGCATGTAATTCTCATTGGGACCCTGATTAACAGTTGCAAATGATTTGGCTGCTTTGTTGGTTTCAGGCACCTCTCTCATAGCTTGATATTGCTGACTGTTGGATTCACTCGCTAATAGCTGATCTGATCTTTCACACAGTTCTTTTGCCCAGTTCTTATCCGGCGGCTCCTTCTGTTCTCTTGTAGGAGTTAGAAGGATAGAAAGCGGTGAAGGCGGACACAAATCAGTAAAAGAATTGGTATTACACTTATTTACGACTTTAGCATTCTCAACTTTCACCAGTCCTTTTGACAAATTATCTGACTCCAGTTCTTTGGACTTCTTGGTCTCTCCAGGGTCGTGTGATGGTACAGGAGGCCATCCACTCGGTAATTTTCCTCCCTCTGCCCCAGACTGTTGTATCATCGGGGGTGCCGAAGGCACAACATGGGATGGAGTAAGGAGGGTATCGAAAACACGAACTGGGTAAGCTTCACAGTTATTTTTAGAGTTCTTATCAGGCTGTAACGCTGCAAAAATTCCAGTAACCGCAGCCCGCTCAGCCTTAAATTCTTTTAAGGTGGAAATTATAAGCTTCCATGTAGTCGCTAATGATTTAGCTTCTTTATCTCTGTCGCTAACCTTATCCCATAATTTCTGCCCTGTATCGTCCCAAAGTTCAATTTTAAAAGCTTTCTCAGCTTCTGTCGGGTAGCCGTTAGTTCTACAACAAACCAACAGTCTACATATGTTACTTTCTTCATATTTAAGTCCTCTCATAGAGAGAATATGCAGGAGGATCTTAACTATAGCTTCTTCCTCTGAGGATATATTCTGCCCCATAACTTCACTCTTCCCTCCTCCTGCTCCCAGCCGCTCACCTTTCCCGGGGCCTTCTTCAACAAAATTTATCCGCGGAACGTCCGTACGTCTCTGCCCGGCTCTCAGTCCAGCTGAGCCGCCTCCGGCTGGGCCGCTCCAGGCTTTTCCCCGACCTTAGTGAGACGCCGTTCGGAATATCACGTCGGGGTCACCATTTGTTGGAACGATAAAGGACTCAGCACTCCGATTCAATGTGAATCACGCCAAAGCCATTTATTACAGAAACATGTCTCCTTATATACCCAACTATTCTCTAATCACGAATCCACGCTCCAAACATGGATTCGCTAAATGAGTATCGTGGGCAGTCCACATGCTGGAGCCCCACTGAAGATAGGTCCGACGACTCACGCCATGCTGAGGCCCTGTTAATGAAGAAACGCCCCTCTTTCTCACAGCAGATTCTGTTCTCAGCTTCTTGAAGTGGCCTTGAGATTCCTTTGGGCCTGACTAATTCAACAACATATCTCCTTCTAACGAAACCCCTTCACAGGGGTGTAAAGCACGTGTTGTGTCTTTACCATTGTTCCAAATGGAACTGTGGTTGTTCAGTCTGCCCAGGAGGCTGTCTGAGTGCCAGGAACACTAGTCTGGGGGGGTCTGTCTCCAACCAGAGGGTTTCACTAGCACCATATACCCATTGATCTTAATTGCTGGAAAGAATCTGCTTAGAATATTTGGATGCAGTACACCTATTCCATTTGTTGTGTGTTCAAAACCTCAAAAAAAAAGTCCAAGGATGCAGCACTGGAAGTTAAATAACAGAAAACTTCTGGAAAACACAACAAAACTAGGAATCACACAATACTGAAATCATGTGTAGCTTTCATTCATTATTGTTGATGATTCTTTGTTAGGTAAAATTAAAGACCAAACTGGAAGTGCTGGAAATTAATTGTCTTTCATTAAGAAACATTTCCAATACCTGCACTTTATTAACAATTTGAAAAGTGCACAACAGATCATATGGATAAAAGACATGCACTGAAAGGGAAAATGGATCTGTTTTTCTCTTTGCAGAAAGAAACCAAAGTAAAGACAAGAGTTGGTTCAATCATTATCTCTTTATTCCCACCCTTCAGATCTGTTTGGTGCTGGTGGTGTTTGATGTTCCCCACCCCACTCTGACCATGTCGTCCCCCCCATCCATTGGTTATCATTATTTTATCAACATTTGATGAAGAAAGTAAAGCCACCATTTGTTTTCAAAAAGTGATTTTAGGAAATGTATTTCAGTCTCATATTAGTATTAATAAGTTTATTGAGAATAGGATTAAATAAACCAATATGAAAGTTCTATTTCTAAAAATGCTCTTTGATGTGAAGGCTCTCTTTTATACTGAAAAAAAAAAAGTGGGTGTTATAGGAAATGCCAGCTTTGTCTTTAATATATTTTAACCAAATTCAGTGCAGTTTGGTTTGCTTTCTTTTGTCCCAGGTCTGTTTTCATATGCAACAATTTCTCAGTGATTTCTAGGTGATCTCTCTCATTTTGTGGTTGTGTCTCTTCTAACCTTAAGAAGGCAAATTATTATAATGTTCAGTCTTATCTCGTCTATTATGGGCTTCCAACTCTTCAGTTTAATAATTTTTCTAGACAGAATTGTTTGACATATGTCTCTGTTCTGATATGTAAAAATATGTTTGTGCATAGAGAAGGGAGAAGAAAATGTTTTTTATTTAATCTCTGATAAAATATCAGGTATATAATAAACAATTTTAACTGTTCATAGAAAAAATATACCCTTACCAACCACCTACAGATGTAGCTTACCTCATAGGTCAAAAATTAAATCCCATTGCAGAGAATAAATTCTATACTGATTGTCTTTCCCCAATTATCAAAGCAAGGCTTCTTAGTATATTTTTTCCCCATGCAAATGTTGTGTAAATAAACATTTTGGCTTTTAAATAATACTTCTTTTTTAATCTGTCAATCACTGAGCATATTACAAGGGACATCAGTATCTTGTTTTGTAAAAAAGATCTGCAATAGAAAGGTGGAATATTGTTTATAAGCTTACATTTTAAAAGTAGAAGACTTTTTTTGAGATCAAAATGTTATTTAAATCATAGTAACTATACACTTCCAGTGCTTTCCACCTCCCAAAGTTTAATATTACTTCTGAAAGATACAAGGTTTATCCAAGTCTATAGATGGGGGAGTAGGTAGTTCAAAATGTAACGTGACATTCAAGGCCATGGAAATATTAAGAATAGCAATTGTAAGCCACATAAGGACATAACAACTTCCAAGGGAATTTTTTTGTGTAAATGAGTGTAACGAATATTTACACTACAAATTTGCAGCTCACTGAGACATGATATTCTTCTTTCTTCCTTCTAAACCAGACGTAAGCTTTCATGGCTAGTGAAAAATGTAGGGAGCTTTTAAGTTAATCTTATTGGGAAACATCCAACATCTTTATAGGTATCTTGATAAATGCCTGGATCATTTACTAGCTCAGAATTGACTGCTTTGCAGTCTCCCAGTAAACTGAATATGTTTAGTATTTCACAAAATCAGCATTTTTTGAAAACAGGAACAACCCCATTCCCACAGAAGAAAGTTTAATGACTAGAAAGTATCACCGCGTTTCTTCTTGAAAACAGACATGAAGCTGTCTCTTCTTGGGACATGTAAAATTTTGTGTGCACAAAGTGGTATGATGTAGCCAAGAATAATTTGAGCCTTGACATGAGTGACAGTCTTGAGTAGCTTCCCTTGAGTCAAACTAAAAACTGCTCTAGATTTCAAATGGTTAAAATGGAGCTAGGTTTACCATGCTCAGCAGAAAAGCAATTGTGGTATCAGCCCACATGACAGCAAAAGGGTTGCAGTACAAAGTGGTGTCTCTTAATCTATCTCAGCCTTGCAGTTCTAAAGGTAGAGTTTTCAGTGCTGATGAATGAATAGGCAGTGAACTGTGGATTTGGAGCAGTACAAAGATTTTTCTTTTAAAAGCTGCTTGCCAGTAAGTGTAAACAGATGCAAAGTTATGCATAAATGACATGACTGCAGTGATAGCTTTTATATAAAGCTTCACTTTTTGCTTCACTTTGGTTTGAGTGGAAGGATTACTTATGGGAATTGAGTGCAACTTTTTGTCTCTGCAGCTTTCATATGCTGAGTTCACTCATATTTCTGCCTTTGGAGTTCTCTTCAGTACTGAGAATTCAGATTCTAGGACCACTCATGTTACTGCTGTATAGATATATATTTATCCCGGCACAGAAACAAATTCAGGTTTTTGTTATGAATAAGTATTTTAACTTTTTCTTATGTTTGTTTTCCTGTTTTTCTTCCTTCCTTCTTTTACCACTTTTTCTTCCTTGCTGCTGACAATTTTATGAAGCAAAGGAATAAACTTTTTTTCTGCTTTTGCTTATGCTAGAAATCTAGCAGTAAGTATTGGTACAGCTTTAAATATTATTTCACTGCTGAAACTATAAGAAACTTCGTCTTATATCATGCTTTCAGAAATTTAAAATTAAATTCTCACCACCAAGTGAGAATTACATCAATTATTCAATTAAAAAGAAAAGCATCAATTGATGTTTGTGTATTAAAAAATAACTGTGAAGATGGTGGTTTTACTATCTACAGATGTCTTGGGCTCACCATATCTTATAAAAGTACTAGCAAGGAAATCAGTCAGTTATGACTGAGTGTTGTTTTCTATATTTATCCATATTGTGCAAAAAAAATAATTAACAGGCTAAATTTACATTTTTAACAAAGTCAGCCTGACAACTGATCAGCTGATTATCCTATTTAACATTGTAACCACTGTGTTCAAACCTTTGAGAGTCAATGTTAGGATTACAAAACTTCCAACTCAGATTTTGAAAGTAAAATAAGTAGTATTTTCAGTTCTAGTACCACTGTTCAACATCGGTCCCCTTCCTGGAATAATTGGGAGTATTAATTGCTTTCCTCTCTGTTGCCTTGGACTTGGCATGCTCTGCTTTTTTATAGACGGTATGTGTGCCAAGTCTGGCCAGTATCAGACAGTTATAAGAGATTCAAATTAGACAGAGATAATATTTTAAGAAATACAGTTGTTAAATGTCTGAAGCATTTGAACTGGGATTTTGATTTGGTGATATTACATAAATGTTTGTTGTAAAGATATTTCTTAGTAACTTTCAGTAAAAAAAGTTCCTTTTTTTCTAAGCTGAATATTCTTATGAGAAACATGTCAAACTCACATGATCAATTGATGAAGCAGCTCATGTGATTAAATCATGCAAGGTTATCTGTAGTTTTCTTCTTTCAAATATTTATAGTGTGTGCAGAACAGCTGAATCTGTGACTTTTTTCTTTTTTTTGTTTTCCTTTTTAAGCTGAATACATTGTGAAAAACACAACAGAGACAATAGGAGAAATTTGTCTGGAATAAAGATTTTTTTTCATAAAGAATATAATTTCTAGATTTAGTAAATAGTGGTATGGAAGTTTTATATTGTGATCTACTCTGTCACTGTTTGGACTAACATTTTTCTTTTCCCCTGCATCATGTAGGAAGAACTAACAGCCTATCTTTGCAAAATATGCAGAGAATTGGATGTTTTTCAACTTGGCCACTCACTTGTGGTGACCCTAGAAAAGAAACTTTCCCTTAGTGTGTTCCCTGATTCTCCAAAAAGTGAAGCTGAGATTCTGGCAAGGTAATAGTTTAATTACATTTTGTGGAACACCTTCAAATTAACAAAATAGTTTGAATGAAGTTCAGTTCTTTCAGAGGGGTTACAAGAGCCATTGTATGGTTCTGAATTTATTTCCTAGTTGTTTTCATACAACTCTGGTGAACGCACGCTTTAGAAAAGGCGCAGCTGTTTTTTTTTTGTCCATACGTTACTTTTCTGCTTCTCCCCCACCTTTTCTTTCAGACTTTTAGCTCTGAGAAATTCTAATTTTGCATCTAACTAATTTTACTAAATTGTTACTGTTGCTAAACTGCATCTGTTTAAAATATGTTTAAGGCCTTTGATAAAGGTAGAAAAGATATGGCTTGTTTTCCCATATTTCTATCTATTATGCAAAGCTAGTTGCTGTTTTGTATTAAAAGCATTGGTTCATTGAGTGTTGTGTGTGTGTGGTTTGTTGTTGTGTTTTTTTTTCCTCATGTAAGCATTTGTAAGGGACAGTGTATCTACTGAGTAAGCTTTTGATATTATTTTAGACTGTTTTCTCTCCTGACTTTTTAAATATTAAACTTTAGCATATACATCAAGTACAAAAATGCTACCATGGCACATGGAGACAGAAGCCTGATCTGCTGTATAGCTGTCTTTGTCAGAGTATAGTTTAGTGTGCTGAGAGTGACACGGAAGCCAAGATACTCTCCATCAGTGCTCTGCACTGTTTTTCATTTAGCCTTTATTTTGAATGTAACATTTCAGTATAGAATAATTGGACTTTTATATATATATATATATATATATATTTGTTTACATCTCTATGCAAACTGATTCAATTTCTGCTTCAGGAAATGTACCTGAATGTTCCATGTTTGATTCTCAGTTCACTAGTGGCTCTAAAATAGCTTATGTATCTGGATGAAAGAAAGGGGGAGAGAAGTAGGAATGGTGATGAATTTCTGCTGTCCTAAGCCTCTTTTTCCTTAAGACCATTGCTGAAGGCAGTTTGTCTCCACAATATTTCAGCCAGTATAATTGTTGTGTGTATCATGTCATTATATACTGCCTCTTTTTTTAAATTTTTTTTTTTTTTTTGGCATAGCACTCCACTACTAGCCTCAAATAAATGGCTGTCTCTACGGTTGCTGTTAGAAGCAGTCATCCAATTTTGTTAATTTCATAAGGACTTGACGGTGTAATAGCTTCACGTAAATCTGTTACTATGTAGAGTATGCCAAACAGTAAACTCCTCCTTTTCAAAATATCCTAACAAAAAAATAGTGTCCATGTATAATCATTAGAGAATGTTTGAAATTTCCCTGCATATGTTTTCAAACTACAGTATGTGAACAAAGTTATTTTATTCTTGTTAATATACCTTTATTTTCAAATTTAATCACCACAGTTTCATCAATTTCCTTCTTGTATTAAAGCCTGGCAGAGGATACCTCAGCATCAATGTACTGACAAAATTGGTCCTACAAACACCCTCACCATTAACAATGTTTTAGTCACTTAAATATGTGTTCATTTCCAGAGAGATCTTCCGCATTAAATTTACTGTAACATCTGGTCTGCTTCCTACAGCAGTCCCGATCATGTCCCTTTCCCCTAAAGATTGGTCATTTTTCACTCCACTGTCAGAAATTTGCAAACACACACTTGCTTTTGTGGTAAGATTGGCTTCCCTCCTATCCAAAATCAATCATTTAATAGCAAGGGTTGCCAGCACTGTGAAGTTTTATATATTCAGAATTTTGAAAATTACAAAGATTCTCCTTTGCTGTCTCTTGAAGTTCCATATTTATTAATCAGATAGAAAGCCATTTTGGCTAAAGTTACTTCATTGTTTGGGTGAATCAAAAAAGTAGATTTGGTATAAATTGAAATGAGCAAATCTGCATTCCTCATTAGGATAGAATCTTTTATATTGATGCATGACAAATTGATTGCTCATGTCAACTGTAATATTTCTGTATTATCTGGTTTTGGATCAAGAATTTATGGATAAACCAAATTAACATGATGCAATATAATATATGTTGCAAAGACAAAAAACCTACTTTGCTCAAAAAACAATCAGTCTATTTTATAAATACATTCCAATATATTTGCATTTATGTTGTTTTTATAAATAGTGCTATTGCCTCTTGTTTCAGTATGAAGATAGAGAGTAATCTGAGTCCTACAAGTCCAATTTTATTCATTTTAATATTTTTAAGAAAACAGATGGTGTCTTACACTTAACTAGATGTTTTCTTTTTTTTGTCTATCAATTATGCCAGAATTGAAATTGATCCTATTAAGGACTCCATAACATTTTACAGTTTATTGTTAGTATTACTGAGCAGAATGTCTATGGAGTTTTAGACACAAGGAGAAAAACTGGCAGGGGGCACAGAAAAGGGATTGTGATCTGAAGTAGTAGTTAGTGCATAGAATCCCTGGAATGACAAAGCAAATGACCACAGCTCATACTGCTGTTCCAAGGCATGGGATGGTGCAGACTAAAGAATATGGGATGATGACACAAGGGGGACTTGAGAAGGTGCAGGAGAAGGAACTGAAGAACAGAGTTTGAATCATATATACTATGCCGTAAACACATTCAGTTCATGCATTTAAACAAGTCAGGAAAAAATTCATTTCTTTTGGGTTCAAAACAGGCTATGCAAATACGAGTAGACAGTGAATTGTTGAATTATGGAGCTGAATTTATTGAGAATTAAAAGTATTCAGTTGTAAACATAAACCTTCTATCCCTTTTATACTGAAGTGTCAGCTCTGATGTGAAATGTTAAGATAAAATAAACATATTAAAAGATAGAAGCTCCTGTTTAAGTACGAGAATTTGCTGTGGGCTTGAAAAAAAGAAAACTGAAGCTGCCTTACACAGAATGGCTTTTTTCTTTTTAGTTCTTCAAGTTCAAACAGACTAGGAATAACTGCTTTGGCAGCAAGCTGTGATACCTTTCCTACTCCCCTTTTTGCATCATAAAGTTCATGTTGTCCTCATGTACCTCTAGGAGATTATCCATACATCTTTATGAACACTTTTTCTGACAACAGTACAGAAAAATATTCATCCTTTGAGAGAAGAGCACAAAGAATCATAAATATTCAGTCAGCCAGCCTGTATCCTCATTGTTAGCCCTCAGAACTTACTTTAGACTTAGGTTTCCAGACATCAAAGTCAGTCAGTACCTTTCTAATTCAGACATTGGTTCTGAGAATATTTTTGTTAAAGTGTTTCATTTAGTGATTAGCTATGATTTCTGGTGATACTCTTCCAAATAAAGGAGCAACCTGAAGAAGAAGCTGTTACACATTCACAGTATCACACATTCCTTTGTTCCATGAAGGTCTTCACTTGTATGAGCCTTCCACACTCAGTTGAACTGAGACTAAAGCAAGTGATAATCATGCTAGTCCCACTCAACAGCTTGGGTTATTCACTGGAATTTAACAGGTTATAAAAGCTCCTGTAAGGTTTCAGCAACAGCTGTCATTGCTTAACATCCACAAAGTCATAGATTAAGAAATTAAATGTTAGCTGAAACTAAGGATTTTTTTCATGTAAAGCAGAATCAGTTTGCATACTAGATGTAGTGAATAGCTTTCAACTCTAATTAGTGTATCAACTTAGCAAATAGATGACTTCCAACCTTTAATGTTCCTTTAAAAACTGAATGGTTTCAAGTTCCTTTCCAAATACATTTCTACATAAGCTCTTACCTCTTGCTTCATACAAATCTATACTAGTGTTCTATATAGGGTAAATGAAGCAGAAGGCAGGTTGCATTTATCCTATGACAAGATGAAAAGCTGATTACGCAGATGAGTGCAGATGAAGTGGAAACCTCTCGGAGATTACGTTTTGCTCTCAGTGTGCCCTACATTGCAGCCTGACATAATCGTTTCTTGTTGGTCGCTTTTTGCAAACTCTGTCTCCATATAAACCACATGTTTGCAAAAAGGGAAGTTACTAACAAAGCAATTGTTAAGCTTTGGTTGAAAATGCTAAACATCAGAAGAGAAAGCCTTACTGTCGGTCAGGGATTTTTCCATTGCCTAGTCTGCAGAACATGTCTGAATATGCAGAGTATGAACTAGTATTTATGTATAGGCCACAGGCTGATGGTCAGAAAACTTCAGGTAGAAAAGAGAAAACTCAGTTTGTTAAGATTTCAAAAGGAAAGGTTACTGTGATTCCCCTAAAGTAATAGCAATCTGATGATCTGCAGTGCTTCAAATAGAGGTCAATGACTTCTGTATAACATGAGATCACATTTATTTACAAAAAATCTGCAGAGTGAGCCAACAAAGAATTTAATAAACATACCACATATTAATGAAGACCAGCAGAATCAAATGTGACAGAAGGTTGTAAGCTAGACTGAGAAAAAGTATCTCATTGCAATGTTTCAGTATTTATAAGGGTCTTAAACACCAATGGGAATCGAAAGACCATTTATTTCTCTCAGTTGTATCTATTACTAGAAATATTTTAACCTTAACTCTGTTACTTCTGAATTATCTCTATTATTTTTACCTAAGTAAGTTGTTCTAAAAGCCTTTTGCTTCCTTTAAGGTGTCTTCCAGAATGGAGTACTTTCAGTGAAGGGTAGCATGAAGATTACTTGTAGAAAAATAATGCTCAGACCACTAAACCAGGTCCTGTTCTTGTTCCATCTAAAATTCCGTTCCTTGAAATAACTAGGTATTTTATTGAGGTAGTACTTATACTGCGATTTAGCTCTTCAAGCAGTGTTAGGAGCAACGGGCAGGATTCCTTGTCCTCAAGTGTTGCAGTTCAGGGCTGCGTCTAGTTTGCTTCAGGGCCGTGTTGCAACTACTGTGTAAGCGGTAGCTACGTGATTGGCAGTGATGCTCTTTCAGGAGGAGAACAGATTTGATGGATTATGCAGAGACAGTTTATGACAAAAATAAACAGGCTGAAGCCTCGGTGTGTTAGTTCTCTGGAAACCCACTTTGTGCTGGAGAGTCTGTTTTCTGACACATCAAGAGGCAAGAACCACGGCACAGCGACAGCTCTTCCACGGAACCAGTGAACACCGCCGACCCCCTTCCGGAGAAGGACGGGAGCAGGAGGACACGCCACTCCGCCCGCAGGTAACCCCGACCGGAGTGCATCGGCGCCGCTGCTACTGGGGCTCCGCGGCCGCGGAGAAGCTGCGCACCCCAAGGATTGGTCACTTGGCCCTGTCAGTCCTCTCGTGTCACCTCCCCCGCCGGGAGACACTGGCGAGGCGCGCGCACGGCGGGGGGCTCCGGCGCGGGCGGCGGGAGGCGGTGGCTGCCCCGGAGAGAGGAGGCGGTGGCAGCAGCGGCGGCGGCCGCGGCCGCGCGGCCACTCAGCATCCTGCACCTAGATCAGCAGCAGGAGCATCTGAACCCAGGCACCGCGTCTCGCAAGGTAATACCCTTCCGTTTGCTTCTCTGCCGCTCTGCCCATCTGCTCGCTTCCCTGCAGCGGCTTCTGTCGCAATCGAACGGATTAAAAAATAGAACCACGAAGACTGCAGAGAAGGGATCTGTTTAGTCCTCATTAGCATCTCGTCTGCTCGCTCACAGTATATTTATAAATAGCTTCTGCGGAATCACAAGAGCTGGATGTCCGAGTTCCTCTTGGAGTCCTAAGAAAGTCCGTAGCTTTCCTCCCTTTCCTGTCAGCGCTGTTAATGTGAGTTGTTACTGGATACTTTCCCCCTGCCACCAAATGACTCTTAAAACTGTATGCAATTTTTCTTCTCGTCTAATGTATGGGGTAGGTGCAGTGAAGTGGGGAATGCAGATTGTTATAATTCTGTAGCATTTGATGGATGCGAATATCTTCATGTAGTCAGGAGGGTAGATGAGTGGAAAACACGTGATTAATATTTACAGTGTTCAGACAATCTGTTACTCTATATTGTAAACCTCACGGGAGTCACCATTGCAGACGAGACTACTGAAGTGTCAGAGTGCATTTGTATAATGACACGTGAAAATATCTTTTACACACAGGAAAAGGACACACACTGACATTCTGGAGAAACCCTTCTCTTGCTGTCTTGCACAGTCTCCTTTCTTCAGCTGCACATTATGATACAGCTGACAGAGACCTGGTCTGGGATCTGTATATACTTAGTCCTTCCAGCTGTCGTACTCTCTTTGCTTGTAATATTTGTTTTCCCAGGAGTGCAGCAGGAATCATAACAAGTCTTTACTTTCCTGGAGCTCCATAGAAAATTAATCAATATTTTTAAATTATTGAGAAATTATAGAGAAGTTTTGATTAAGACCCTAGATTTAGTTATTTACTTCCATACTTCCTTCAAATTGCTCATGGTGGTTTAGTGATAATTTTACTTTTAGAAATGTGTTGTGCAAGTGTTATCATTGAACCATTATGTACACATTTAGAGATACTTCTACAAGTATATCAGGAGTATTGGTATGAAGTTCAGGTAAGTCACACATAATGTTCTGAAACTTTCACCTTGCAGGTAGCTTGGCCTGTGCTTGTGGGTGAGTTGGCTTGTTTTTGTAAGTTTTGGCAGAAAGAGTTCAGCCACTTTGGATTAAACGGAGAGTGGAAGAGAGAAAGAAGAAATGCTTTCTGTATTACTAAAAGAAAAACCCTGTCAACGCACATAATTAACTTAGTTTGAAGGACTGTAGACAGAGCGTCTAGGGATAGAGAGTTGCAATTTGGTATGAAATCAAACAATCTTGTGAAGTGTCTTTTTAACAATGGAAATTAGTTTTGACTATCTCATTAAAAGTCAAGTGCCATGAACGTGCATGTTCTCTTGTGGTTTTTTATAGATGGATATGTAAGGTACACAGCTACATGGGCATAGATGACTTATTCATGTTGTAAATAGTGAACAACAGATGAAGATTTCCTTAATATTTTGTAACTTGTTAGGATAAGACTGTAGTAGAGGCATGGGTGAAAGTATATTATTTCTGTAGAGGTTTTTTTACATATACAGATATTTCCAGAAAATTTGAAATTTTGCTTTCATTTTCTGTTCTCAGTTTTTCATATCTGTAGAGTGTGCAGATCCATCTATCAATCTTTGTTTGCTTAATTTAGAATAAACTGTTAATACTTTTCAAAGAAGACACGTGTTATCAGAAGATGATGACAAATTGGAGAAAATCTCACTCTGAGGAAGCTTAGCAACTAGAAGCTGAAGACCTTTTCCTTTTGTGGAAGATGTAGGAAAATATCAAATACAAAAATGAAACGTGACTGCTATTCAATATAAATGCCAAGGTAATAAGTGTCAACTTTATACTGAACAGCCAGCTCTGTCTGGCATATGAAGAACTACTGGGGTATTTTTGCCTTTGGGTTTTTGTTTGTTTTTAACTAGGAAAAGACTAATATCCCACTTTGGCAGAAAAACGAGGTAATTTTCCACTTTATTTAAGCACCACTCTTGACGATTGTTCTGTGCAAAGAAGCATGTAATCTTGGGGCCTTACAATATCATTTAACAAGGTGATCCTTTCCAAAGCTTTGATCCTGCTTTAACTTGCACACATCAAATATTTGAAAGTGGAACCAAAAGTGAAAAGCAGCCTTTGGAAATGACCCCAAATAATACTCTCTAGAGAGTGGTCAAGAGTAGGAACAGGAAGGCAAGAACAATTGTAGAGGTCTTTGTTAAGGCTCTAGGGTGGAACGGCTTTTTGGTCTTTACTATAGTATTTAAGAACTGGATGAGAAAAAAATTTCCATGTGTCTCTGTTGCTGTTTTCAAAAATAAGTTTGCATCCCTTTCTCCACCCCATCTTCCTGGCATCTGAGAACTTTTTTCAGCTTTTAATTTTACTTTAGCTATTTTGCAATGCAATAAATTCTTCTTCTAGCTTTGATCTCATGAGTCTTTTAACTACGTAATCTGAATGCATATTCCATTAGCTTTTAGGTATCATGAAGAATACCAAGAAGGCAGGAAATTGTCCATCATTAAGTGATCAAATTAAATATAACTCAGTGGAATCTGAACCTTAACAGAGTATGAATTGTTTCTACCATTTCAGCATATTTTATATGCTTATACACTATCCCTCTTTTTATTTTTAATAATCGTTTATTTTTAATAATCGTATCTCGCTGATACTGTTGCCAGTTGTAACTATCCATGTTTGTTTTCACATACTTGGAGGCAGTAGGAGCAATGACTGCATTAATATTTTAATGACCAAGCACAAAAAGTCAGTCCATTTTTGATCTGGTTGTATGTGTAATGATCTGCTTAGTTCAACCTTCCTCTGTGACAGTGGAGCCTGTACAGCCTAGAGCTGCCTGCAATAGGGAATCTGAGAGGTGTGCTTTTTTAACTTCTTGCCACAATCATTTCAAGCCTTATGCAATTTAACATCTTTCTAGAACAATGTTTGTGATTTTGCTTCCCTATAGGTGTTGTCAGAGTAGAGATACAGTATGTATAGTGAGTCTCAGCACTTCTGCCCAAGGACAGGGAAAGAAAGCACATGAAATGTGTTGCATGAATTCTTATCCAAGTAACTGTTTCTCAGTCGTGCAGGTGCTGCCATTTCTTCCCTTTTCGTGGGAGGCTGAACCTCTAATCGTTAGTTTGGACATTCAGCTTGATTTTAAATCTGGTTCCATGTGGTGATAATAGAAGGCTTACTATCTCCACAAGACCATATATGTTTTTGAGCTGGACCCTTAGAAACTATTACATAAGGCCTGTCAGTTCTTAATATTGAATTGTTTCTGTCCTCCATTTAAAGTGACATTAAAACTTATAAATGATTTTAGACTGTATTAATGAAATCTTGAAGTAAAATCAATATTAAATCAAGATTTGACATTTTTCTCAAAGATGTTCTTTTTATCCTGCTGTATTTAAAGCTTATTACACTGAAATACTATGTGTTCATGTTTTAGTGTTCTTGCTTTTTCCTGGGAGGTTTGTCTTGTTGCTAAAGTTAGAAACCCCTTGGGGAATCTATGCAACCTGTTTAATCTTAAAGCAATTTGAGTTTCACAAATATTTTTAAACATTATTATTGGTAGAAGTGCATTTGCTTGTTGACAGACTTGCTGAATTTAATAAAAATTCCATGTACATTCTTCCATGGTTGAGCAGACTAAGAAAATCACAATGACATATAAGCAATTAACCATTTTCAAGACATTTTTAATGTTAATTGATTTGCACTTAGAGTGCATAAAGCTGGATGGATGTTGTATATATAAAACCAAATACTTAATAGAATTATTTGTATAACAGGCCTTAGGAAAACCTATAATCTGTCCTCTCAGATGAATAGCAATGTGGTTTGTAATTCTTTGTTAGATGTAGTCATACGTCA
Organism: Patagioenas fasciata; assembly: GCF_037038585.1. Taxonomy (NCBI): domain Eukaryota; kingdom Metazoa; phylum Chordata; class Aves; order Columbiformes; family Columbidae; genus Patagioenas; species Patagioenas fasciata. The sequence continues at coordinate 37,052,898 of NC_092524.1, forward strand.
AAACCATTTAGCTCTGTATGAAATGCTGCTAGCAAAAAGTTGCAGTGAAGAAAACAAATGCAACCATAGCTTTAACATTTCATTCTTTGAAGTGTTAATATGATCATCACAAGCCGTTACATCCCATTTCACCCCGTACAGCCAAGGTTTTAAAGCTTAAATGATAATTTTTGAAGCAACTCAACTTTTCTGAAGGCTAAAGGAATTCCAAGATCATTAAACTCTGGGAAGGGGGAAAATTGAAAAGCTTTCTGAGCTTATTCACCAAGTTCACATGAATTTTTGAAGTATTTTAAAATATGCATAGTTAAAAAGAGGTTTGTTAATTTGTCTGATACATTATTTCAGAAAATTGTTCTCGATTCCTAAGAACTTAGATGTGGGACAGTGTCTTTGAGCTTTCACTGCAGAAAGATATATTCAAAGCTTGCTGGTTTTAATGGAGGGTTCTTCTAAAGGTATAAAAAATTATTGTGAGAGGTTTTTTTCATTTCTCTTACTGTTCTTTTAAATTCCATTTCTCTTCTGTCTTCACTACTGAAGTTTAATTAGCATTTACACCTCCTTTTGCAGCTGGTCCAAACTTTTGGCAGCTGTAAATACTTTCTTTGCTTATGAAATAGCTCAAAGATTTGCTGTAAAATAGCCTTTTAGTTTTCTTCTTTGCTTTCCTTATATACTGTATTTGGTTTAAAGTTTGGAATATATAGGTATGCCAGATGTGTCTCTGAAAGTGATGTTTGGCAAAAGATCTTTGATCTGAAAGGCTGTGTACTAAATTCTTCATTTAAATATGACCATGACACTAACAAGCATGGTCATGCAGTATTTAAATAAATAAAAATCTGATGTCTTGGTTTAGTGAATATAAAGATGCTAAACAATACAAACCAGAACAATATGCGGCTCTTGCCTGGAGAGCTACTGTCTGGAGAAGCAAAATTAAAGCTTTTGGACAAAGATTAACAAGAGGAAAATTCTTTTATTTGAAAAACATTTATTTAATTAATGTTGTTTTCCTGTATAAATATCCTGTATTTGCTGCCAGAAGTGGAAACAAGCTACTGTGTATCTTTTTACCCATTGATAAAGTATTAAATAAAAAAATGTTTTATTTTGGGGGATTTGCTTACCTACGTTAAAACTGGGAAAGAATCGTGTGCAGTTTATGACCCAAGTCCAAGATGTACAAATACAATCTTGAAAGTTTATATAATTTTGTTCACTGTCAATGTATTTTTTTTGTTTTACTTTTCCTGATGATATAGAACATAAAGATTACATTTTAGACATGTGAACAGTGGTCTGTACAAGCTGTTTTAGTCTAGTGTGCCTTTTATTGTTTATTACTTGAAAATCAGCTGACTATTAAGTAGTACAGCTTTTCATTAAGGCCTCTGCATCCTGAGGCAAAAGATCTTTCTTCTTGCCTGTAATTAATTTTTACATCACTATATGAGTTCAGCTGAATATTATTCACGTGCTCCTGTACACATATCCAGAAATAGTTTTCCATTTTAAGTTACAAGATTTTATTGAGTATTCATATTAGGTACAAAAAATTGTAGGGGAGGGTTATGTGGTTTTTGTTCAATAAGGTATATATATTAAATTAACACATAATTAATAAAGCACAGAATACCATGTACTGCTGTTGTTGAGAACTAAACCATGTCTTTATTTTTTAGAAGAAATAATTTTAACATTAATTTTCATTTCCAGATTTGGCAGAATACTCTTTTCTTACCAGCAAAGAGAGCTGAGGATGTTGTTTATTTCTTGTTTATAACCATCTTTTGAATCCATTTGAATCATAACAGTTTGCGCATGTATCCTCTAGGTATGGTTGGACCATAAGTGAAGTTGCTATGATAATATTGCACCTACTATCTTAGCCCTTCCGAATTTTGGATAGATATACTCAACAGATTTTCATTTGCCTTTTGTGGTGAGAAATGAAGAAAACGGCCTGGGGTATGGTGAAGATGTCTCTGGTCTTTGCTGGGGAATGTGGAAATCAACAGTTTCTGCTGGTTTGGATGGGCAGACCTGGGCCAGGAGGGCAGCCCCCTTCTAGGAAGTGCCCTAGTATCTATTAGCTCCAAGAGTCCTTTAGAAGGGAAGATCTGAGGATCAGTGTTGGTGCTTGAAACAAAGTCTGGTTGGTGTTCCATGTATCATGCAAAATGGAGCGTCTTCCTGTTTCATCTGTCATGTAAAATAAACTTGGTTTTCTGATATTCAATTTAAAAATCGTTAAGACTGATTGTGACCATCTATATTAAAGCTTTTCAGGCATTTTTCATTATAAGACTTTTTTTTTTTTTCCAGTTATAACTTCATGACACATTATTTCATCTGCAATTCTCCATGCAAAATGTTGGCTCCTGAAATGTTTTTCCTTAGGAAAATCTCAGTAGAAAACTAAGGCAGTTGTTTTTGCAATTGAAACTGGAGGAGTGGGGCAAGAAATGACAAATATAATTTTGATCATGTTAGAATATTTTAAGCCTATTTAGTATCTTTAATTCTATAAGAGTTGTTGTCATCATCACTTAGAAAAAAATGTCTTATTTATAAGGCTATGAATCTTGGGAATGACATTTTGCTTCCAATCCCATATGCTGAATGTATCTCTATCTGGAATGTGATATTTTTAGTGATACTTTCCTTGCAGTTTGCCTCTTTAGCAGTCAGAAAACTCTGTTCCAGTCCAAAAAAACTGGAAGCAGGATGATTGACTCATCTGTTCACTTGGTTCTTTCCCTGCTAAGTACCCAGGAACAAGGTGGAGAATGTAAAAACCTGGCTGAAGTGCAGAGGGACTTTTTTTGTTCATTTACATGCAGTACTTCTTGAAACATTCTGTTTCAAATAGACTGTTACTGTGTTAAGAGCGATTTCTTTGGGGTGTGTGTACAGATGGCCTTTGCTCTTTCCTTTAGTGTCTGCTGGTTTAATACTTATTTCATTAAATAATTTTCATTGTTATAATATCCATTACAGAATTTTTTATTAGCAAACTCTTAAGCAGTCAAATAGGAGAGTTTGTGATGGAAATCTCATCTGGCAACTGGTTGCAAATTAGTCACCTTTCTCAAAGAGTTTTTGGACAAATACATCCTGTGGTGTGGTTGAACTCTGCCAAGACAGTTTCAGTAGTAATGAAGACATGCTGTGTGTAGTATTTTTCTTTTTTAACTCACTGACACAGCTGTGTCAGGAAAAATGACATATTGCTTTGTTAAATTGAAGTAGGCTACACAAAGATGAGGACTATCATGTCAGTCTCTTTTCGGGGGAGAGGTCTCATTGCTTTCTGGAACTAAAATTGTCAAAAGTGTATTAGCACAGATAAAACACTAACAGAAAAAAAATCCACTTGTACAAATTCCTTTGTGTATTTCCAAAGTACGACAGGTTATATTCAGAAAGTACCATGAGTAGAAGAAACAAACACATTACTCGCTATCAGAGCTTCCATTAGCATCTGCCTGTGCTTCCAATGCCCTTCCTGTTCAGTTTGCTTAGTCATAATACTTTTTTCTTCTCCAAGAATCAACTCATACCCTTACTAGGCTCTTTAAAAGAATTATTTGTCTTCCTTGACTCACTAATAGTTCCATGCAGTTATTTCCTTCTTTGTACTCCAAAACTAGACCTGACAGGAATTTCTTTTCAGTTGAAAGATATTTATGAAAGAAATGATACATTAGGTTTCTTCCTCAGTCTGCAATATAATAATGAAACTCTTATCTGGATTTTTAAAACTAGAAATTTTAAATAATACCTGTTCTGTTTTGAGGATCTGAAATTTTTTCTATTTGCAGAAAGGCGGGCATGCTATAGGAGCACTTACAGGAAAATATCTTACATTGTTTAGATGGAATACTGGCTTGCCACTAGACATGGAAAACAGGGGTAATGATTCAACTGCTCAGAGTTTTGTATTTGAGAAGGGAGGTTTCAAGCACAAATCTGTATCTCCAGAAATTTTTTATTAACTTCTGACATTGACGATTGAAGGAGTGTTTTCCTCATTCTGCTGCCTATTTTGACATTTTCTTTTCTTCTCATTTTTCTGTCTTCTCAGAGTTTCTCTCTTCTGTCATTGTCTTTCAAATCCAAAAGCATATTGGAAAGGAGTCAGCATTAAAATATGGATTTTAAGAAGGGTTTTTTGTTTGGTTGTTTTTTTCCTTGTTTCTTTAGTTTATAGCAGATGGTTGATTTTAAATAGAGATTGTGACAGAAAATATCAGGAGAAATATTTTTACAGGAAGCATAATGCTGGAAACCTTTCTTTCTCTTTTAGGATCATGTATCTACTGTAAAATGGAAGATAGTAACACAAGCGCATGACAAAATTTTTATTCAAGAAATACTATGGAGAACTAAGCTGTTCTATAAGCAACCTTTATCAAGAAATGCACTGAACAGGAATGATCAGTTGCCAGGATTTCATTTGCACTATATGCATCTCATTCTCAAGTCTTTGAAAATACAGATTTCTAAAGATAACCTTATGCTATTTATTACCCTTTAGATATCCTTTTAGAATTTTCCTGCTTTTACAATAGTATTTTTTTTTAGAATTCCCTGTTCCTGGGTTGAAAGGCTTATATAGTTACTTCCTACCATGTGGCTTTTTGAAAGGAATCACTAACACATTAGTGCAGATGGGTGGAACTATTATACCTATATAACCATGTTACTATTATAACTTATGTCTGGCATTTGAGTTAGGTAAATTGTATTGGAGATCAGTTGGCTGAAATCATAGGAGCAAAAATATGAATAAAGGGACTTCCTTGATAAGAGTACAATTGAAAATATTTGGCAGAAATTGTGATACGTTGTAGTGAAGAAGGTTATGGTTTTAAAAAAAAATTAACACTTCAGAAACTAAACTATTAGTGAAGTCAGCAATTTCCATATAATTCTAGTTTTGCAGTCTAGGGTTTTTTAAACCATTTTTGAGATGAGGTGGTGTGCGTAATTTATGTATTTTATGTTTGTTTTCCAACCTAACTAGTAAAGTGTAATATACAGTTTAATATAAATGGTGAACATTAGTTCTAAACCCCAAAGTGTCATCATTGCTTTTTTCCATATCCTGTGCACTAAAAAGGTAACTGGTAGCCTATATAAGGCCAGGAACAAGTACGGGGCAGTTTGGCTTCTGAGAATTTATTTGTTTCTAGTGAGGCATCATCATATTATTCAGTCCTTCTGTAAACTACTAGGAAAAAAAAATAATTAACTTTACATGCTGTGTGTAGATTATATTTATCAAGTTACGGGTTTAGGTTTCGAGGCATTCAGATTTCCTTCTCTTCAGATCACAAAGGTAGTGTGTTTGGAGAGCTGGGTTTCAGGCTACTTTGTTTTGTGGACTCGGTCCTCTGTTGGATCAATTTGAATGGAATAGCATAATCAAAGACTGTTAAAGATCTAAATAATTTTAAGATGCTTTTTCTGGTTATTTCCATTTTATTTATCTATCTGTATAGCTATTACATTCCGCATTTAGACTTTTTTTTTTTTTTTTTGGTATACAAACCTCTGCCCTGTGGATTAACTTAATGACTTTCAGCCTTATGTTCTGTGTTAGGCTGTTATGTTTCATCTGAACTTGTTAGCAAGACTCTAATATGCTTTAATACTTCCCTTGTGCCATTGTATGAGATCCGAAATTTAATAAAGCAGTTCTCTGTCTGGCATAGGCTCTGTTTCTTATTCCTTAACAACTCTTTGATAGGATAGTTCAGTATTTGTGAAGTTGAGAAGAGTGGTATTTTGAACTACCATTGCTAACAGTGTGCAGTATTGTTCAAACTATTACACAAAAAATATTCTAATTTGTTGTTGTTGGGGTCACAATCCAGTAAATACAATGTAGACTTATAGTTGGATGGTTCTTGTTACGAAATTCTTTTCTTTATGTTTAAGCTGCTGCAAAGAGCCGTAGCATTTTGTCGTCGCAAAGAGATAATCACTTTTTATCTTTCTAATGATAACATTTGTAAGTCAAATGATAGTTTGAAGGAACCTCAGAGAAACACAAAAGTTTATGCAAGAGAAGAGAATGATGGAGTTTGGCAAACAAGTTGTGGTCAGCAAACAAATATTATTACAGTTTCATTTCAGTTTTTTCTAGCTTGTGACATGGGTCCTTCTTTCATCCACAGTTTTACTACCTTTCCTCTACTGTGCTTTTTTTCTGCTTTGGTGTGTTAATTAGCTAAATAACTCAGCACAGAAAGTTAGTCATAGCATACTCAAGAACAGATTGCCACCTAATAACAATCACATATTGGGGAGAGTTGGGAAAGTGAAGAGTTCCACTTCTTCCTTATTAAAGATCAGAGAAAGGAGGAAGGACCATCTGTCGTACTGAGTGACAAGTGGTGTGTCCTGCTTGAGAGAAGGAACTGCAGCAGTGGAGATGTGGTTTTCTAAGAGCACATTTTCAACAGCAAAATGGATGCATGTGTTCGCCCTAGATTTTGAGGATTTGTTGTTGTTAAAATAAATTTAAAAAAAAATCCAGCAGTAAAGCAAGTTTGCTTCTCAGCTGCCTATTTAACAATTTCAGTTGTTCTTTCCAGTTTTTAGCTAGCTATCTCTGAGTAGCTGTTTTTCTTCTTGAAGTAGTATTACTTACAACCTCAATCCCACTCCTCTGCTACTATGCCTTTGAAAGCTGCATGAGAGAAACAGCACTGATGCTGAAGATGATTGCTTCACTGCTCCACATTATACACTCTGTAGTTAAAATTTTAAGTCTTCTTGGATTAATGTGCATTTTACTTATGCTATAAACTTTGCCTGAATGTGGCTATAATTTACAAAAATTCACTCACTGTAGTAGGTTGTGCAAATGCAAGTGGGATTGTAAACAGATTGCAAGGGGAACAGAAAACTTGGGGAACTAGATTCTGGTTGGAATTCTGGGTAGAATTCTGGGTAGACAAGGGTAGAACAGTGGATGTTGTCTACCTTGGATACAAACTGGAACACGGGAGGTTCCACTTAAATATGAGAAGAAACTTCTTCTCAGTGAGAGTAACAGAGCACTGGAACAGGCTGCCCATGGAGGTTGTGGAGTCTCCTTCTCTGGAAACATTCAAAACCCGTCTGGACACCTTCCTGTGTAACATCATCTAGGTGTTCCTACTCCAGCATGGGGGATTGGACCAGATGATCTTCATCACTTCCAATCCCTAAGATTCTGTGATTCTGTGACTTCAGCAAGGCTTTTGGCGCTGTCTCTCACAACATCCTCGTAGACAAGCTCAACAAGTGTGGGCTGGATGAATGCATGGTGAGATGGATCATGAACTGGTTGGATGGCAGAGCTCAGAGGGTTGTGATCAACAGTGCAGAATCTGGTTGGAGGCCTATAGTTAGTGGGGTTCCCCCAGGGTCAGTATTAGGTCCAGTCCTGTTCAACCTGTTCATCAATGACCTGGACAAAGAGACTCAGTGCACCCTCAGCAAGTTTGCTGATGATACCAAACTGGGAGGAAGGGCTGACACACCAAAAGGTTGTGCTACCATTCAACAAGACCTGGACAGGCTGGAGGACTGGACAGGGAAAAACGAAATTAAGTTTAACAAGGACAAGTGCAGGGTCCTGCACCTGGGGAGGAATAACCCCAGACACCAGTACAGGTTAGGGGTGGACCTGCTGGAAGGCAGCTCCACAGATGAGGACTTGGGAGTTCTCGTTGTAAACAGGTTGACCATGAGTCAACAATGTGCACTTGTGATCAAGAATGCCAATGGTATCCTGGGGTGCATTAGGAAGAGTGTGACCAGCAGGTCAAGGGAGATTCTCTTCCCCCTCTACTCTGCCCTGGTGAGGCCAATCTGGAGTACTGCATCCAGTCCTGGGCTCTCCTGTTTAAGGACAAGGAATTACTGGAGTGTGTCCAGTGGAGGGCTACGAAGATGCTTAGGGATCTGGAGAATCTTTCTTATGAGGAAAGACTGAGCGAGCTGGGTATGTTCAGCCTGGAGAAGAGAAGGCTGAGAGGAGAACTTATCAATATTTACAAATATCTGAAGGGTGGGTGTCAAGAGGATGGGACCAGACTCCTTTTAGTGGTGTCCAGTGATAGGATGAGGGACAACAAGCACAGGCTGAAGCACAGGAGATTCCATCTGAGTGTGAGGAGAAACTCATCTATTTTGAGGGTGCCAGACCACTGGAACAGCATGCCAAGAGAGGTTGTGAAGTCTCCTTCCCTGGAGACATTCAAAACTCACCTGAACACATTCCTGTACAATCTACTCTAGGTGAACCTGCTTTAGCAGATGGGTTGGGCTAGATGATCTCCAGAAGTCCCTTACAACCCCAACCATTCTGTGATTCTCTGATTCTGTGAATTAGTGTTGTAATTAAGTTTGAAAGTCCTTCACTGGTTTCCTTAACGTAATTCTCCTGACAGTTTCTAAAAATGCTTCTGCTTAGAGAGCAGAGAGTCCACTTCTTTGTTTTCTGATGGAGGATCATAAAAAGGCTGAATAAGGTGCTGAAGACACTGAAAAGCAAAAGGCTTTCTTAGTAAAGAGTGCATCCATTAATAGAAAAAAGCTTCAAAATACCATTAACCAATGCAGCAGTGCATGGTATCATATTGTCTTTCAAATCAATGAAAGCTTTGATGTCAATATTTCCTTGACCTAAGAGTAACAAAGTGTCCTTTCTGCTATTGCAATGTTACTAGTACTGATTTTCTCTAAAACTCACTTTTAATATGATTTAATTTCAAAGTATGTGTAAATTTTTTTCATCATAAGGAGGGGGATTACATTCTGTTAAAGGTAATTCTACATTTTTGTTGTGTCAGTATGCGTGCACCAAACCCAATATTTAGTTTGGCGTAACTAAGATGAGATCTAATAAGATGTGGCCTTTAAAACAGGTCTGAGCTGGCATAACAGGCTGTTGTCAAAGATGGTAAGATTGAAAAAAGAAAAATATTTGATAGTTTTTTTTTTTTAACTGGAAAAGAGCTTTTGTTTGCAATATAATTTAAGGGAGAACTGTAGGTCTCATTTCAGTGATGTAATGATCCAGAGCTCAGATTAGGTTAGGGAAGCTGCTCGTGTTTTAGAGGGGCATAGCCTAGCAAATTTGTGTAGCAGAAGCAAGGGCAGGCTAATTCTCTCCTTTACATATATATTCTTTTGTCCAGGGGTAAAAACAAACAAAAAAACCCCAAACCAAACCAACAAACAAAAAAACCAACCAACCAACCAACTGAAAATAAACACCAAAAAAAAAAAAAACCAAACCAGCATGCATGTTACTTAGAGTAATGTACTCTTCAGAATTGAGCTGAGTTGCACCTGATGTTATCACAGATGTTATTTGAGGATGTTACATTTGATCATAATACCTGGAACTATGGCTACTTGGTCTATAATTTTCATGATGCTATTTCCTTTTGGTCGCTTAACCATATTTCAATGAGAAGATGCCGTGCCAGTGGATGTAAAACAGAGGAACACATTAAATAATTCAGACTAATTTAACACTAAGTTTTTTCCTAGATAAGACTATGAAATATGCATAATATAGACTGTCTTATTCCATGTATTAAAAAACAATTCCATTTCTTCTTATCACTCTTTTCCTTATATTATTTTCTAAATCAAATGCATTAACAAGTGTTTTATGTGATGCATCATCTTCCTTAAGTCAATAGTAAGCATAGAGTTGGCCTGCTTGGGACATCCACTCTCACTTTAGCTAGGATTTTCCCAATTACCTGTTCTTTCTTCTTCCTAGTTTAACAGTGGTATGTTCCCAGTGGACCAAATTATGGACTGTACCATCTATTGCCCTGCCAAGTAACTCACTTGAAATTCTGCTTCTCAGTAAAGTTCTCCTGTAAGTAAAGCCTGATTCAGCATGCATTAGTTGGGACTGTTGAGTATTCATTTACGGAAATGTCCACAAGTTAAATAGTTCATATTTGATGTAGCTCACCACAGTGGATTACTGGAGGGACAATTTAGTGCTGTGGCTAAGTTGATGTACTGACAAACTGCTGCCATAAGGGTGTTCACTACTGCTTGGGTGAAGAGTGAGTAGGTTCAAGACTGCTCCTGTGATGAAAAAATGTTCTTTGATGGTTGTTATTTCTGTATGCAGAACCACTCTTGGTTGTGTCTGCCAGTGACACACCCTGTGGCCACACAATCCCTTAGTTCTGCACTAGAAAAGCAGCAGGCATGGGCAGCTGGAGACAAGGAAGGCTAAAGGTGAGGTTGCTCCTTTTGGCAATACTAAGCCATATTTCCGTATTTCAAACTTCAAACTCAGACAATGAATTAAAACAGGAATACAAGAAGAAACAATATGGCATCATTTTCTCAGAAACATGGATCTCTGAGACAACAAGCCAGTCTTCAATAGAAGTACTAAAGTCTTTGCAGCTTTCCTACCCCTTCTTCTACCTGTATGGAATTCTGAATCATGCCATGTAATCGTTCACTGCTAGTGAACAGAATTAAGTAGCTGATCTGGCTCTGAGGGAAGATTTTTCTCTCCTTAGGATCTCTCCTAAGGATCTCTCTCTAAGGTCTCTCTCCTTAGGATCTCTCCTCTGTTATCAAGGATTATATGTGCATATTAACAGTTTTCCTGTCATGAAGGGTGATACTAGTCGAAGTAAATGGAAAGCCTGATGCTATTTAAAGAACATTATAAACCAAGGAATTGCTTTAACAAAATTTAGATAAAAATGACTGCAAGAAATTACTACTTGCCGGTACAATAAGATGTTTTGTGTAAATTCTGACTGTTTCTTAGAGTTAGAATATGCTAGTTATTTATGGTAAACATCATTTTATATCTGACTCCCTGTATAATAAAAACAAATAAAATACATATATGTTGAAAAAATATGTGAAATAAAATGCGTGACATGGTCATGTGACAGCTTCCTTTTAATTATTGTTGCCTAAGGCTAAGTTTGACTATTTTGAAATGACGGAAAGTTCTGCTGTATTTATGCTTCAAAAGTTGAAAACTGAAATTCCTGCATTTTTCAACAAAGAGAAGCCTTGGAGCAGGTGCTCTCTAGCTTTGCATGCTGCTGGGTTTGCTGCTGAGTTTTAGGCCTTTCCCTGATGCTTATGCATTTCCTATTCACTGCAGACTTCTCCACTTTAGTTGTGGTAGTAGAGTTCCTTCTGGATAAAAGGCCAGTTTAGCGCTCAAAAGGAGTAAACCAACTTCTATCAAGGTGTATGAAAGTAACGTAAATATGTTAAAAAATCAGTAGCAAGAAAATGTAATGTGATACAAAGAAAAGAAAATAACAAAACTCAATATACCTGCCTGTAGTAGTAAAATTACACTATTGCATGTTGAATCACAATAGATTTATACAGCACCTATATGCTAACCCAGTAAAGGGAAGCTTTTTTTTTCTTCTTGCAAGTTTTCTTGATGTCACGGAAATTTCACAGATAAATACAAGAAGAAAATATTTAACCATTTATTTTAAAAATATTTTCATGGTAAATAAAGCAGTGATAGTTAATTACATTGTGATGGTGTTGTGTTGCTGGTTATGCTGAGCAAAAAAGCGACATACATGCTTGAATGGTTCTTTTGACTAAATGTTCAATAGCAAGCTAACTTTTAACAGGGAGAGGACAATAGGTTCCAGCATTAAAAAGTAAATTGTCTTTGGAATGGATGTTCTAGTTAACATCTTATGATCTTATGGAACAGCATTGACTGAGAACCCTGGAGACAGGGGGATAATGTATGAGAGAAGGATTATGACTCTGACTATGAGTGTTACCAATGTCATCCTTTTTATGTCATTTTTTTCAGGGTAAAAGATTTATATGAGAAAATACTGAGAGAAGATTGTGCTTCTGCAGGCTTGTTATTTATCATATTAAATTTGCCATAATCAAGTTTGACAAGCTTCTCTTTATTTTTTCCAACAGACAATATTATTGTTGAAGATTAGTCAGATGCCTTCCGTCCATTCTCTGCCTCACATGCTATGTCATGCAAGCCTTGAAACACTTAGCACATAATTTAAATGAATGACTAATTTGGCCAGCATAATGGAAGGCACGCATACTATCCTTCAATTGCACAAACCCATTATGGAGCTTTGTTACGTCAGCTTCTATCTTCCAGAGGGAAAAGTCAGAGGATTTACTTACAAGGGCTGTGTAACTCTGGACAGAACCAGTAAACGTTTCTGTAGCTGCTATCAAGTAAGGGAGAGGTTAGAGATGGAGCTGAGAGAACAATCATATGGGAACTTTGGAGATATTATTTTCAAACGAACTACCACAAAAGACTTTCTCACTGACCTGTACAAACTGGCTGCTGAAAAGGAAGAACTGTTATCCAGTCTTTTGAGATCACATCATACTCTGGGCCTTAATGCAGGACGTCAGGAGGGAAAGCAGCAGGAGGTTTCTGGAGTCCCAAAACTTAAAGGTGAAGATTACTCTGGTTTCACACATCAGCAGGAGTTCTTTCTGAATTCCACAAATAAAGACAATTTGAATCACAACAAAGTGAGGAAATACAGAAGAAAACAGAGCTCTGAGGAGTTGAGACACCGTAAAGGGGGAAAAAGGATATACGAGCAACATCTTTCTTCACTAAGTGTGCTAGACATGCAACTGGAAAATAAGAAGATGCCACCCACAAGATTTTGTACCAGGAGTTTTCCCAGTTCCTTTTATACCTCCAGCTGGCGAATAGTAAAAGATAAGGAAGACTTACCAGTAGACAATAGTATACGACCAGAACAGTGGATAGAAGAGGGGTATTTTCTTAAAAACTGCAAAGCTGTGAAACTGGATGCTGAGTTACCAAGTTCTGGCACGAAAGAGAACAATGACACGGTCACAGCTGAACTAGTGGATAATGGAGAATGCATTCCTGAAGTTATGAAGGTACCACAGAGTATCACTTTGGCACAGTCATCTCAGGATGGTCTATCTAACAAACTGGAGACATCATCTAAATCTGCAGCTGCTAAAAGTCTGAAAAGTAATAAGTACACTGAGCCAATATGCAAGGAGATAACAGGAATCACAGTTGTTGCTGAAGTACAGGATTCAGAAGCTTGTACGAAAAAAGTTGCCAAACCACCTGCAGAGTCTTTACCTGATTTTCACAGAGATAAAGAAACCATTTTTCCTGTTATCACGACGGTACATAATGAGTTCATCTCAAAAACTGATGTATGCTCTGTAGATGAAGCTGCTGGAGACTCCAAAAACACTGTGCTGTGGGTAAAGGAGGAAGACAGTTCTGGTTTGCAGTACAAAGCAGAGACAATGCACATTGCTGATGAGTCATGCAACCTTGTGGGAGCAGTCAATAAAGCTCTTCTGAAAGTTAAACGGAGCGACAGTTTAGATGAAGCTGCAGAATGGAAGAGACTGCAACAAATTACAAGAGGAGACAGAAACCTGCCAGGCTCAATATATGAGAAAAGGACCACAGTATCCCAGGAAAGCAGCAAGCATTTATTTTTGAACCTGCCTATAAATGAAAGTCAAGATATTTCTCAGACAAGTAATAATCTTAAACTTGAAGAGAAAAGGCTACATTCACCCTCATTAGCAGCAGTGAGTAATGTTTTTAGTAATTCCTATCCTCTATCTAATACACACAAACAAATGTCACCTATTCCTTCTCCGTTATCTTCGAGACTGCCAAGCCCGCAGCTGCATCACCGGATTCTCCCATTACCGACACAGAACACTGAGGATGAATCTACATTCAATGACTATGGCAGCGGGAGACATGGTGCTATAAACTTCTCTTTCAGTGATCTGGAGCCACAGTTTTACCTGAAGCTTTCTGAACCTGGAGAACTGAGCTTTGCCACCAGACAACCAGGCCTACACCAGAATGCAACTGCAGGGCATTTTGAAAAGTGTGCTGTACAAGAAAAATTAACTACTCAGACACAGCAGAACTTCTGTCCAGGTCAGTCCTTTTTAATACATTTTTAAACTACAGAATTGACACACCATGAAAGTATTGCAGTGTGTATTTTTAATACTAGCCTTAAAGAATAAATAGTATGTTTGCAATGAAAGTATTTATCACTATTGAAGAACTGAGTGAAAAGTTGATGAATTTTTTAAGCAAAAGTAATAGCTATGTAAGATTTCATTTCAGATGCTTTTTTTGTGTCAGCTTATTTTCAGTCCTGTTGTCATTGAGTTACCTCTTAACCAAAGTTACTTTTCCACCTAAAATGAAAAACAGTTTACATGCTTATTTTTCTCCTCTTACTGTGCTGTGTGTGTTCTAGTCTGTCAAAATGTTATGATAACATTTATTATCCAAAATGTCCTTTTTAGTTTACTTGGCTTAACTAATAGAATGTCACTTAGGCAAGCAAATTTACATTGCCTCAAGTATGGGACTGATGTTTTGACCATTTAACTACAAGAGGTTGATGTAAATTCTATCAGAACAAAAGGCTTGTTTTTAAAGGGATTGCATGCAGGAGTCATGTTGCAATGTATTTGAGTTCAGTGCATGGGTTTATTTATAAATGTGTATATAAATATATAAAAATATAAATATATGTATATAAACATATAAAAATGTGCCATACTGAATAGCTATGTTTGTTACCCAGAACATCAACCTCTATACGCTTAATTCTTTCTCTAAGAAATGGGAAGCGTGGAAGACCTAATTCTGCAGTGGTGTAAGTGTGACTTAGACTGGTCCCTATGTGCTCTGGGAGGGATGACAGTGCAAAATGACATGATTTCACTATAAAAGGGAAAGAGGTGCTAATTTGCAGCTTTATTACTTTTCATGGAAAATAGAATATTTTTCCGTAATCCCAAATTAAAAGGGAAACTAGAAAAACATGTGGGAAAAAAACCTGTTGATACATTTATTTCTTAGTATTTACCTAGACTTGAGCCTCTTGTGTGATATATCTTCCCACTCCCATCCCTGCTTCTCTTTAAAGTGCGTTTGGGTCTTTTGCCATACCTTTGGCTGATTCGGCTCGCTAAAATGGTACAAAAATATTCTCTCTCTCTCTTCTTTTTTTTTTTTTTTTTTTTCTTTTGAGGAGGGGTGGGGGATTGGCAGAGGGTAGTCTGCCATTTTAGTTACCTAAAAGGCCTCCTAGGGTAGCCCCAATGAGTGACTGCCAGAGCTGGTGCAAGACAACTTACAAATTTCTGCAGTCTAAATCAGGGAAGAAGACATAGGCAAAAGAAATGGGGTTTCCAAAAGGAGAGGGGTGTAGGGATGTGAAACCATTACCTTAGCCAAAGGGTGTTGAATACTGCCTATGAGACTTGCATTTATGCCTGCTGCTTCTAGAAGTTTCTTTAGTTTCACTCAAGACTACATCAAATTTAGAGTTTTGTTTGACAAGTTGACAAATCTGATGCAGACACTCATCAGCAGCAAAAAATATGGGTGCTATGCTCCTGTTCTTTCATTCCTTTCTTGGTTCCTGTTGTGCATGTTGTCCTACCCCTCTCATTACATCTTGTACTCATTGTACCTTTTGATGAATCACAGAATCATAGAATACTTTGGGCTGGAAGGGATCTTCAAAGGTCATCAAGTCCAACCACCTGCAAAGACCAGGGGCATCTTCAACTAGATCAGGTTGCTCAGAGCCCCACTCAGCCTGGCCTTAAGTGTTTCCAGGGACAGGGCATCGATCAGCTCTCTGGGCAACCTGTTCCAGTATTTTATCACCCTCAATGTAAAAAAATTTCTTCCTCATGTCTATCCTGAATCTCCCCTCCTTTAGTTTAAAACCATATCCTGTCGTAACAGACCCTGCTAAAATATCTGTACCCATCCTTCTTATAGGCTGCTATGAAGTAGTGAAAGGCCATGATAAGGTCTTCCTGGAGACTTCTCCAGGCTGAACAACCCCAGCTTTCTCAGCCTGTCGTCACAGGAGAGGTGCTCCAGCCCTCTGACCATCTTGATATCCTCCTCTGGGCCCTCTCCAAAGGTCCATGTCTTTCATGTCTTTTCATGTCAATCTTTCATCCACCAGAACCCCCAAGTCCTCCTCTGCAGCGCTGTTTTCAGTCCCTTCATCCTCCAGCCTGTATTGATAACAGACATTACCTCAACCCAAGTGCAGGACCTTGTACTTGGCCTTGTTCAACCTCATGGTGAGCTGGTTCAGCTCTCGAAACCAGCAGAAAATTTCACCCCTTTGTGAGACTGAAGTAGCACAGCCCTTTTTCTCCTTGCCTTGCATTAGTATTTTTAAAATTAGTTTATCATTTAGAATTGTTGGATGTGAAACTGTACCTATTGTGCTGCACTCTTGTACTGGCTTTGCCCGGGGTAGAGTTAATTTTCTTCATAGTAGCTTGTATGATGTATTGTTTTGGATTTGTGTTGGAAATGGTGTTGATAACACACTAATGTTCTAGCTTGTACTGAACAGTGTTTGCACACCATCAATCCCTTCCCTGTTTTTCACTTTGCCCTCCTGGTGAATAGACTGGGGGTGTGCAGTAGGCTGGGAGGGGAAACAACTGGGCACACAACCCAAACTAACTAAAGAGATATTCAGTGCTATGTAATGTCGTGCTCAGCAATAAAAGCAGAAAGAAGGGGCTTTAGTGGGGTTACCCATCTTTTGCTTGGAAACTGTCTACCCACGGGAGGTGGTGAGTGATTGCTTTTGCATCACTTGTTTTGTTTTCTTCTCTCTTCTTCCACTTATCCTTCTCTTATTATCAAACTTTGGGATTTTTGTTAATTTTTTGTTTTATCTTGGCCCCCAAGTTTTCTCATTTTTATTTTTCCTTTCCTCTTCCACCGTCCCACTTGGGATGGGGACAAGTGAGTGAGTGACTGCGTGGTGCTTATCTACCCGCTGGTGTTAAGCCACAACAGCTCTATAAGAAACAAAACAAAACACATACACACAAATAGAATCTGTTGGAAATCCTGGCTGTTAAACAGAAACATCTTTGTGGAGAGAACAAAGTGCAGACAAAACAAGACCTTAGTTCTTGTTTACAGTTATCTGGCAACACTAATACAGACAGTAAATATCACTCCAGCTTTCTGAAACATGTAATACTATTCTCTTGGCTGTTTTGGTTTGGTTTGGTTTTTAATTTTTAAAATTTTCATGTATGATTGCATGCCAGCGTTATTACTTGTGTGTCAGAAGATCTGTAATTTTAAAGAAGAGTTGCCTGCTTTGCCAGCATATATAACACGATAGGCATGTCTCTGGATCTGGAATAATATGACTTTCCATTTTGTTCTGAACAAGGGCTGGAGTCATTGGCAGAGCACTGGGTGTACCACTCTTCTGTAAACTGACCTAAGTTCTAACTAACTAACCGACTGTAGTGCAGTGGGGCAAATGACATATCTCCAAATTTAGGTCATGTAAGTGATGTTAAGATTTACAGCTGTAAATTTGCACTCCTGTTTTGATCTTTATCAGAATTCTCCCATATGTGAAGAGCAAAATTCAAGACCATTGTTCAGATTTGTCTTTAATGGGGTGCTATTATGAATTGATTTATTTCAAAGACAGTCTGTTGTTAAATTTTGTAAGTATCAACAATGAATCTAAGAATTACGGATAATTTTGATTGACTCTTTACCAGTCAGGTTGGGTAAAGGATTTATTTCATGTCAAAAATACCAGTCTTATGAATGGCTTTTCAAGTTATATCACTGTCAGTTTGTACTACTTCTTACTGCAAAACATTTGGAGCCTTTTACTGCTGGTGTAACTTGGCATTTGGAAAATTTATTGAAAGGGTTAAAATATTTTACTTTATTAGTTTAAATTGTGAACTGGACTCATCATACTAGTCTACACATGATTTTAATTCTCTTTTTTGATTGATTTAAATCATGGTTCTTCACCATCTCTCTGAATGATTGGAGAATATTCCTGCAATCAAAACTGTAATATTTAGCTAAGGCAGAATGCCTTTATTTTTGTACTTCTACTTTTTCCACAAGTTCAGTTTATTTTCAGTTTTCTGAATCCTCCTGTTGAAGTGCAACTGCTGGCCATGGGAACAGGACACAGCTTCTTCTTAGCAAGTTAATAGTTAACTGGGAAGAATTTATAGTTCAACAACAATTATTTAGCAATTTTCTCAGTAAGTGGGACTAGGTATTAACATTCCTATATTTGTATGTAACAGTTCTGTTTGAATTATCAAAATTCTAAGTAAAAACTTTGTAATATATTAAGGCTTTCAAGAAGTAAACTATTCAGCTTCAAGCAGCAAAACCACAAGTACAAACACTAAAATTTCTCATAAAAACACATTTATTAAATCCTCAGAAACTTGATTCCTGCGTTTCTGTAGGAAACTCTTTCTACTCTAACACAAAATACATCATGCTTTTATAGACCTGGAGAAGTCAAGCTTGCTTTTGAAAAAATCCTCAATCTATCTGAATATCTGTCTCAGAGAAAACTTTTCTGAGACCTTTTAGTTCCTGACTGTTCTCTCTCACATTGTTCACAGTGGTAGAAAAAATGAGTGAGAAAATTTTCAGAGCTGTTTTATTAGTATGGAATACACTGATATGCTGTTTTACTAAGTGTTATCTGAAAGAGGAGGAAAATTAGTGATATTTTTAGCAGTTATTGAAGTGAATTTGATTCAGAGCAGGAAGCTTAAAAATAAAAATCTCTAGTTATGACGTAGCCTCTCCGATTTAGGCCAAGTCAGCTAAGACATCCCATTATTCCAGAACAGTGACTGGTGACTGTGCTTTGAGTCAGGATGGGACTAGGATGGGTTTTTCACTGTGCTTTCTGTTTTATGGATTAGTGCAGCTGTGAATAAAGGATGAAAAACTGACAAGCTCCAATGGATTGGGCAAGGGAGTATGGCCTTGGCTAAGATGGAGAATAGGAATGGAGGATCACAAAATAAGTGGAGCATGGCAGATTAGAGTTGAGAGAATTTTTTTTTTTTTGTGGGAAAATGTGCAGAAGGATCTATAACCATTAGAATGTACATCATGGGTGTAAACCTTGCAGTCTTACTGGGATCCATTAGGTCAGTGTGCAACACAATGAGGAATTTTGGAGATGAAGGGAGGGAGGAATTAAAATAAGGTGAGGAAAAGGGGTTTGATTTTAAAGTCTTATAAGTTATAATGCTTATTGTGATGTAGAGAAGGCATCTGAACTGCTGGAAGAGGTTGGTGAATACAATTCTCACATTATTTCTCAAATAATTCTGTTTAATTGACTAGTGAGATGTAAACCAAAGACTTTCTTGTACTATATTCTGGACCTAATTGTAGCTGCACCTATCCCTGCTGATTATTAGATGGAGAATGTTGTGTTTGCTTGTTACTGCCAGTGAGAATTTTATGCAGCATTATACTTGCCATTAGAAATAACTGAAAATGAGAGTTCTGACAATTTTGTGTGGTTGACAAAAATTATGCAGTGCCGTTTGAAAACATGCCAACTGCTAATGGCTATCTATGGGAGATCTATTTTACAGTCATAAAATATAATCAAAGTACTTCAACCTATAAAGGACTGTTTGCTATAATATGGAGAAATACTTGAATAAGTATTATTCTTACATTGTTCTAAGATTATGGATTCTCAGATTTTAGTCCTCAAAGGTTTTTAATGGGAATGAAAAGCACGAAATCCTATTTTTATTTTACTGCTTTACTCACTGGTGGCTGGAGGAACCGTTTTCATAACTGCACTCTGAGAACTGTCCTATTTCGTAGGACTTCTAAATGCCAGTTAAAATTGGGTTTTCCCAGTTTTTCTGGGTTCATTTGTGTTTGAAATATAAACAAAGCTTACTTCCACATGAACAAGAATATTCTGATTCTACAAATATAGCAGTTATATAGTCTTACTTCTACACATCTGCTTAAATTTCCAGCATTAAAGTAGCAGGTTGAAGTATCCATGTCAGTAAGCCTTAGTTTTGAATTTGTTTGGGTGTATTATCATTAACCACAAAAAATTAAACTGTTGCAGTGCCAATGCTAGAAGATTGTAATTCCAAGTGGGATACAGGTAATGTTTTGTCTCAGATATTTAATGAAGATGACCCGAATAATAAATATAAAATTACCAGTTGTATTTTATTTTGTCTTTTTCCAACTTAACTCTCTCTTTCAGCTGAAAAGAGACAAAGTCAGTTAAGAGAAATTCAATAACAAGACTTTATGATTTCTTCCTCTGCCATGGTTTTGGAAAATGAAGTTTCATATAAACAAAACTTTGTTTGAAGGCTCTTAAACAGGAGACAGATGTCATTATATTGTTTTTGATGTTCCTTTTATAAGGAAGGGAAGGGTTTATAAATACCTTCTCTGATTGAAGTGGTTCAGAGAATTCCTAATTAGCATTTTAAAAGGACTGCAGCGTTCTGTCCGTAACAAGTATGTACTTCATGAGGTAAGTTTGCATATAGATCACATGGAAGCATGATGCCTAGTTTCTCACAGGTAATTCACATGAAAGTAGTATACATGAGTGTGTTGCTTCCCTAAAAACAACTTATTCAGAGTGCATGTTCTTTGAAGATGCTACAAAGGAGCTAACAATTAAGAGGCTTGGATAAGAACAGAATTACATAAAAAAGGAAAAGAGAATTAATCATAGAATCTCAGAACCATTTAGGTTGGAAGGCATCTCTTGAAATAATCTAGTCCAACCCTCTGCTCAAGCAGGGTCACATGGAGCAGGTTGCCCACACCTGTGCCCAGTAGGGTTTTGAATTTCTCCAAGGGAAATAACCTTTCTAGGCGACCTGTGTCAGTGCTTGGTCACTCCCACAGTAAAAGTATGTTTATTATGTTCAGATGGAGTTATGTACATTTTAATTTGTGCCCATGATGCTCTATACTCTTAGCTTTTTTTTTTTTTTTTTCCTGCAAGGGTGCCTTGTTGACTTACATTCAACTTTCTGGCCACTAGGACCACAAGGTCTTTTTCTGCAAAGCTGCTTTCCAGCTGAGTGGCCCTCAGCATGTCCTGTTGCTTGGGTTTATTCCTCCCCAGGTGCAGGAATTTGCACTTCCCCTTATTGAACTTCATGGGGTTCCTGTCAGGCCATTTCTCCAGTCTGTAGAGGTCCCTCTGGATGGTAGCACGACCCTCTGGTCCCCTGGTGTATCAGCCACTCTTCCCAGTTTTGTCTCATCAGCAGACTTGCTGAGGGTGGACTCTGTTCCATTGTCTGGGTCACTAATGAAGATGTTGAACAGTATTGGCTCCAGTATTGAGTCCCAGCATATACCACTAGTTTGTTTCCTAGTTTCAACAGGAATTAGTGCCACTGGTCACACCCCTCCAGGCCTGGTCGTACAGCTGGTTTTTAATCCGTTTCAGCTTCCATTTATCTAATCTGTATTTTGTCAGCTTGTTTATACTGATGTTATAGGAGACCGTGTCAAAGGCTTTACTAAAGTAAAGGTAAACATCATAGTCTGTTCTCACCTCATCCACCAAGCTAATCACCACAGTGTAGAAGGCAATGAAGTTAATTACCCCTTTGTAAATCTATTCTGACTACTGCAAATCACCTTCTTGTCCTTCTTGTGTTTGAAAATGCTTCCCAGGAGGATTTTCTCCATCACCTTCCTAGGGACAGAGGTTAGAATGACTGGTCTGTAGTTCCTTGGATCTTCCTTCTTAAGAGTGATTTTTGCTCTCTTCCAGTCTTAAGAAACCTCTGCCTTTTGCTGTGACCGTTCAAAGATATAGATAGTGGCCTCATAATCAGAATGGCCAGCTCCCATAGCACTTGTGGGTGCAACTTGTTTGGCCACATGGATTTATTTACATCCAGTTTGTTTAAATGCCCCCAACCTAGTCCTTCTCCATTGAGGCTAAGTCTTCCTTGCTCCACAGTTCCCCTCTGATCTCGGTAAATACCAAGCTGAAGAAAGCATTGAGTACTTTTGTCTTCTCCATGTCATTTGTCACCAGTTCCCAATCTCCATTCATCAGTTATTTAATTGATAATTTCCCCTGATTTTCCAAACTTGAATAATCTTATCATGGTTTTTCTAAACAAAGAGTGAGCTCATGGGCACATCAGATTTATAAGATTAATTATGATAGTGATGTTCAAAAGTTTGGAATCCAATCTTGGATCATATAAATGCTTCCAATCTATTTTGATTATTTTAAGGTATTGCCTTCCTTATCTGACAGTGAAATTATTCTGTAGATTACATTCTCGATCAACAATAATGAAGTTTTATGTTAAATCGTAATAGAAACAATATAATTCAGTGCTATACATACTTGTGGGGTAGCAGTCATGAGTTCTGTATTTCCTCGGTGTGTTTGCTGTGGATTGTCTTCTCTGCAGAACTTAGTTGCCATGTCATTGTCGTAAATACCATTCACTTCTATTCTAAACCTTTTTCTTTTTACCCAATCTAAAAGTTCAGTGTGTCTCTAGTATCTTATGGGAATTGTGTTACCTAAAGACTCAGTGTGGCTAAAAAGGAGGTAATTATTTCTGAGATATTTCCTCATATTGGCTTTCTGAATCATAGTGAATAACACAAGTATCCTGACTGCCACTTAGGCCTGTAAGATAGAAATGCTCTTTTATATGGATTTCTGTTACTCTTTCTGTAGACAGTTTCAGGCTGTATCTAGTATTTTCCAGTTAAGTCTGCACATCCTTTCTAGCTAAGTAATCTTGCAAAGTTCACTAATAGTATGTGCAACTAAAATCACAGTCAGTATACAGCTCTTTAATGGATCTTTGTTTTCCTATTATATTCAGTGCATCGTAGAGCTGCATGTTACTCATCATACAGTGTATTACAATTTCCTTCAAGAACATCATTGTACATTCTCTGAGTCTTATGACACATGGTAGTGACAAAAGATCATTAATATTTCTTCCCAGTGAAGGCAAAAATCTTTTTCATGGTAGTGTAAACAATATAAGGCAATGCTACGTGGAAACTGTAGATTTGTGACAGTTTGAATTGAATTTAGACAGGACTGAAAATCCAAGACAAAAGTCTCTGAGCTAGAAAGACACTCTGAACACTGACCTGGATAGATGCTGTGAACAAATAGCTCCTGTTTTAGTTGAATGACTTCCCAGCATGACACACTTAAGCAACAGTTATATTTTCATCTCCCTCTGTAACATGTGACTCTTCAGTCAAAGGCAATCAGTGAGGGGAAACCGAGTGAATTAAATTGGAATGAAAAAACAGAGACAGCTTAATGTTTTCTGCTGGTCATAGTTTAACAATTTTCTGTTTCATGGGAGAGAGAAAAGGTCGAAACATTCACACTGGATTATAGTTCATGCACTCAGTTTAAGAGACTTACCGTAATGAAATGCACTTCTTTTTTTCATCAATATAAAAATAATTTCTTGAAGTAAAATACTGGCATAATGTGGAAGTTGTCATTTATTAAATCTGTATAAATTCTCTTGGCCATTTAAAACAAGTTGGTAGAAAAGGTTCATCTGACATTTTTGTTGATGAATCACGGTGATATGTAAGTTGAGATCAAATTTGAGTATTTACCTCTGTAAATTTAATAGATTTATTTATATTAACCAATTTAATAATGTGTATAGGATTTTTTTAAAACTGTAATAACTACTCTTTGGTATTTTTTCTCTGAAAAAGTGACATTGCACCAAATCCAGCTTGTAAAAGTGGTGACAAAATTCTGCAAATTCTCTGCTAAAAATGTACTTTAAAATATACGTAATGAAAATTAATAAAGAGGTAATTTATGTGTCTGTGGTATATCGTATCAATAAATAATATTGAGTGGTATTTTGTGATTTAGAAACAACATTAAATCTATTAATAATAAATTTAAATAATATTTATAAGTAGTGAATATTATTTAGGAGTCATAGCATTAAAACACTGCACCTAGTGGTTTAATGATGTATTTAATTGTTTGTGTCAGAGCAATTTTTCTTTGGGATGAGATTATGACTGCCTTTACATTTAGATTATGGCGGCCTGTCATTCAGTCCAAGTGTTTAAGATTTTCCAGAATGTAGTCAAAGAGCAATTTGGGGTTGTGTGCTATGCTGCTGGGATCAGTGGGGTGAAGATAGGACAGAGAAAAGCTGAGAACTGTGGGATGTGTTTTGCAGGAGGAACTTTAAAGGATGTGTGAAATTATTCTTTACCAGAATAAGAGGTAAGTTAGGAAGGAAATACAAATAATTCAGAGTACCTCACCTGAGTGACATTCTCTGTACACTGCTTCTTGTAGTGTTCCATATGATAAAGATTTTGATGCTCTGTAATATTCTACCTTTTTTACATTTAAGTTTTCAAGTGTTGTTAAGATGAAAAGTGATATTATTTTCATAAGGTTTATTATTACAGTGAAGGGGCATATGGGACATTTTTGGATTTTGGATACAATGAGATTCTTTGAAACAGTCCTAAGCAATCATTTAGCATTTCTTTGCTATCAATACACAATGTAATGATTTTTACTTGGATAATTCAAAACTACAAAGGTTAAGATTATAAATGATGAATGATTTAGCTAGTATGTGACCGTGTTTACTCTTATTTCTCTTTAGTATGTTGGAAAATTGTCGTGGTTGAGACGAACAAACGACATAGACTAAGTTCTTCCAGGATGAAAGTAGTAGATGCCATTTATTGCCACAAGTGCATTTTTATACAGTTTTACCAATTCATGTGTCTCTTCACTATTGGTTACAAGTTACAGCAGTAACATCTCATTGGCTATTTTTGCTATGATCAATGTTACTCTTTTACTCCCTTATCTCTCACGGGTACATCCTTAACATCTCCGGATACTCGTTTACTCCCATCTTCCTCGTGAATCCAAGGACCCACTGTAGACCCACAAAAAATTAAGCTGGAAAAACTTTGTGTGTACTAAAAAAGATTGAATATATGGAGGAAGATATTATCTGTTTCTATCCTATAACTTCTTCAGTGATTTCTGTATTTTTATGTCTACCTTATGAGAAGAAAATATTTCTTGATTGTCAGCCCCTGTAAACTGGAACCCCTTACCTCACCAAAACCACTAAATGCTTATGAATAGAAGATAAGACAATTCTTATTATATGCACAAACCAAAGAACACGGGTTCTTGTTCTCTAAGCATCAATGTTTCCACTACAGAAACAATAAAAATAACAAAACTGTAGTACAGGGGATTCTGGCCAATAACAAGTACTTCTATGAATCTATGAACTTAAGGAAGAAGTTGCAGAGAGTCTAAAAGTGTTTTTTCCCATTCCTTTTCCCCCTCACACTGAACATTACCCAGCAGCTGGACCAGCAGCCCTGCCAGCCCCACAGGCCCTGCTGGCCAAATGCCTGCCACTCCCAGCCTGCTCCCACAGCTTTGGCTGTTGTTGCCTGCAAAATACCAGGTGCTTCTGTGTGACCTAAGATGTTAATCATGCTTACCCCATATACATCATTTGTATATGAGATCTGGTTCATATTGTGAGAGAATTTCTTCAAACATAACTTGATTTCCATGTCCAGAGAAACTGAACACGACAGTCATGAAGGCAGAGTTGTCTGAAAGCTGCAGAATTTTCTTGAGCATATTAGGAGTACTAGTCAGGAGAATTCATTCCAAGTTCTTTGTGGCAATTACTAAAATTGTGGTTTATTTTAGCTTATGCAGCACTGAAGTTCAGTATTTTTGCAACCCCTTGACTAGCATTTTTTTAACAGATACTTGAGTCTGATAGCTACTGTAGTAACAAAAGTGAAATCTAAAACGTTGTTTAGTCCTTTGGAGAAGGTAAAAGTTAAAAGTTTTGGCTTTTTCTTTCATATGTTAGTTTTATGTAACTTAAGACATTATATATAACTTCTAAAGTTGCTGGCATTGGATCATTTCATCTCACGATAATTAAAATCTGGAGGTTTTCTTCTCTAAATTTCTTCTAGAGTATATATTCCTGTCAGTAATGTAGTTGCTAACATGTTGTAAACTTGACCAAATGTTTACTAATTTCTCATTCATCAAAATTAAATTCATTTTGTCTCAAGAAGTTGAAGTACTTAAGTAAGGAAAAAATATTGAAAAAATATTATTCAAATAAAAATTATTCCATTTTGGAGAATATATATTTTTAAATAAATGCATATTAAAATTAATTTAGAGTTCTGAGTAAATTTTAAATAGCCATTACAGTTTAAACTTTGAGCACATATTTGATAGCTATACTAATACCAGTCAGGTGGTGGTGTGGTTGGTTTTGCTTGTTTGTTTGTGGTTTTTTGTTTGGTTGTTTTTTTTCCTTGTGTTTTGTGGGGTTTTTTTGTTTGTTTTTTAATCAGCTGTAGAGTAGCCTTCTCAAAATTATTTTCTAGGTGAATAATAAAAACTAGATAATATACCAAGAACAAAAGACCAGCTTTGGCTGGTAATACATCTTTTTGCACAGGCAGAATAGTCTTGTATAAGACCTAAGGATTTATTAGTAAATGATTTTTTACCTTGATTTCCTCTCATGTGCTTCTTTCATAGGATATAGACCTAATAATGTTTATGCTAGTTCACTACAACAGTTTGTTCTTTAAATCTGACACACAGTAAAAGTATATTTTTAAATATTATGAGCAAGACAAATACCACCATATAAATTCCCAAGAATGGTTTGTGCTTTTCTTTCTCATGGTTAATTTGTATTTCATTTTTGTACTTATTAGTGCAAGTTATATTTAATTATGCAAAAATGAAAGATGTTTATCATCCAAAGCTGGGAAGAAAAATGTTAGCACATACAGTTTTTCACTTTTTTCAAAGGTGTCTTACTTTTTATCATTCAGTCTTCTATTTTGTCAGCTAATTTATAATCTGAGAAGCAGTGTTCCATTTCAATATTTTTCTTACATTTTTCCAAGTAATGAAAAAAAATGGACATTCCTAATTTATTGCTTAGTTTGACAGTCTTAATCCATCCTGAGGGTTTTTTCTCCAATCTATGGATTAGCAAAAGAGGCCAAGCCTAATTAGCCAAAAGAGCCATATTTTTCACCTCATTTGTCCAGTCCTTTTCGTCAAGGGGGCTGGATAACATTTAAGCTATTTTACTTTGCAACCTAGACAAAAGATTTATTTCCATTCTATTCAGATTCTGGTGGCCAGTGAGAACTTTGAATCTAAAGGCTTTGTTCAAGGTTTTGCAGAATATGGGCTACAGTTTGAAGCTATTTCAGATTTCTAGAATGACATGAACTTAGCAAGAGGTATCTCCTTTTTTAAAGAGCTACCTTTGTGACAGTGAAACCCAGTGAGATTACTTTCTTCTGTAGCAGCTCCAAAATGAAATGTTTTTTATTCAGAACAGGAAGTTTTGGTGTTTTTTTGTGTTTGTTTTTTTTTTTGTTTTTTTTTTTTTTTTTTTAATTAAATAGGGGTTTTTTACCCCCATATCTTCTGTGGTATTTCTAATTATACTTATTTGCTTTCAAGTCCTACTTCCTGACACCTGCCTCCCCCTCCTCCCCCCCCCGCTGTGTAATTGTATTTCAGAGCAATGTAGATGCTTTGTATGAGAGCAGTCACATAGGGTGCGTTTGCATTGCATGTCCATACTAGCAACTCCACTGCTTTTCCAGTTTGGTCTATGAGACTTGCTGGATGGACACTCACACAGTTCAAAGTGTAGCTTGAGCTTGAAAAATTCTTGCGTAGCTACAGCTGCTGAGATTGTCTACACAGACCTCATGCATCTATCAAAACCGTCACAGCAGGGCTGGCATTGCACATCATCCCAGTGAGTTATGGTCATTCCATCCTTGTGGCACAGACCAAGGACCCTGAGCTTTCTTCACGTGGGTGAGGTGTGACTATGGGCTTAAAGGGGATTTCAGGCTACAAATAAGGCTGTGTCATAGCCTGGGCTTGAGACTTTAATAATGTGGATGGTCAATGAGACAGAGTATAAAAGCACGTTCAATTAACTTCGTAAAGTAAGTTGCAGCTCTGTCATCAGAGGGTTGAATTCTCTTATGTGTAACATTGAAATAGATATTAAATGTGCAAACTGGGCTGACAGCTGGGTGTTCCAGCGGAACAAATGAAAGGTTTCTTGGAATTCAGGTCTGTTTTAGCGGCTTTGGCTACCAAAACCATCTAATTATACTAATATTTACACAGTCACAGCTTTGAATAGTCTTGAAAATATTACCACTCATCCTCTTGGTGATGTGTTCATGAACCAGCTGTATAGCACATTGCTTCACTTTCTTATTCAGCAATAGTCTTTACTCACTCCTACAGTCCCTTCATCACTTCTGCTTTATTCATATTACCTTTGTCCTTCATGTGACTTGTGCTTTCATATCCGGACCTTTTGAAAGAAGAAAACTCATACTTTGCTTGTTCACAAGAAATTATCTCTGCCACCCATTTCTGTACCTAAGACAGATGCCGCTAAGATCTTTTCACAAATGAAAAGAAGAAATTCTGAGTCACTCTTACATCCTTACTCCACAAGGTCTTTGGAATGGATGCAAAAGTGTGCAGAATGGAAAAAGCACAGTTTTAGATGCCCTAGGGTGTCTGAGGCACAGGCATAGAGCTGGCAAATCTGACCCAGAATGATCCCCACCTTCTTAGGCTGGGGTAAATAAATTTCAGCTTATAACATTCTTTTAGGCAACTAAATCCAAATAATTATACTGTAAATGATGTGACAGCTTTTTTTATTGTAGCAAGCTTTTTATTTTATCCAGCCAAATTCATCAAAATTGGATGTATTCCTTCAGAAAAAAAAAAAAGTAAAAACACATCTGAATACCATAATACATTTTGATACTTCGTACTCTGTTCATTGTTCTAGAAATTGAACTCTACTTAATTCTGCATGATTCTTCTTGGAACTACCTGCATTTCTGTGCTACACTTCTAGTTAAGTATAATTATGTCATTGTCTCTGTGTCAGTATACTAAAGCACTTCATTTGACTTTCAACAGTAAAACTTAAGAGATTTTATTCTGGAAAATTATTTTATCATCCTCAGTCCTCTGAAATAGCATCCCCTTTTTTTCAGTCCTAATAGAGGTTTTGATGAAGTGAAACTAATTTTCCTTCTTGCTGACACAAGTATAGGGCTCAGGAGGACCAACTTGAGAGACCTTTGGCCAATGTACAGAATTTGCATAACAGGTTTACTGTTCCAACGGAACTGTGAGCAACAGAAGTAAAACAAAATTATGCCTCTCATTTGGTTCCTTTGGCATCTACATGTTGAAGATGAAAGAATTTTAAAATATAAAGTATATCTTTAGTATGAATCAGAAATATGACCAATAGTGTTTTGCTGTCACATTGATATAGTGGTATGCTTTATCACTGTGTCTTGAAAGAGAAAACCACCTTTTCAAGAACAGTCCTGAATGTGTGCTTAGCTTGAAGCAAGACTGGCAGCAAATATGTACTTATGCTGGATTTAAATAGGAATGCTTTCCAAAGCAAAATTATATACTAGGTGGCCAACAATTGCTAAGTTGTAATTTTATTTTAAAAGTAAATGTAGTACTGGCAGCCTTGAGGTTACTGGATTGAAGTAATGACTGGTATTTATATCTGGTTCATTAGCACGCCAGTGAAAAATTTCATGTGACAAAAATCCATTTGGCTAATGAAACACCTTTTAATTAGACCTTGAATTTTCAAAAGAATACAGCTTATTTTTTCCTCAGTAATGTAACATAACTGCATGGAACAGTTTCAAAAAAGAGTTGAATGACAGAAATATTTTCAAGTGAATTAAGCAGACTGCTTTTTAGATGCTTAGACATCTAAGGCTTTGTTTTGCTCTGCAAGACCTGACTGAGGCCAATACAAATGGCCAGGTTACATAATGGCGAATGTTTTCTTCTGTTTCATAATAGAACCCCTTGGGTTTGAGAAAGCCTTGATAAAGCTAAGATACTTCTGGCTTCTTCTGGTGGTTTATACAGTTATTTCGATGTGCAAGTGTTATTGAACATGAATGTAGTATCTTGCAGATGTTATACAATCAGCTGTATACTAGGCCTGAAAAAAAGTATGTCTAAAAATGTGCTTTAAAAAAAAATAAAAAAGCTGTCTCCAGACTTGACTGATTTTAATGTGTAGATGTCTCAGAGATGAGACTCGGAAATGTTGCTTGCCATTTCAGGAGATACTTGTTGAAATATGAGTAAATAGACTGTGTTAAAAAGAAATGTAGGCAGTAACTATTGAGTTACTTTTTTGCCTAATTTCTGATCAGTAGTTTTAAGATTGCTAAAATTATCCAGTCCTTTATTGAAACTTACTGTAATACAAAGGAAATGAGTAGTGTTGAGAGACAGCTATTCTAGAGTGACATGTTCCCTCATGACTTCTGAAACCTCCTCCATTGTACTGTTCTCCTTTCATTCTCCTCTTTTTCAACAGCCCCACAGTTCCCTCAGTCCTAGTCTGTCTTCATCTCTAACTGTAAAATCCATGTTGCTGTGCCTGAGGATGCATATCCTGATATCCAGTCTGACCTTTCCGAGGGGCAGGAATGCTGCTCTAACTAAGGCATATCATATCATGCTATTTGGGAAGAAGTGCTGTGAACAACTGGGGAAAGCACTTACTGAGCAATAAAAAGGCAGGTGAAATTCAAGGAAATAAATAGGAAGCTATGCATTAAACAAATACAATTTCACTTCATATATAAAAAGAAGCTGACCAATACCTTTCACGAATAAGATCTTTGAGTCATGGCAGATAGGTCTATGTAAATATTTGCTGAAAAATCAATAGCTTTCAAAAAAGCACATAGAGTGTTTATAGAAATTGGCTTCACTAGAGGTAAATGTTCAAAGAGGAGACAGAGGAGTAAAACAAAACAAAAAAAAGCCTTTACTCCAATAAAGGGAGACACCACCGGTGTCCCTATGCAATCTCTCAAAAACACAGGAAGACACAACCCCCTACTTATCCTAATCCCCAGACACAGGTGACCCCTCCTTCTTTCCCCAGTGACTGAGGTACTTAGAGGGTACAAATTTTCCAATCCACCTTTCATATTCCCCCAGAAACATCCCTTGTATGTAACCCCCCACCCCACCCCAACATTCCCTGTTAACTGATTGGTTAAACCTGTAAGTCTCTTGCACTCCATTTTGTAAGGACATGGGATTGCTCTTCCCATCAAGTGCTAGGAATTTTTAGAAAATAAATCAAAACAATAAACATTATGCCATTTTACAAGATCTAGTGCTCTCAAGCTTCAAATGTTTTGCAGTTCTGATTTCTTTCTCTCAGAAACTGTGTGGCAAAACCAGGTGGTGTTCAGAGAAGAACAGGATGTTTTAAAGGACAAAAATAGATCTCATGTGAGGAATAACAAAATACTTTCTTCAGCCTAGAAGAAAATATAAAACTGACAAGACACATGGTAGAGATTGTAAAACTGTGAGTGACTGGAGAGGTTTGACAGGGCTGGACTTTCCGCTGTCTCTCCAGTGCACCAGCTGAAGTGCACCAAAGGATATTTGTGGGAGCCGGGTTCAGAAGAAGCAAAAGGACATAGTCCTTCATGCAGCATGTACCTGAACTATGGAACACTTTTTCCAAAGGATACTGCAGAGCCCAACATTTACATCAGCACAGGGGACACTAGGAGTAGATGTCTGCTGAGGATTAATTACTGAACAGCTGGCACGAAAACAGGTGTCCCAGTTGTACATGGTGGGAGGGCGGGAGTATGTGGAGGAAGTATCTTATGTGCTTGCATGTTCTTACACACTTCCTTAGGCATGGGGCTCTGTCAGATGTGGGATACTGAGCTAGTCAGACATTTGACTCATGTTCTTTTTATTTTTTTTTTTTTCCTCTGATACTGTAAAATAAATGTATCCCCTTTCAATAACACTACTTACACCCATCTTATCTACTGTCTTGTTGCAGTGACCTAGGACTGTTCAGGAATGTTTTGCAGTGTGTCCTTAATCTGAGAAGAGTTCTGTTAGTCAGAAAGGCAATCACTTCCCAGAAATGTTATTAGGGATAAAATAAATATTGCTAGACAAATTATTTTTGGGAAATATTTAATTCCATGTAGTTATTTCATTTTATAGTTTTATGTCTGATCCTGGGGAGAAAGGAAAGGGAAAAGCTGAGGCAGTGTAATTTACCCTGCTGAACATTTTACTCACTTTAAGTTGTTTTGTAGTGGACTGTTCTAATGTCAGTCAATATATAGAATTGAAAACTTTCCCTTGCTGAGAACCAAGTCTTATTTTTAAGGAATTATATACCTTTCCTATCACGTAGATCAGAAGTAGTTTATCGCTGTTTTCTAAATTTTTCTTCGTATTAATGAAAAGATGGTCTCTCTTTTTAATGCCTGGTTAACTGATCATGTTTCAAATACAATGGACTTGAGATTTGAGTCTAGAAAAGCTCTGATGTTACAATACAAGCATGTATGCAGGTAAGAATTGCAATCCTGTGGCAGGTCCTAGGGCAGGCAGAAATAGAGGAGGAACCACTGGTTTTCCTACATTGTGCTTTGATCTGGAATAACCTTATTTTACATGGTTTTGTTAATTTTTGTTTCAGTTATTAAGCTATGATATGTGACATCATATTACATTCACCTACTTCCTGAGTTCCATACAAACATTATCTAGTTTGCAGGAGGCAAATATGATTCATAGTATTTCTGTATATTAAATGTAGAGCTTCTCCACTGCTCCAGTTATAACAGGAAATTGTGAAGAACAGGGCTGCCAAGGCATATGTTGAGCCGGGATTGAAGCTCTTGAACGGTTGTGATAAAACATACCTTTACTTTGCGTGAATATATGAGATTACTGTATCTTGACACTCAATATTAACCTGATAGGTCACTCATATGCACCAACATCTTGACAGTAGAATGAATGTGGTAGCTGTACAGGATCTTGTCTGAATGCAGACCATTTTTAACAACCATTTTTAACAGTTGAAGAGAATCCACTCATGGATGCCTCTATAAATTAATCTTGAGCTCACAGATGTTGTTCAGGTAGACTACATCTCATTACATGCTTACAAAAAATCCCCAAGATGCCAGGAAAAGCTTAAATGCACAGGAAATACTTTGAACCTTAATTTATTCAAAGAAAGCTAAACTATTTTAAGCAATTCATTATCACTTCCACACCCCCATGTTTTCACAAGGGAAGGTATCTAAAAGGTGACATAATTTATTTTTGGAAGTACTGTTCCCCTCTAGCTTCTTGTGAAATCTGTGAAAGCAGAGAATATTTAACAGCTATGGTGGCTTTGGATTTTCCGTAGGCTCATGATGTACTAAAAGCCTTCATTAAAAGAGTCACCTGAATCTTTTGAAAGTTTGTGTGATGCAGAATAGCTGGGGTTCCTCATGGGTCAGTCAGCAGTGACACAGGGAGTGAGGGGGGTTACTGATGCCTGACTAATATGAGCACGAACCAAAGTGATCTCTTTCTGTTAGTTACTGTCCTCATGCTGAGATGTCACTCCTGAGTATCTGACCATTGCAGAGAAGTCTTCAATGATTGCTTTCTTTCACTGGCTTGGTTAAGCAGAAAAAGTAGGTACTAGTTGTCACAGGACATGTGAAATAGTGTAGCTGTAGATCTTTGGCGGGTGAATTATCAAATAATTTTAGGTGTCAGGCTGGCTTGTTTGCTTCTTTTATAATTAGTTGTAAACATTAATGTAGCTGCTTTTGCGGGAGAGAATGGAGAATCTTTAATGACTCTGAACTGTGTGATCCTACAGTTACAGAAATGCATTTTTACCAGTCTTTTAACATATTTTTTGATTTAATTTATTACATTTTGACTTATATTGACTGATAGGTGACAGGCTTGTTGTCCTTCCACCTGCACACATTCAGCACTCACAGAGTTAAATGTGTTGGTGGACAAATTCTTAATTTTTTTTATTGCTTATATCCTAAGGAACCTGCCCTGCCAGATAAGTACAGCTGTTTAAGCAGTTTGATTATGTACTTTGCCAAGAAAGTCTTTCTGAGTGGTACTTGTGGTACTTACAGTACCCTAAAATCTTCTTAATTGGAATCCTTTCACCGTCTGTTTCTTCTTCTAAGCCTCCATCACCTTTGCCTCTCACTGTCTTGTCTTGTAGCTCTCCCTCTTCCTCTCAGCTTAATCCTTGACCCTGGGCAGCTTTCAGCCAACTCCTTCATTTATTTCTTCCTCTGTTTTGTCTCTCTGTTTGGCATCTTGACTGGCTCAAACACTGTCATTGTCCCATTTCTTTCTGCATCCCTCACTCCTTGTACCTCAGATATTTTGAGAAGTTTCAGTGTTTGTTTGGAGACAAATAATGTAGGTCCTTGCCATTAAAAATAGATTCTTTTTCTCTGGGCCTTTCAGTCAGTAGCTGAGCCTGACCTGCATTATGGTGTTTGAAATATGTTGCCACTTTCTTTTTTAAAACTCTAAGTTCTTCTGTACTGTGATTTTGTTTGGTTAGCACTAAGCACACTGCTAAGCACAAAATTTTAGTTGGTTCTGTGGATTAAATCCTTCCACCCATAAAATTCTGGCACAGCTGTATATACTAAGTTACAAGATTAGGACATATAAATATATATCTCAAAACCAAAACAAAACAAACCACCAAAAAAAAAAACCCACAACCAACAAATACAAAACAAAACAAAAAACCAAACAAACAAAAACAAAAAAACCCCACCTATAATGCTTAAATTCTGGAAAAAAAATTCACTAACCTTTCTCTTTAATTAGGCAGTCCCTATGACAATATTTATTTTTAAATAATTAATACTGAAGAGAAGCATTACATTATTATAATTAGTTCTATATCTTTCTTCATTGGACAGTATTTGTTATCACTTTCCAGGAAAACACGAAGCTAAAGTGCACTACAATTAGTACCCTTTCATGTTTTCTAGATTATTGTGTATTAATTATTGCTTATGGGAATATATACTGATGACCATATCTGTGACTTAATAGATAGCATTCCTGCAGATGTGAACTGGGGGCTGTCTGTAGGAGAGGTAGGACAGGTTACATACTGGGATGAAGGCATCTAAGATGATATTTTGTTATTTAATAAGTGTTAAGTATTGTTGTAGACTACAGTTGGAACTGTTACTGCTGTCTGTCAAGCTTTCAGTTCTTATGAATTCATCAAACTTTAATAATGTCTGATAAAATATATGCCTTGTGTGCTTATCTTAAATTGAGTCAGCTGAAATTGTTTACCTGCTTGTGAGAAACAGGCTGGAGAAAATGTTATTTTACCAAAAAAAAAAAAAAAAAGTTATATTAAAAAATATTTGAAGATGCTATTAAGGTTTTCTGGAAGTTAATTTTTGTTAAGAGCTAAATAATGGGACTTTTAAAGAAAAGTCACTTGCACGTGTCATTGAGTTTTATTCTTGGCATTTTTTGCAAAACAGTACTTCTACAGGGACCATGTTGCATCCAACCTGTGCTGTTTCTTCCCACCACTACAGCCCAGGCAGTGTACAAGAAGCTGTGACCTATCTTTTAATGAAAGACAAGAGCTGAAGTAGAACTAAGGAAACCAAGAAAAGGAGCCAGTGCTCAAGCTCCTTCGTGAATTAACAGCTTGGCAATTACTCCCAGAGGACGAGTTGATACCATGTAATGGTGCAGAACTAGCCAACTGATGTGGAGTTCCACTGGTGCATCCGCATGACATAGTCCAGAATCAGAAGAGAAACTGATTAATGTCTGAAACAAGTATAGCTATTAATATATGCTATAGCTATGTACAGCTACACAGAGCTTGTTAAACAGAATGCAAGGCTGCACTGAATAGCTGTACTAGTAGTACTATTTATTAATACTATTAGCTATTAGATTAGTAGTTTTGATGCTGCCATCTCAGACATCCTTCCAATTGGATGTAGAAAACTAGTGTAACAAAACTTTTTGTGGGACTTTACAGAGGAAAATCGTCTCACAGATCTATATATTTCTCTAAGTTGATTCTGTTCATTCACAGCACATTGTCACCCTCACTCGGGATAATACATATGTTAAAGCAATCTGGCCAGCGTTGTTAATGAGGTTATAGGGGAGACCAGCTGTCAAATCCACACTACATCTCTTGGGTTCTTCTAGACTGATGACAAAACAGTGGTTTTATCCCCTAAGGTGTTGAGGGTTTTTTGTTTGTTTATTTGTTTTCCCTAAAAATCAACAGTTACCATGATGTGAGACTTTTGCCACAAAATCTTGTGTATTTTTTCTGTCTTGGGTGTTAAGCAAGGTTGCTGCCCATTGTCTTTGCTTCCTGATTTTCAGTATTTTTTGGGCTATCATG
This sequence comes from Patagioenas fasciata, assembly GCF_037038585.1. NCBI lineage: Eukaryota > Metazoa > Chordata > Aves > Columbiformes > Columbidae > Patagioenas > Patagioenas fasciata. Next base: position 37,089,267 of record NC_092524.1, read on the forward strand.
TGTCTTCTGTTGGACTAAAGGCAAAAGAATGTCACATGCAATGTGGTGTTATTCCATGAGCAAGAGGAGGAACAGCATGGGCCATGTGGCGTAACCCTCTTGCCAGCCTCCTCCTATTATCAGTGTACAGTTTTCCACTGATGAATCATATGCACCATGGTCTAGATATAAATAACATGCTCAGTGTTAATTAGTTTTGTTACTGTTAGTAGTGGCCCTGGCTATCTACACAGGCTGTTATTTTAAGTGTTGCTTCTGATGCTTTTGCACTTTTCTATCCTTACTCCATTTATTCCAATCTCAATATTTGTACAAAAAATCTTTATATAATAGCATTTGTGCAGTGTAGAAATGACCTAAGTGACCTCTGCAAGAAAATTCATCAATGTTGGCACTTACTTTAGCAGTTTTCACCATTTTAAAGTGTATTGTAAAAGATTTAGACTATTTAAAATTCGTCTTATTACGTATGTCATGCTTTTTCACTTCTCTGATGCCCAAACAAAATCTTGTTTGTGGTGAGTTTGTCTTTCTGATAGTCAACAGAAGAGTGAGACTTAGTAAGTAGAGGGAAATATTCTAAAAAGCACATGAGAAAAGTAATGTAAACACTTCAAGTCATTAAATAGCTTATTAAATTTGCTTAACCTGCTGACATTGTGGTCAAGGACTCTTGTAGCCTTCACACCTAGTTTGCTGCCTAAAAGGTGTTAGCTTTCAGCTGTGTAGCTTTTTGTCTGGATTTTCTATATATTTATTCTCCTTATTGCACTAGCCACAGGCTTCTAATAGTTTCAAAGAATACTACTTGCAAACTCAAGTCTTGCTAAGCAAAATAAGAAATACAGTATTTAAATATCAGTCTCCTTCTCCACATTCTTTTTGCTCACTTGCTGAGGCCACAAATCAGAAAACTGGTTGTAAAAAGACAGTGTAACAGTCCCCAAGTAGCAGACAGTAATTGTGATATGAGAAATGCTTCAGTTCTTGTTAGTTGCTTTGAGTGTAATCTCTAACAAATAGGGTATGTACTATGATTTTATAGAAATGACTTCAGGTAATGAAAGAAACAGTTGCAAACTGGTTTCAGAAAATTATCATTATTTATTTTAGAACCCTACAAGACATTTAACATATGCTTAATACCAAAAGCTTGTGTGAATTGTCAGATATTTCAAAGCCTTGTGGTGTGTAATTTTTGTATGCAAGCAAATTACTAACTTGGGAAATGTTGTATAATTAATATATGCTGATTGGATATTTAACTAGATTACTTTGGGTATTATCCCAACCTGGAAGTTACTGTGAGCACTGAAATTCTTTGGCATTAAAAATGAGCCTTTTGCTAAAAGATCCTGGCACTGGTGCTCAGAACCTTGACCTGAACATTGGTTGTGGGATTTAGCTGTGGACACATTAAACTTCTTTGGGAACAATAAGAGATTGAGAATTTGCACCGAAGTGCCAATGGCTTCCTGTGTTATGTCCTCTTGTGGTTTTTTGTATCTTAGTTTCTTTGCCTATGATACCAATTGTGAACACTTGGAGAGCATCCTGCTTGCATCTGAAAGTAAGATTTGGCTGGGAAGTGGCAGGTCCTACTTGTTATTTGCTCAGTGTAACTAAACTTGTTGATTTGAGTAGGTGCTAAAGCACTGTGCTGAATGGAGTCAAACTATGCAGTACCTTGCAGGACTCTATCCTAATTCAGCAAATACATTCTGTGTTTGTCACTAGAGTTCCTGTTCCTCAGGTTTCTCGAGCATTTGTTGGGTGATTGCACAGCACTGAAACTTGAATATAGTATTCTAGTATTTCTGCTCATCAACTTGCTTTTACTCCTCCTCCTCCCTTTCCTCCTGCTCTTCCTTCTCCTCCTCCTCCTCCCCCTTCTCTTCCTCCTCCTCCCCCTTCTCCTCCTCCTACTCTTCCTTCTCCTCCTCCTTCTCCTCCTCCTCCTCCTCCTCCTTCTCCTCCTCCTCCTTCTCCTCCTCCTTCTCCTCCTCCTTCTCCTCCTCCTTCTCCTCCTCCTTCTCCTTCTCCTTCTCCTTCTGCTCCTGCTCCTTTTCTCTTTCTCCTTTTCTCCTTCTCCTCCTTCCTAATCCAAATTGTACTAGTTCATTTACACTGCACTAGTGATAAGTATTCTCTTTTTTGCTGTTAGGGTTTGCTCTATTAGGGATTGGTCTTTTCTTGTCTAGAATAAATTGATTGAGGTGGAGGAAAAAAGCAATATAAAACATATAAATTACTGTAAATGTAAACCCTTACTTTAAAAAAAACCCAACTAATTTAATATCAACAGTATAAATTGAAAGTTATTTTAATACAAAAGCATCAAATTTATACAAGTACTTTATAGGATTTTATGGAGGTTGCTAAACTTTCTTAGGTTTGCGACCATTCTGAAGCATTTTTTAAAAACCTTTGAGTTGTACCAGATGCTCTTGCAGTTGATACATTCTGTACTGATCAGTTGCATAAATGTTTTCCACGAGATTTTAAATATTTTGGATTTCCTCCACTTTTCAATGTTTAGTGGTGAGACACTCAAATTTTTTAGGCCAAAGAGCTTTATCTTCACTGTTTTTTGTTGCCTTTCTTTCTTTAATGTTAGAGGTTCATGTCAAGGCTATGTGCAATTTGTCTCCTGTGGCAAGACTTTCTACTTCAAGTTCGTGCTTCAGAATAAGACACAGATCTTTATTTGCTAGCTGGAGACAGAGGTCTTAATTTTACTTGGTAATCAATGTCTCTGTTAATAATTCAATGGATTTGAAGCTACTTAAACATTTTTTCTCCATTATTAGCAGTACTAAATTGTATTTACTGTTTGTTTGCTGGGAGAAATAGGACACAGCCAAAAGACAATATGTTTTTGAGTGGTTTTGGTATTGATATTCCTGGAGCTCCTAGCTCTCTGAGCATTGCAAGGACTCCAGTCCTCAATTGCCACTGGATGGCGTTGCTGCGCCAGGGCTTGGTTCCTACACTCGTCCTTTCAGGCATTTGATTTTAAAATTGTGCTCAGTACTGTGCTGTTCAGGCTTCTTTGTTAGAACAATATAGTAAGTAGCAGGCCCAACATTTACATTTTAAAATCCACAATTTGTCATCATACCAAAAAAAAAAAAAAAGTCTTTAAATGTACTGTGGAAACATAGGCAATCTTCAGCAAGGGTTTTTCTATAATCCTTATAGTACCTATCACCTGATGCTCCAATGCAGATTAAATAGAAATATAGGAAAACATATAGAAATATAGGAAAACTACAGGCCAGTCAATCTCACCTCTGTACCTCAAAGATCATGGAGCAGATCATCCTAGAAACAACACTAAGGCACCTGGAAAATCAGGAGCGGATTGGTGACAGCCAACATGGGTTCACTAAGGGTGATTTCTACCTGGCAAATATGGTGGCCTTCTGTGACAGGGATATAATGTTGGTGGATAAGGGAAGATCAGCTGATGTCATCTGCCTGGAATTATGCAAAGCGTTTGACACTGTGCCGCAAAACATCCTTGCCTCTAAATTGGAGAGACACGGATTTGACGGATGAACCAAGGTGGATGAGGAACTGACTGGATGATCTCACTCAAAGAATTGCAGTCAATGGCTCAATGTCCAAATGTAGACCAGTGATAAGTGATGCTTCTCAGAGGCCAGACAGTGGGATTGACTGCACCCTCAGCAAGTTTGCTGACAACACAAGCTGTGTGGTGAGGTTGACCCACTGCAGGGAAGGGATGTCATCTAGAGGGACCTTGATAGGCTTGAGAGGTGGGCCAGTGTGAACCTCCTGAAGTTCAACAAGACCAAGTGTAAGGTCCTGCACATGGGTCAGAGCAATCCCAAGCACAAATATGGCCTGGGAGGAGGATGGATCAAGAGCAACCCTGAGGAGGACTTAGAGGTGTTGGTTGATGAGGAGCTCAACACGAGCCAATAATGTGCACTTGCAGCCTAGAAAACCAACTGTATCCTGGACTTCATCAAAAGAAGCCTGACCAGCAGGTTGAGGGAGGTGATTCTCCACTTCTACTCCACTTGTATGAGACTCTACCTGGAGTACTGTGTCCAGCTCTGGGGTGCCCAACATAAGGACATGGACCTGTTGGAGCAAGTTCAGAGGAAGGCTATAAAGATGATCAGAGGACTGGAGCACCTCTCCTATGAAGACAGACTAAGAGAGCTGGGGTTGTTCAGCCTGGGGAAGAGAAGGCTCCAAGGACACCTTATAGCACCCTTCTAGTACCTAAAGGGGACGTACAAGAAAGCTGGAGAAGGACTTTTTATAAGGGCATGTAGTGATAGGACAAGAGGTAGTGGCTTTAAACTGAAAGAGGGCAGATTTAGATCCGATATAAGGAAGTAATTCTTCACCATGAGGGTGGTGAGACACTGGAACAGGCTGCCCAGAGAGGCTGTGGATGCCCCATCCCTGGAAGTGTTCCAGGTCAGGTTGGATGGGGCTTTGAGCAACCTGGTCTAGTGGAAGGTGTCCCTGCCCATGGCAGGGAGTTAGAACTAGATGATCTGTAATGTGCCTTCCAACCCAAACACTTCTATGATTCTTTGATGAATAAGGAGAAAGATGACGAAAAGTCACACGTCTTTATTCCCAAAGACAGCATTTAGTGTCTTTTTCCAGTGTCTCCGGTCTTGCACTTAACTGTGGATTTTCTCAATGTTAAGAGGGTTTATTAGTCTACCTAGTGCACAGTGTTCACATTTCTGTTTAGGAAGCTACATACTGCTTTTACATTCTATCCTATATAATAGAAAGTACTAAATTGATACTAAGATTTCTTTCTAGTCTTACCTTGAGTGTCTAGCAGAGCAAGCAGGGTCTTTCTCTTTGCTTCCTTCCCATAAAGGAAATCTTGAAAATTGAAGTGAAGGAGGAGGTCTCCATCTAGATTTGTTAATTCCCTTTCAGCTTTTCGTATTTTTCTCTCTAGGTATTCATTCTAAACAGAGTTGAACTCCAGAAAAGCAAATCTTATTGTCCTCTGTGACAGCTACATACAGAGGAATATTTGGTGCAGAATTTTTATGTTTATAAAGAATCAATGTCTTTACTAACAGATCTGAGATACCACAGATGGCACATGCATGGAACTGTGCAATATCATCAGCCTACAGGATAGGACACTGCTGAGACCACTCCCAATGTTATTTTTAAATTGAGACTTAATAAATATGTGTTTGTAGTAACAAAAGCAAAAGACATTTTAAACAGGAAAAATCAGGAAGCATTTACTGCTTGGTTCTTGACTTAGAAAAACAGGTCAGGCAAGAGGGATGGATCATAAAATTTGAGGTGCACACAGCAAAAAATAGTTTTGGTAGAATCTGCATATTTTGTTTTTCCATATTTTTAAAAAATGCATTGACTTTTCAACTGAGGTTACCCAGACATGCCAACAATGCTTTCAGTAACATTGGTCAAACTTACTCTGTTCAGGCAAGGAAGTATACCAAAAATTGTTTAGTATGCTGTGGCTTGCTGATGTAAGATCCTGTAACAGCTAAATCCCTACAGTAATATAATTGTCTTCAGTTAGTAATACCACAAAGTGCTCTAAGTGTAATTCTGATCTTCAGAGTGTTCAGTTCTGCTGTCAAACTGCTGCCTTTAAATAAGCATCTTTACCATTGCAGTTTTGTGATCCACTTGCTGAATAAATCTACTTGGTTATTTATTTAGTTTGTTTGTTGCTAATATTTAATATGTTGGCATTCTGAGACTTGTTCTCAAATGGCGCACAAAGACTTAAGTTTTATTTTACTTATCTTTTTTTTAACTCCTTCCAAGAGGCTAGCAGTGAACACAGTTATCTAATTAACATAAGGTTTTCTTTATTCATGCTTCACATATAAGAGTGTTTATAACATTTAATCAAACAGGCAACAAAATTGTACATTATGTAGGAATCACCATACAAAAATAGTAATTATTATATTTTTATCATGTGTTGTATAACAAAGCAATCTAGAAAGAATGGAGTGCAATCAAAAGATTAATATATAGAATGATGAATGATCAGAAAAAAGAAAAAGCTAAAAAGGCACAGTGTAAACATTGGTCTCAGACTTAAGTGTGTTGTGGTTAAGCAAACCATATTCCCGTAGGGAATGGATATTATGACTCATCCTAATTCCTTTGACTAATAAAAAAACTTTGTTTGAGAAGCTGATTTTTTTTTTTCCTCCAAGTTATTTTTCCAGGACAGCTGAGAGAATACAAACAGGCTTTCTATAGAGAGAGACTGCCCAGAGAAAACATACTGTCTTGTAGAAACTGTAGAACTGTGGGTTCCACAATGGTAACCTAATAGAAATGTATTACATGTTATCCAATGGACCTGTTTGCTAATATAAGGGACTGTGTGTAAAAGACTTGGTATGATGAGAGTGTGTCATTTGTACAAAAAAAGTGTAATTACCTTATGATTATGTAGGTTCAGCATGGGACTAAAGGGTTTAGGAGATCCTGGACCTACTATTATTACAGTCTGATGATATGACCATGTCTGTATCCCTGAGGTTTCAGTGCCTCGTTTGTCTTACCCGTAAGCTTGACAAGATAAAAGAGTTGCTGTATGGTAAAAATTGTAAAAGAATCATTAAGTACTCAGTTTTCTTGCATTTACTCTGTTTACCACTCCCTTGGGACAATAGACGGCAGCAAATCTGTATTTGGACGGTTTTCTTTCTATGTGCAGTCTTCATAAGAGGCACTGCCTAATTGAGATAAACTGCAAAACCTGGAAGACAGTTTGAGTAGCAACTGGACTCTCCTGGAAGCCTTGTCTTCTGAGGTAAAAAGGAAAAAAAAAAAAAAAAGGGTGTTTTCAAATCAGTTAAGTTGGCTAAAGGATAAGCATACATATTTTTAAACTTCCTAAATGTAGCCTATGCTTTAATGGATATAGACATATGTTTGCATGCATATATATATATATATATATGACCTTTTTTTAAACACAGAGACATTTTTAAACATTCATTATAAATTTATGTAGCAAATAAACCTAATTCAAACACAGTCTCTGAAATTATAGAAGCAAACTAAATCTCCTCTTGGTGGATTGCAATGGGTTGCCAATTTAAAAAATAATTGTTTCCTGGATAAGTGTAACTAGCAGTAAAATCCATCTGTCGGAGCTGACAAAATGGTGAACTTAAGAGAAAAATCAGGCCAAGTACTTAAGAATTTGCCTAAAATATAATAGTTGGAGACATGGTTAAAGTTCTGCTGTCATATTACACTGTCTGCCAAGGCGGATGGGTCCCTAAGCATAGAAGTGGTTGTAGGCTGAGGGTGCCTGCGTACAGGTGAGAACTGCTTCTGGGAAAAATGGGGTCATCAGCTAGCAGGGTAAACCCATAGACAACAGAACATTCAGTATTAATTGGAATAGAAGGGTAGAGAATAGAGGGGCTCGGTAACATACTTGGGAGCAGTCTGCCAACAGCAAAAAATCCATAAATTAATATGATGATACATAAAATTAAATTTGGACAAAAACTGAATCTCTGCAGCTAAGGGTGGTACTCATTTTTCTAAGAGCCCAGAAAGCATTTGGCAAAGCTGACTGTTCTTAGCTGTGCCATGGTTAATTATGGGAAATACCAGCTGCTGCAAGAAGGAATTCTGAATTTGGCCTCTTGCTACAGCTCTATAGCACTTATGAATCAATGAGAACTATCTCGATGTGGTTACTGGAGTAACCACATTGTGCATAAAATTCACTGTCACAGAAGAATTTTCTCTTTAGCATTAGCTGACCTAGAATAGACGTCTTGAAACAGAGAGGCCATAGATAGAAAGGATTGATTCAAATTGACTGCAGAAGGCAACTGTAGTCAAGCTTCAAAGGACTGGAGATAACGCTGAGTGGGGTGGAAAACCAATGAATAGATAATTACAAAACCAAAATGAATTCCCAAAGAGCATTGAATGAAAAATGGTAGTATTTCCTGGGGTTTACTGTGTATATTTGCATTTTAATGCTGTTTTAATGCTGCATAGTTTTATGGAAGCATATATGGTGTCAATAGATTGTATTACAAGATTCCAATTTTTTTTCAGTGTAAAGTTAGTAGATACCCACAAAAAAGCTGCAGCATTGGTATGTGACGGAAATCAGGAGAAAGCGTGAAAGCTGGCATGGTAGGTTGCTAGCATGATACAAATAGTGTCCAATAATTGAAAAAATTATTTTTACTTTTTCCTCTGCGGCCACCTGGAGCTTTCCTTATATTTTCCACATGTTATAATCATGTAAAGTAGAGTAACCAGAGGTAATTGGGCTAATTGCATGGAGCAAAAAAGATGAAATAAAAATTCAATGGATACATTTTATTCGTCTGTTTCTAGTACAAAGCATAATATTTGTATTTCTGAATTTGAAGTTTTCTAAGTATCAGAATGACTTTTATAATGACATAAGGGACAACAAGGAAAACAGTTTAGCAAATGTGTAAAAATATACAGAAAAGCAATTATTCAGAAGTCAGATAGCAGGTCTCTCTTAAGATACCTGACCTTAAAGATGGCACATCTGGCCTTTGAGTATGTCCTAAAATATGCTCTCTTGTGTTTGAATATCTTGACACAATTTCATGTCATATGCAGTGCATGATTTCGAAGAGTTTAAGGTATGCTGTCTTTTGGTAGGATCTCATTTTGAGATTTTGGGTGAATAAGAAGAATGATGAATTTATTCACACAGTAATGATTGATTTGTACTTTGGATTGTTGGCAGTTTTACCAAGTTACTTTACTATGCTTATTGATACAGTGTGGCACTCAAATTATTTTAAGCTATAAGCTTTCAGAAAGCTTGAAAATTCACCTATGTTTAAGCAAACAAGCTTACAGATTCCGATCCTAGTGCCTCTTTTTTAACCTGGTCTTTTAGAGTTAGGGAAAATGCAAAAAAATAAATCACAGAATTGTAAGTGCAGTTGCTTGTATAATTCTAAGCTACCATATGTAGCATCCAGGAATTGTGCGAGTATCTGAATTTTCCACTACAATATTCCGAGATGGATGTGCCAAGGTAGAGGCTATCATGCAGAAAAAAGACTTACTACTGTTTTGGGGGACTATCAAACCAGCGATACTGCAAATGGGAGGGAGAGCGCTAGATGGTTGTACTGCCTGACATAGAGGTGCGTACTCGTGGCTGTCAGGTTTTGCTCTTAGCTCTCCCACTAAATTCACGTCTGTTTGTTTATAACTAAGCCATTCCAAAACTAGGTTAATACTATATTTAAGACTACTGGAGCAAGATAAAGCGTTAAATTATCACTTCTGATTGAAAGAGACTGCTTTTTATGTATTGGGTGCAAGGGACTAATGTGGATTGGCACAGTCCCCACTAAGGCTGTCTTTAGCCAATGTCAAAAAGTTTGTCTAATCAGTCTGTTGAGCTTCCTTAGCTTAATTTCATACTTCACAGCCACCTTTGAAAAACATGTGTATGTAATACACACATTCAGAGGGCAAGTGGAGTGCTTCTGCAGAGGAGGTGAAAATTCAAGCTCCCAGTGTGTGTCTGCGTATGGGGGAACGACAAACAGCCCACTTTTTTGCTAGATCTATCCCACAAATTTAAGTGCAAAACTGTTTTTTTCTGGGCAGAAACTAAGTATGAACACTATTTATGTAATTCTGTTTTGTTTTAAACAAACAGGAGAACTGTAAGTGCGTGTGTTGGTAGTGTGTACCAGAATTTCAAAAAGATATAGAGCTTTCTATATACAGGGCTTGTCTGCAGATGCATGGAATTATTGTATTTCATTTCATTTCATTTCATTTCACTTTGGCATTCCAGCAGAGTCTGCTTTAAAGGATGACTTCACTGAACGACAGACTAATTTGGATGTGGCAAACAGAGATGAAGATACCTGGATATTGGATTGCAGAATGGGGCACTCAAACCTATTTGCTCATCCCAGTGAGAAAGAGAAGATCAGCAGAAATGTCTTGCATTTGAGCCTGGAACTGAATGTGAGTAGAACTCTAATCATGCCATATTTGGTTTCAACAAGCATTTATTATATGCAATTACATTTCTGGTATGCATTTATTTCTGGCCTGTCTAAAAGCATATTCCAAAATATCTGACAAACTGCAAAGTTCTGGCTGGGTACAGTTTTCTAGATGGTTTGTCAGTCCATATGCCCATGCGCACCTAAGTCTGAGAGTAATACATAATGAAAAATTTTAAAATTATATAAATAGATTAAGATACATGATGTGTCATTTCTAAAATAATGGTTGGTGTTTAGTTTAAATCAGTTGTCTTCCTGGAAACAGACTGCAGGAGCTAGCAACTAGGAGATGACAAGAATAAGTACCAGGAAAGTTCAAGTTATCAAGCCGTGTGCATGAGTGAATTTGACAGGAAAAGTTTCTGAACTTCCTGTGATATAAGACACTGAATCTTCAGATGGTGACCTGAGTTAATTGCAATGTGAGACACTTGCTCAACGTGGCCCAGCCTAATCTAGCTGGAAATACCGAAATGCTCCCAACATGAGCAGTAACCGCACTATAGAGAGATGTGTTTTGGCAGTAGTTTTCAATTGGAGGGAGAATGGAACAGAATGTAGTAGAAGAGGAAAGAAACATGGAAAAGATGGAAAGGTTGAAAGAAAATGCTTTTAAGGCTAGACTACGTAATACAGTTTGTGCAAAGAAACACTAACACAAAATTGTGTAAGAGTGACATCTATTGGTAGAAATACCAGAATTGGCTTGGAGGTACATTTCAAATGCTTTTAATGATGTGTACACTCACTGTTGCTATTCTCTTGAGCTTGTTATAAAATTGCTTTCTTCTCCTAACCTCCTTTTCCTAAAATAATTCATTAGAATATTGTTGTAGTACTGTGAAGGCATAGGTTTATCCTTGTAGTAAAATGTTGAGATGAAAACAAATAACTGGACTGAAAAGAACTGTGACATAGTTCTAATCACTGTTACAAATATGTGTTACAACAGGAAGAATCCAGTCCATGAGGATACTGTGTTTGCATTTACAAAGTCATTGTACGGAGTAGGAGGAATTTCAAATTAAAAGCCGTTTAAGAGCAATGATTTGAGTAAACAAGTTTAGTAAACAGTTTGTTTCCCTTTTTATTACTCTTTTCTTTTAAGCAGCATTTTTTAATTAACTGTGTTGTGATAAAGGGAATTATTTCAATTTCTTGTAGTTAACAAGGAAGAATATTTATTCCACTATTTCTAAGAGATTAGAACAAAAGCCTTGATTTCTATGAAAAAGGGGTGCTCAGCATGGGCTGATAAGCTATTAATGATCCACCAGGACACTTTGTCCTGCAGCTCACTCCCTGTGATTTTCTTTCTTGAAAGTCTTTCCGAACAGAAGTCTGGGCTGAATTACTTGCAGAGCCCTTGCGTCTCAAAGATCATTTTTCTGCTTCAAGATGAGTCCATGTCCAGTTGTGTAACAAGGGACTGGAGGACGAGGTACCAAAGAACGGAAGTGAGAAGGCTGCCATCAGAATCCATTTGCACTGCAGCAAAAGATATAAGCAGCCTACAAGAAAGATAATAGTCCAAAATAGTGTGTATGAGTTGCTCTGATGACAGCAATCTGTTCCGAGATACTATCTTCCCTGTGTGCTCCTCAGACTGGACAGCAAGACAACTGTGGTCAAAAAATGTGCCTCTATCTGAAGAGTAACTCTGAAACAAAGATGATGTTTCCAGGAAACAGCAACTGAAATGAAACAGTTTATTTACTCGCAGTTGTACTATAATACATGCGGTCATGTGGTCTATGACCCTTTCCTGCTGTTGGAAGAAAAATTTTAGCCTGATTGATCAAAAAGTTAGGCACTACTGTTTTAAAATGCAGCTATATTAATAACAGTGACAATATGAGAAACAAAGCGTCTTACTGAATAGCTTTGCTTTCTGTGGATTAGGAGCATCCTTAAATAAATGTATAAAATATTTGTATATGTGCATATATGTAGGCTGTCCTGAGGAACCCTGTACACCTGAGGGACCAGAGGAAGTCAGAACAATGGAATAGTTTGCCTCGGTTGATGAGGACTGGATTAGGGAGCAATTAGGCAATCTGGACATCCATAAATCAATGGGTCCAGATGGGATGCACCCACGAGTGCTGAGAGAGCTGGTTGAGGTCATTGGTAGACCACTCTCCATCATCTTTGCTAAGTCGTGAGAAATGGGAGAGGTGCCTGAGGACTGGAGGAAAGCAAATGTCACTCCAGTCTTCAAAAAGGGCAAGAAGGAGGACCGAGGTAACTATAGACTGGTCAACCTCACCTCCATCCCTGGAAAGGTGATAGAACAACTTACCCTTGTCAGGGCATATCAAGGATAAGAGGGTCATTAGAAGCAGTCAACATGGCTTCGCAAAGGGGAAGTCACGCTTAACCAACCTCAGCGTTTTATGAGGACATAACCAGGTGGATAGATGACAGCAAAGTAGTGGATGTGGTCTATCTTGACTTCAGTAAAGCATTTGACACAGTCTCTCACAGCATCCTCACAGCTAAACTGAGAAAGTGTGGACTGGATGATCAGGTAGTGAGGTGGACTGTGAACTGGCTGAAGGAAAGAAGCCAGAGAGTTGTGGTCAATGGGGCAGAGTCCAGTTGAAGGCCTGTATCTAGTGGAGTGCGCCAAGGGTCAGTACTGGGACCAGTACTATTCAATATATTCATCAGTTATTTGGCTGAGGGACTAGAGTGCACTGTCAGCAAGTTTGCTGATGACACCAAACTGGGAGGAGTGGGTGACACGCCAGAAGGCTGTGCTGCCATCCAGCGAGACCTGGACAGGCTGGAGAGTTGGGTGGGGAAAAATTTAATGAAATACAACAAGGGCAAGTGTAGAGTATTGCATCTGGGCAGGAACAACCCCAGGTTCCAGTATAAGTTGGTGAGCGAGCTGTTAGAGAGCATTGTAGGGGAGAGGGACCTGAGGGTCCTGGCAGACAACAGGATGACCATGAGCCAGCACTGTGCCCTTGTGGCCAAGAAAGCCACTGGTATCCTGGGGTGTATTGGAAGGGGGGTGGTTAGTAGGTTGAGAGAGGTTCTCCTTCCCCTCTACTCTGCTCTGGTGAGACCGCATCTGGAATATTGTGTCCAGTTCTGGGCCCCTCAGTTCAAGAAAGGCAGGGAATTGGAGAGAGTCCAGCGCAGAGCAATGAAGGTGATTAAGAGAGTGGAGCATCTCCCTTATGAGGAAAGGCTGAGGGAGCTTGATCTCTTTAGCTTGGAGAAGGGAAGACTGAGGGGTGATCGCATGAATGTTTATAAATATGTAAAGGGTGAGTGTCACGAGGATGGAGCCAGGCTCTTCTCAGTGACAACCAATGATAAGACGAGTGGGAATGGGTACAAACAGGAACACAGGAGGTTCCACTTAAATTTGAGAAAAAACTTCTTCTCAGTGAGGGTAACAGAGCACTGGAACAGGCTACTCAGGGGGCTTGTGGAGTCTCCTACTCTGGAGACATTCAAAACCCACCTGGACACATTCCTGTGTAATCTCATCTAGGTATTACTGCTCTGCTAGGGGGATTGGACTAGATGATCTTTTGTGGTCTTTTCCAATCCATAACATTCTGTGATTCTGTGATCTACTAGTGTTTGCTTATGTTATTGAAAAGATGTTCTTATGTTTCTATTAGTTGGAAGGAGGCAGATAAAGTAGATGAGGGAGAGAGTGAATGAATTCTGCTATGACAGAAATTTCCAAGGCACAATCTGTATCAGAAGCTTGAAAAAAAATCCTGAATTAGATTTTAAATCTTCTCTTAAGCATGCTGTGTTCTCATTCCCAGTCCACCATAGAGAAGATACAGAGATACAGAAGATAACGAAACAAAACAGAAATGCAACTCAATCCTATTCTTTATACAGCATTTCATGTCAGACGACAAAACACAAAAATGAGATGTGAAAATGCAGCTAAAATAACTATTAACAGCTAACAATTACTTAAGAAATTCTGGTAGATTATTTGATGTACTATGTGGACTTTATTTTTAAAGTTTTGTGTTTAATCTTTATCAAACTGTAGATAGGGAGCAGAAGGCCTGTTGAAATGAAAAGAACGTGTAAAGAAAACAACCTAGAAAAGGAAAACACAAAGGGAAAAGATGAAAAATTCATCTCCATTCTTTGTTACACTAAGTACTGGCCTTTGTGCCTTAATGCACAAAGATCATACTCAGTTTCCTTAGAGAGTTTACAGTGATCATCTGTTCCCTGTCTTTGTTACTTGTATGTCTACTCATTTTAACCAGGAGATCAGCCAATACATCTCTTCTACTAGTTCTGCCTCAGAACTACCATTGTTTTTTCATGCCATGGGTTTTACAGAGTAACTGTTCCATACATTTATTGATAAAAGATGCATTCCTTCAAAATAGTAAACTATCTTTCTTAATGTGTTATCTGGTTTTATAACCATATAACTATTATGATCTTTTTTCAAATTCTCTTTAGTAGCCCATAGCTCAATGTCGAGCAGAATTTTCATAGAGATGTTAAAAAACACATGGCATTTCTACAGGCCCCTACAGCAAACGTGTCTGATGTCCGCTCATTCTGTTACCATTATATAATGCTGAATTTTTATAAGAATTATCATATCTCTATTTTTGTTGTTATGCCTAACTTAATTATGTACATTTAAAATGATTGTGTTGTTGATACCCAGATCCTCAAACCTCAGGCAAATTGCTCATGCAATGATCTATAGTGAGGTAACGAGGCTGAGAATAAAGGTGAAAATCCAGGACCTACTGGTTTTCTCCTATCTTCTCTGTCTTTTCCATTTTAGAGCACTTCAAGAGTTAAAATAGTAAGTATAAAATGAAATAAGAGAGACAGACAGGAGAGCAGGAGAATGTTAAGATCTTTATCAGTGAGCACAGTAAGCACTGGCTCAGGGCAGAGGGCAGGAGGGTGTTAGCTGAGCTTCGGATCAGTTCAAACTGCCTGAGCCACAACAGCCCCCTGCCTGACACAACTCATACTTGTTTGATTCTATGATTATCTTAAAGAAATTATGCAAAATTTTCTTGGTTTAAGGCTCTTTATGTTGAAAAAGTACAGAAAATTTGTTTACAGTTTAGCCACTTGACCGTTTTGTAGAATGTGTCTTCATGCCCTGTTCATGTTTCGCTAGGTTGCTGTTACAGTGATCTGGAAAGGCAATCTGAATAGATACAGGGTCAGGAAGCCTTGAACCCTGCTGTGTGTTAGTGATAGAAATTAGTTTATTCTGGCTTATTGTGTGTTTTCTTAAAAACTAGTTTTAAAACCTACTTCAAGAGAGCTCTTAGACACCTCAAGAACAGAACTGGAGTGAGTTGCAGGTCTGACTTCTGTCTGTGAGGAAATGTAGGTCAGAAAGGGTGTGGATTATTAAATGTGCTTTAAACTGTAAGGAATTATTGTCCTTTTGTATAATTAATGCACTGGCTGCCCTGAAAGTTGCTATGGCAAGTTTTAAGGGCTTTTCTGAGGCACCAGAGAGTTGCCAGTTTTATTAAGTAAACAGACATTATCGTAATTGATTTTTTCTAGAGATTTTGAAGTTGTTTCTTCCTTCAGCCACAGTATTACAGCCTGTTGAGAGAGGCTTTCCTTATGAGATAGATCCACCCAGCATTAAAATGCTTCTGCCAACAAACTGGCTCTGTCTCATTTGCACATCACAAAATGATGGTCTCCTTGTGTAAAAATATTAAGGGTACATATCAATGTATGTATTTTACCCAGAAACACTTTGTTGGATATGTACCAGTTTGTATTTCATTATCAGTTATCCAGTCCCTCCACAGGGTACTGTCCACTGGGATGATCATCAGACTGAAAGAAGTCCTTACAAAAGCCTGATTTGAGGCCAGGGGTTTATGGACTGCATGGTGAAGTTGAGAGACTGTCTGGTTTTTGATTATTTCTCCAAGGGTAAATAAAGAGACGAGTTCCTTTGTCCATAATAACGTTCAAAAAGCTTCAAAGTTTCTTCTTGCTTCTTAGAGTGCACTATCAAGAGAAGAGGTACATAAAAAGCAGTGTCTTTTTCTGCACGCTTGTGAGATTATCTTTGGGTTTATAAAATATATTGCTATTTCTGTAGTTTTAATTATTCAGTGTTCAACTCTGGGTTTTCTAGCATCTCAATACATTGCATAATTTTGGCCTGGCACTCCAAGTACCATCCTTTTCGCTACTAATTTGATAATCTCGTAAATTTTATTGGGATGTTGTTTAGATGCAAAGTACAGTTTTCCTGCTTTAAAATCCACTTCTAAACTAAACTTTTCATATGTACTATAAAAATCTTAAATAGTTAGATAGTGACTGTTTTCAATAACCTGCCCATGTACAATATTCATAGGACTGTTTCAGGTTGATGACCCTAGATTATTATAGAGAAGCTTTATTCTAAGTGTGGGTTGTAATTAATATAAACAGATAAATAAACATTTTTGCATAACCTGGATAAGTATGTTTAGTTTAAAAGGCACCATGAAGTTGTCCATATAGGTATATTTTTTGTTAGAGATCAAAAAAAATGTTATTGAAAGATATGATTCAATGTTTACCCATCATAAGTTAACCAAACCCCAAATAAATAGGTACATAAATAAATAAACAAGATATTAGGAATTATCAGGAATTATTAGGAATTATCAGGACAATGAACAATTAGTCCTGTGGCTGAACATAAAAACAGATGTAAATTTAAGAGTAGACAACTTTGGTTCAGTAGGGTCACTTTGCCCCAGCTATTTTGTAATAAAATAAAATTTAGAATTGATGTAGATATGCCTTCAAGAAGTCCTGTCTTAGGGGAAATCACCAGTGTGGAAGTAGCTGTATCCCACATATCTTACTAGCCCTGAGATTATAAGAATAGGTTGGCATAAGGAGTGATAAAGACTCTATGACTCTTTCCTTATGTAGAGCTTCCTTTTGTAATAATAATCTATATTAAGCCTAGAAAACCAGGGGAGCTGTGGCCTGTCTGTAGTTTCTGTCCTTGGCACCTGATGATCAAGCATAACTGAGGAGCGAGTCGAGCAGTGAGGCAGAAGACATTGTTCAATGTTAAATCACAAATAAAGATGATTTTGGTGCCCTTTGTCTGTAAGAATGCATGCAACCTTCTCATTGAAAAGCTGGCTGTAAATTTCATCTAAGCTCTTAGGATTCCAATCTGACTTTCAGGAAACTTGCTTCCTGCAGTAGTCACCAATGACTTTTGCCATTGATTTTATTGTCTTCTATATTATATTGAAAAGGTAGACACATGCTTTTTGTACAGCCTACATTTTTAAACATTAAAACAAAAGTTAAGTGTGTTGGGATACTTTGTTGTTGCTTGCTGTCTGTAATATTCAGCTTTTCAGTAATTGTTTTTCAGTAATTTGACACAGTGGTGTGATCCATGGCTGATTTCCCTGTGAAGGACAGCTTTCCCCACCTTGCTTGTTTAAGATTACTCATCACAGCTAAATGGCTGATTGTAGAATGACCCTGTGACTTTGTGCAAAAAAAGATAAAAGTGTCTTTGAATTTCTAAGGTACCAATGTGGAAAGTAGACTAAACAAAATTCTTAAAGGCCAGGGAATAAGATAATATAAATTCCTGCAAATTTGCAGTCTCTGTACTTCTAAAAATAAGAAAAGGAGCAAAAGTGAAAACTTTTGACCTAAATGTTACTGACTTTTTGAATATCGAAGGTGCTTAGAGTATTTTGTAGTTTCTTTACGTGTGTGTTTTGAAAAAAATATGTCCCATCCCTGACAACATCTGTTAATATTGAGTTACACAGTCTTGAAGAGTTCCTCCAAGTGTTTTTGGCAGTATTAACTAAAACAAATCTCACACATAGAGCATTACCATGGCAAAATATAGAGATGAAAGTTACAAAAAAAATCTGTCAGCAGAGATCGTTGTCATCTGAAGTAATCCGAGCTCCGGTGCAGTGCAGATGGAGAGCCTACCTGATTGCTAAACAGTTAACTTGGTGTTGCTCCGCCGTGCTGGCTGTTTACCCTGCCCACCCCAACCGCTCCTGGTTCCTGGGTGTGGCGACAGCCTGTGATAAGTACCTGTGCACAGTTCACAGAAGTAGCTGTGCAGAGTTGGGACAGTGGTAATATGAAACCAGTCCTGTGGGGTTTTGTTCGTGGCCCTGGAGGCTGAAATCTGCATTCCAGATGAAACCTGCAGCAAATCGGAAGAGAGCCTCCTTTTTTTTTTTTTTTTTTCCTTTTTCTTTTTTCCTTCTTTCTTGGCTTCAAGGGCACTCACTCGAGTTCACTTCGGCTGGCCGGGAACTGAGGACTCGTCACAGGCACCGAGCAGTGGCACTGGAAGCTTCAGATTCGTCACTTCAGGTTTCCATTTGACATTTTTCGGTGATTATGGATTTACACAAGAAGTTCTTTATCGAAGTGGAAATACTGTGCAAAAAAATCCATCAGGAACTTTCTGCTGAAAACCACTCACAGCTTGTGTACTGGGATAAGGAAGTAGCAAACTACAAATGCATCCAGTTCTGTTCGGGAGCCTTGTTTATAAAGCTGCTCGGCACTTTTTAGCACGTAGGAAGTTGTGTGCAGCCAGTAGGATCGCAGCGTCCCAGCAGGAACCATTGGTCGAATTTTCAACCAAGATTAGTGCGCTGGCATATTTGCTGTGACAAAAAGTCCTTTGTGTACAGGAACAAGTTACCGACGCTGCTGAGAACTTTTTTTACGGTGGGTCTTTTGCTGCTCCTGGAATACAGTTTGGATACCTGAGGGATACTTTGGCTGCCGGCAGCAGGAGGGCAGGGTGGCCTGGGGGAGGCTGGCTGCCCTCACAGGGCTGGGGAGCGCTGCCTCCTGCAGTGCCTGCAGTGAGTTCAGTCTGCTGTCTGAAGGCATGTATTAAATACTTGTTTAGCAGTTAGTAGCACTGCTAGAAGCAAATCTATCCTCTGCTTTACACAACATGGAGGAAGAAGAAAATGCGTTGCCCGGTTCCAGTGAGCTTCCAGACCTGGAGAACACAGCAGGAGGCAAACCTGATATTTTCACTACTTTTTCTGTGAAAACACTTTTTGGATTTACGACTAAATTTGAACCTACAGCTTCCAAAGAAGAAACAGTACTTAAAGCATTTCAACCCTTGCACACCAATATAAATACTCATGCTGACACCTGGCATGAGAGGAATGATAATGATTGTAATGGAGACTCAGAAAATCAGCCCGACATGAATAGTACCAGTGGCCAAGCTGACCCAATGTCTGGCAGGCAAACTGACCTGGAACTGGATTTAGCTGAACAACATGAATTACTTTTTCACCATTTAAGGTTTGTACAGACTTCTTTGTCTCAATCTGACAATGATGACAAGGATGCTATTCTTGTACAAGGTACTTTGGTTTGTACAACAAGCGATACAGAATCGGACACAGAGAGTAAGGACCTAGACACCAATGAAAACGATACAAGCAACTCTGGGCTAAATAATGCTGCTTTGTCTGCTGAGGCTTTGGATTATAACAATCAAAATAAGGAAGAGACAGAATCAGGAGGACACAACAACAGTGATGACACTGTGGATATAGATGACATTCAGTTACACCCACCAGTTTCTAAGCAACTCTCTAAAGAGCTGGATGGTGTTCTGGAGCATGACTCCAGTGGAAAAGACAAAATTTTAATGGATGAGCAGTTTAGTTGCTTGCTTGCTGCAGGGGATTGCCCTCAAGAACTTCCAGAAGAAGAACAAAGACCTTCAGCTGACAATACATCGCTCCAAAAAACAGCACTGGCTGAAAAGACTTTCCAGCTGCCTGCTTTCTTCAGTGGACTACGTGTGAGGAAAAAGGGACTAACCACAGAGGATGGGGAAACTCTTACAGAAATTAAACCAAGGGAGAATGATTTAGCTCTGCTTAAATTACGACAGCCTGTTAAGAAATCCAGTATTACATCAGGTTTGACCACTAAAAAAAAAACGGCTGAACCTAAAGCAAGTCCTACATTCCTGGAACAGCTCTCGCACTTGTTGAACATAGAAGTCTCCAAGAATGAAGACAGAACCGAGGACTTTGCTGAGGGATCTGGGGAAATCGAGGACAGTGATGAAGCTCAAGAGTACAAAGCCTCTAGCAAAACAGAACCACAATTTCCCTCGGAGGAAATAAAATCAAGCCCTGCTGAATCTGCACTGGACGTCTTTAAAGCTTTATTCTCACGGCCTCCCAAAAAAGAAACAACTGCAGATACTTCAGAACTGGAAGCCATAAAACGCAAAATGAGAAATGAAAAAGAGTCCTTGAAAGCTGTATTTGAAAGGTCAAAATCAAAACCTGGGGATGGACCATCAGACAAATCTGTAGGTTGAATTGTTTTTTCTTCCTAAGATCTGGAAGCAGATTGATAAAAAAGTATTTATTGTTTAAAATTATTGGTGGGAACTTAAGGTCAAAATGTCAGAATTGTCCTCTTCTTTTGGCAATGTCAAATTTTGGATTCCCAACTGAAGAAATCTTGGGGCTAATTTGTCAGAATTCTTGAGCATTTGCAGTTGTAGCAGAATTCAGTAAATACTGGTGATAGTCACAAGCTTTCAATTGGTAGTGAGAACTTAATCAGCTTCTGATTTTAAAAGATCATTACAATACAGTTGCCTGTATGTTAAGTGTAGTTTTAAATTAACTTGGCGCTACAAATATTTACTGTAGTATTATTTAATTTTTTCTCAATCTCACTCTTTTTTCTTTAATTGAGTTTTTTATTTTTAAAAGTAAATTTCATTTTACCTTTAGGAATAATTCTGTTATGGGAACTGATAAGAGAATTTATGGATGATTTTCAACTTAGTTTGTCCAAGACATGGTATTTAAAGTAATTTTTTTCTTTGGTACATGCATATATCTAGCTTTGCAAATATTGACAGGCATTTAACGGATTAATATAAGTGTTTGCAAGCTTAATATTCTTAGGCATATGGAGATTTAGTTACTATATTTTTTAAAAATGAAAAAAAAAATCTATGATGAGTTTTCATAGAACCAGAATGATAAATGAGTTTGAGTGTGACCTGAACTCATTAATTAAATGAGTAACCCCTTGGGTTGGGGTTTCTCCAACCACAGATTCTTACGGTTACATCTTTGGCAGTTATAATCAGTCTCAAGACTCTTCTTTTTTGGCTAAAGGGGGAGTTATTGGAATGATTAAATTTGCAGGATTGAACCCTGAACCTGAAGCTACTTAAATTAATTTTCTGTGTTGGTTGTACTCTGTAAGTTTTTATTCTTACGTAAAATTAAAAACTTTAAAAAAATCTCGACTGACACCTGGGTAGACTGATAATACCAGTTTGTAGTAAATTACCTATGGGGAGGAGCAAAGAGGTACTCACTGGCCGTGGCTTGTGTAGCAGTTGCAGCCTGTGTGTGCCCTTCCCATTCCTGGCTTCTTCCCGCTGACACCAGCCCTGGGCTGCACTGGCACAAGCGCCTGGGTGGCTCCCAGCAAACCTGCCAGGGAAGCTGTGGCCTCACACGCTCAGGGAGGGAGCACAGGAGTCAGCAGGTGTGGCTTTTGTAAGTGTCTGCTTAATGTCTGATCTAGTACAAATGTACATTTTCTCAGGGCAGAGCCAGAGTGAGAGGGTCTTGCTTTTCCTCGTTCCTTCCCCATGTGGGCCATTTATGGGTGACTTTCATGCAGGGTTTTCCTGTTGCTACAGTTGTGTCTATGCAATTATTTGTAGTAGGAGCATATTGTAAATTGGATTGCAGAAGTTTTAGAGATGTAAAAAAAAACCAAAAACCAAACAAACAAAAAAACCCACAACAAAATGTAAAGCTCTAAAAGAATGCTTGTTTAATAATTTTTTCTGTTTTAGTTTGTTTTTTGTGCCTCCTTCCCCCCCACCTTTAAAGGGTTATTTTAGCATTCCTGTTGACAATGCAGTCCCATTAACAGCTGCAGCAGCACTTTGATGTGTCAGTATGCTGTGGTATGTGGACTGAGCAAGCTGCTGGGGGTGGGGCAGGAATTTAATAAACTAGCTATGCTTCCTGAAAATTATGTTGTCAAATGATGTCTTAGGTGGATTGCACTAATGTTTACTTGTAAGAAAAGCACAGATGGGTTTCTTCACTCTGAAAAAAAAGATACAGGAAAAAAAAACTAGTGTTCTTGACCACCTCTATGGTTCACCAAAGGAGCTTTCCACACTGATGTGAACAGTTTCAACAAATCATTGTATGTCACATGCATTATGTTATTTTCCTCCTAAAAATTACATGGATTTCTTTGTGTCCCTTCTAACCAACTGAGCACTGTTTCAATCAGTCGAATGAGGCAGATAACCATTCAGGAGTACACATGTAGAGCTGAGCATGGTGGTTGCTGTTTTGGAATCTATTGATACTGCAGACTTTAATTTTTTTCTTGTGTAATTTTAACAGCCTGACCTGAGTCCCTCAGAGCAAGATGACAAGACTCCAGGGAGACTCCAGACTGTCTGGCCGCCACCAAAAGCAACGCACGAAGAAGTAAAAGTAGGATTGAAGTACACAGAAGCAGGTAAAACAAAGAGGTGAAGCATTTGCAGAAATTAGTTTCTGAAATTTTTGATCTTGTTACATACAGAGCTGGTGATAAGTCACAGTATTTTCTTATCTGTAAAAACAGACCTTGTGTCTTGGATGTGGTTTACTGCTACTTGTTAAGCATCTGAGTTTAAATGTAAATGGCTAAATCTGTGTTGAAATCTAAACACTTGCCTGCACAAATTCGTGAGGAAAGAAGTGGGTTTCTTTGAGAAATTAGGTTATCCATTTCTAATGGGATTATGTTCAAATGAGCAACAGAATAGTGAGCAAATGGAAACCTGACTGCTTTTGACATTGCCTTAGAGTGCGGGGGGACAGTGACCTGCCCAACTCTAGTCTGGCTGCAGATTTTCTTCAGGTAGTACCTAGAATAGAAGTAACAAATACCATTATTGCAACTTGTCTGTAAACAGGGGAATACTCGTGTCCACTTGGATCACTTTTATCGGTAGCCATGTGTGCTTGTCTGTACAAATGTATGAGAGAGTATGTCTAAGTGCAATGCTGATCAGTTACCAGGTAAGATTTCCACAGAAAATTCTGTGGAATTCTTAATTTGGTGTTATTTAGATAAATACTTACATATTTACAAGGGATTATTGTAGCCACAACTCTGTTTCAAATTTGCATACTTAAATATGAAACAGGAAGTCCTTGTTACTCAGAAATTAGTCATAAACTGTGGAGCTGTCTGAAATATTGAAATGAAAGGCAATAGACCATCTATTCTCCAAGTACCTGGAGATTTTAGAAAATACCACTTAGAAAGGATTAAGTGGAATTAAAAAACAAGGTTAAATGCTACCTTGCTGTGACAAATTGTAGAGGGTAATGCTATATGGTTCTTTCCAGTTCCAGTGGATGTCCATCTGGCCTTGTATGTGAGGAAGAATAAATAGAAGTAGTAGATCTATTGCTCTGTGTTGTTTAGTGTATTACTTTTTTCTCCCTCTTTCCTCAGTTTTCTCTGTCTTCATCATCCTTGTTTGTAAAGCGGGCATGGAAGACACTGGAAGATTCAGAAACCTTGCTTTTGACAGGAATGACATGTTTCAAATATAGACAGAATTGAATTTACAATGCATCTGATTGGTCTGAGGTGTGGGAGTCTATCACTAGGTGACCAGGACAGGTATTCAGCTGTTGATGAGGAATGCTACAGGCTTTTTCTGTTACTCTTAGATTGTTATTATAGGCTGTATTCTTGCTGTATTTAATTTTACCCAAATAAATATTTTTTCTCCTAATGACTGTAATCATCTGTGGCATAAACAAACACTGAAATAAAGGAAAGAAGACTGAATTAACAAAAGCTCCAGATTCTACTACTTGTAGAGAAATGAGGTCATGCTTTCCTGAAATCTGAATAGGAAGGGCAGACTGGCTTAGAGCCCATGTAAATTGTTACTCTTTTGTTACTGTGATATTTTGGGTGGCAGTGTCATCAACATGCTGATGGTTAGTTTGCTAAGTCAAATTTTATACAGACCAGATTCTGCAGTTCATTAGTCACTGCAGTGTCTGGCAGAGAGAAGGGTTTGAATGAAAACAAACTGCTGGTGATTCAGCGAGGATGAGACAGAGGCGGTGCTTGCGATGGCCATAGGCAAAGGCTGTATTTGCAGTGTGTGTTAGGAGTGCAGCAGAGTTGTAGGTGTGCCTCAGTGATGAGCAGGCTTGTGTTTCTTTCAGCTGTTCATGGATACCCAGAAGGTGGTTGTGGTAGCAGGGACACAGCAAGCAGTTGTAAGTTGCCTGTGATGGATCAGTTACATTTGCTTTTCTGAGTACTAGGGTGACTGTTTTAAAGCATTATGTGCAGGAATGAATTTAATCAGTCTCCTGCAAGTGAAGAAAGGTACTGTACATGAGTAGTGCTGATATAATTTAAAAAAGAGTTTGTATTCAATGTTGTCTCATTGCTGGGGGGGTGGAGTTTGTGGGTTTTTTTAATGAATATGAAAGTGGCAATACAGCATTACTTCTAAACTCAGTATCTTCACTCTGACAGTGTCTGGTACCTTCAAAGTGCATGAGTGTGTTGTCATTTCCCTTCATCCCTCTCCCGCTTCCCATCCAAAATTCTCTCCCAGCCACCAGTACCTTAGGAACTTCTTGTGCACAATGTGGGCTCCTTAAAAGTATGATAGAAAGTAGCTTAATCATCATTAAACTGACTGGTCTCAACCTGAAACCCTATTTCTTACCCCAGTGTCTTGTCCTGACAGCTAAGATCAAATGAAAAACTATTGATTTCAGAACAGGCTTCAAAAATTGTGTGCGGCGGGGATGTTTGTGATTCCAGGCTTACTCCACTGATGTTCCTGAATAGATGATTATCTGTATTGTAAAAAATGCTGAAGTGACTTGTTTTGACTTCCAATCAATGATTTATGTTAGTGTTTTAATTTCTGTGATTAAAAGTTTAGTCTACAAAAACAATAAGAATCTGTATACAAACAATAATAATAGGCTGAATTATTAGATAAGTATTCATTTAGCACAGCTCTATTTTAGGTTTAAACAAAATACCTC
This sequence comes from Patagioenas fasciata, assembly GCF_037038585.1. Lineage (NCBI taxonomy): Eukaryota > Metazoa > Chordata > Aves > Columbiformes > Columbidae > Patagioenas > Patagioenas fasciata. Next base: position 37,114,477 of record NC_092524.1, read on the forward strand.
TGTCACAAGTGGGATCATATGCAAGCATAAATCTGTGGACGTAAGTCTTTGTGCTTGTGACAGGGTACAAGACTATGTGCTTATTTTATGAGGTAGCACAGATTTTTTTCATTTCTCATGAGAAATTAGTATTTAAAGTAACACCGAAAATTTGAAAATTGGAGTACTGTAATCTTTCTCACAGTTCTACACTAAGTCTTTGATTTAGTTCTTTCATGTCCATGCACTCTGGCAGCAACGACAGGAAGGTAGGGATGAGGAAGAGGATTCCTGGCTTTCTGATCTTTTCTCACTTCCTTGCCATGCTTTTCCTCGTTGTTCTTGCTGCCTAGTGGAAGCAAGAAATTCAGGCTTACTTTGGCCTATGCAGCAGACACCACAGTGACTCATAGCAGCTTGAAGGAGCAGCTAACTCCCTCCTGAGGTTCGTAGTCTGGCTTGATGTGTGGGAAACCAACTGAAAAGCAAATGGACATAACAAGGAACACGTGTACTGGGCTGAGTAGGCCTGTTAGGAATATTAGAAGTGAAAGAAGTTACTGAACAAATTTAATGCTGCAGTAGTGTGAGGGGTTTTTTTGTGCCTTTGATAATATCTCGTGTAGTCATAGTGTTGTCACCCCCCAAGATTTTGAATTAAAAAGATGATATTACAATATTTTGGCATATCTTATGTTTTCTGAATCTTTAATTCCTCTGTTTCCATAGAGCAAGTGACTGTGTTGTCAACTACCACTCTGTAATTAGCACAAGCTGCTTATGTGGTTCTCTAGAGAAACCGGAGCTTCTTTGAAGTGTGTCAGTCTAAAATAGTTGTCCAGAAAGTCTGTAGTACATTACATCATTTATATTCTGGAAGACTAGAAAAAGGGTTTTTAATTTATAGTTATAGGTTTATTCCATGTAAATCTTTCCCAAATAATCAAAGACATTTCTGTGCATATTTTTCTGGCCCTAAAGTTCTGTTTTTCTGTTTTCATTAAAAGTTTATTTTTCTTTTTCCTCCATAATTCTTAGATTTCTCCCAGTTTTTAAGCATTAAATCTGATAGAAAGGTAGATGTGTCATCTGTTATGTCTCATGAAAACTTCTAACCAGGTAGAGGAGACAAATCCTTGTCTATATGGAGCAAACTCATCTGTGATACTATTTCACATAGAATCCACATATAATCAATGTCCCAGCTGCTGCTGAAGACTAGATCAGCATTTGCAGCTGCTCATGTCCAGGAAGAGGAATTTAGACAAGAGTTCTGCTGCTCATAAAACTGCTTATGTTTGAAGAACCATCTCCATATTAAGGTAGTATACAGATCCTGTGATTCCTATTAAAAATGCATTGTTAGCCATTAGGAACAAAATTGTTCTCTTATATTAATCAGAGAGAGTCTAGTCTTTTGCCTAAGCAAAACAGAAATTTAAAAAACTCTAAGAGAGAAGTACTTGACATTTTTTCTGGAGAAAATATTTTTTAAAAGTCAAGTCAAAACATTAATCCATTTAGTGCTTTTTTCATTACATGTTTTCTTGTTAATTCAAATGTCTGTATTTAACATTGAAACACCCTGTTCTTTCACAGTCTATCTATTCATCATCCTTAGATCTGAAGTGAGGTAATGCTGTCTCTGTGGTGCCACAATTCCAACAACAACAGTCTGTGATGCTATAAGCACAACTTGCAGGGTAAATAAGAAAATCGGGAGGTGACTGAGAAAGCTCTTCTTAAACAAAAAGAGTCTAAATAAATGGTGAATGAAATGAAAAATAATGGCAGAGGTTTATTGCCAGGTCTTAAATATATTACAACCTTGGCCCCCTATGCCCTGGGCTCCCAGCAAAAAAATCACATTATGGTCATGATGTAAATGTAGAGAATAACCAGGTTATGTGAGAAAAAGAGAGTCGTAATGGTCTGAACAAGTAGATGAGAGATAATACCATGATTTATTTTTTTTTTTAACATGAATTTTCTTTGTGGCCTTGAACAATTTATGATCGTCTGTAAAAGAATCATAATGCTTGACCACGAAGATGGTCAGAGGGCTGGAGCACCTGTCCCATGAAGACAAGCTGAGAGGATTGGGTTTGTTCAACCTGGGGAAGAGAAGGCTCCAAGGACACCTTATAGCAGCCTTTCAGTACCTAAAGGGGATGTACAAGAGAACTGGAGAGGGACTTTTTTCCAAGGGCACGTCATGATAGGACAAGGGGTAATGGCTTTAAAGTGGAAGAGGGTAGATTTATATTAGATATAAGGAAGAAATTCTTCACCGTGAGGGTGGTGAGACACTGGAACTGGCTGCTCAGAGAAGCTGTGGGTGCCCCATCCCTGGAAGTGTTCCAAGCCAGGTTGGATGGGGCCTTGAGCAACCTGGTTTAGTGGAAGGTGTCCCTGCCCATGGCAGGGGCGTTGGAGCTTGATGATTTTTAAGGTGCCTTCCAAGCCAAACCATTCTATGATTCTATTAATATGTTGTTAATGTCCTGAAGCAAATTGTTGTAACAGTGCCTGCTAACAGCTAGTTTCATCTCAGAATTAAAAAAAATACTTTTTTTTTTAGTTTCATTTTATTTGATTTCACTATGGTATTTGAGGTTTAATTCTGGGATTCTGTTACAAATTTTATTGAAATGAATTAGATAAAGCAGGACTACGGCAAGCAGGATACTATGCATTGGCTGAAGATAGTGGTTTCGCGATGTAATGGTCACTGATCAACTTGATATGGCCTTAGAGTGCAGGTGGGCTGCATAAAGGTTTTGTAAATTATTTTCCTACATTTTACTGAATTTATTGTGCAGCATGACAGGTGTGTTTGTCCATGTTATGTCAGTGTTTCATATTCTGTTTCATATTCATGTTCTAGCTTGTTATTGAGAAGCTGAGTTTTTATTACAAGCCAGATTTTTGTAGCCATATTATATTCCTCTAGACTAACAATGACATTTTCTCCCCTTACTTATGCCAACTAAAGCTATAATTTTATGTATTTGGAAGGTATTTGGCTTAGAGCTGCTTGGAAATCTCTACAATTTCAGATAAATAGGTTGTGCATGTGCTGATCAATGCAGCAGCCACTTTTCCAGTTATCTTGCAGCCCAACCTGCTAAGACTTGCTTTGAAAATATTAAAACACAACCAAACAAACTCAAAAAGAAGCAAGAAACAGAAACTTCCTTTGCTTTTCCTCACCTCAGCTGATACTGTCATTCATACTCTGCCTCTTGAGATAGGGACAAAAAAAAAGGTAGGCACCTGTTAATGCTGACTATTTGTTGTTAAGATGCTCGTCTTCCATTTCTAGCCCTTTTGCTACCTTTTGGAACGACTTCAAGCAAACTGTGAGACCTTTCTAAGCTTTATCCATGAAATTGGGATAAGAATCCTGACCCATTTTTCAAGTCAAATTCAGTTTTTTTTCTGTTTATAGGCTATTACAGTTAGACAGAGATGCAGAATGGAAAAGAATACTGACTTCCTAAACTTAAATCTGAAAAAAAATAACACAGAATGGTAATTGTGTCTGAGGCTGTGTAGTAAAATATTCATGCCTTCCTATACACTGAGGATTATGTTATTACAAGGTGAGGGGGCAGAAGAGTTATGCTTTGCTTTTTCAATTAAAAACCCTGCTCTATTTCCATTATGCATATCATCTATAGAAACGTAGAGTATTTAAGAGACCTATTTTTTTTGAGTCTGGATGCATCTACTGCAGCAGATGCCTGCCAAGGACACTTTTTACAGTATACAATTCATATCTGGATGCATACGTCTGTGCAGCCATAGATACCAGTGTGCCTAAGAATTCACATACAGAACAGCTTTCGTCCAGTCAAAGTAGAAACTTGATTCTCAAACTACATTTTCCCAGTGAGAAAATTAATCCATTATCTGAATATAGTGGAGGCAAGTTTTATGAATAATTTATTTTATTGTAGTTTTTATTTTACATGTTGGCATTGCAATAGGGCCTACCAATGTGACATTGCAAAGGCCTGAAACAGTCACAGGGTTTTACGAGATGATTCTTGTTATATAATTGAAACACAGTGAAAGAGCAATTGTGTACAGCACAAGAAGAATGACTTTGTATTTTATTTCCATGGTTCTATTTCAGAATATACGAGGCTTTTTGTGTAACAAAAATGCCTCTGAGTTTTATTGAATTCACTTTCCTGTTCTCCAGTCTGACTGTTCACATGATCAGGTGTTCTGTTTGGCCCAGCATTTGAACATGAGAGATTTACATACTAGTCAAAATGAAACCCTGAATCTGAACACTGTAGTGCTTTCTGAAAATTTGCATTTGGATTTAAAACTTGTTTTGGGGATTCTTTTCAGTTAAATTCAGTATTATCCCTGCCAACTTTGTCCCCTTTGCTATGGCACAGACACATACTCTTATCTGTTAAAAACCCAACCCTATTTATTGTACCTTTCTTATTTTTATATATATCCATGTTTTAAGTCTGTCAGCAGTTCTAAACATATTGGGGAAGCAGTGCACCTGTGTGTGAAGATATGTAGTGCACCTATGGTCACCCACATATCCACCCACATTTGAATACATATACACGTACTGCATGCATAGAATACATATGATGTCATTGTATGCTTACTATATATATCATACAGTGATTGCGAAGGTGTTAAAGATCTAGAATAAGTGCTTTGTATTTTAAATTTGTGCTAGATGAAGTAGATAGAGTCTATAAGTCATCAAAGAAATTCTGTAATTAATTTTTCTTCATGTTTGCTGATAAGGCGTTATATGTTATATGTTTACCATATTGCATTGGTGAATGTGATCCAGTAATAGACTGGGTTTGTAAATGTGAAGTAGGACATTTATTGAGAAAGAAATCATGTTGGATTGCTGCAGCAGCAGTACCTCTGATGGTGCTTTGCTGGGACAGTGACAGTGACGAGCAAAACTATTACTTTCTTCTCTCAGGTGAATGAACTGTAGCTGTAACCCCACCTTTGACAGGAGAGGAATAGTTAAGTAGATAGGTTACTCAGGTGACTGCTTCTGAATAGTGCTTTATACTGCTTTGCAGTCAGAAAGAGTAAGAATTGTTTTCTTCATTTCCATAATAGAGGATCAAGGGGTTACTGTTTTTTCCTTCGGAAGGATGCTTTTCTGTGGGTATGGTTCTGTTGTTCTCAGGGAATTCAATGAGTGTTGTCAAGTTACTTTATCTTCTGTAGTAAGTTAGTTCTTATATCATTTGTATTATCTCAGTATCCAGACAGTATTTAGATAATGGACTATTGGTTTGTTTAGACCTGTTTCTTCTTCACATGTCCCTCTCCATCTGTCTTCCTCACATCTTCCATATTTTCACTGTATTGGAGTCTCCAAGGTGCGGAAAATCATTTAAATTTTAGGATTGGAGGGTTCTTTCTTCACTTAATAGTCTAAAAAAATAATTAAGTTGAAATGAAGGATGTCTGCTTGTTTCCCAGAAGGGGGAATTGACGTCCTTATATGTATTGAATTATGGGGCTGTAAAAGGGTCCAGGTTCAATGGGAAGTAAAGAAAGGACAACAGGAAGGAGTAGTTGCAATGGGGTTGGGGAAGAAGTGTTAGGATAATGTGGCAAAACTGCATTCAGTATTATTTTAACCAAGCCCTAAAAATTAGGCAATTCTAAGAATATCTTCAAGCGTAAGTCAGTTTTAATTTCCTAGTTCTAAAAGGATGCTTAAATGCAAAACTTGTTCAAATTGATGTTCAGAAAGTTTAAGATGACAATCTATCAACTTTTTGTAAACCTAAGCTCTGGGCTTTCACTGACCACTCATTTTTGAAAAAAAGTGTAAGCCACAATTTTTCTACTTAGAATGTTACGTTAATGTAGCATTTCAAATAAATGTCTATATTACTCCAAGTGTTACTTCTGTGGGAAAATTATGCTTTATGAACACCATTCCAGACTGAACAAATAACGTATTTTGAAAGTTCCTCATGACTATGTTTATTGGAATAAAAGCCTGAAAATTCGCTTCTTATTAGGACTGCAGCCTGAAAAAGCCTGGAAGGTCACATCAACGTGCCTGTAAAAATAAAGATATAAATAATAACAAAGGTGTAGCTGTGGTGAGTAGATTCCCCTCTGACACCTGGTGGTTAAAGGGGAAAACTACATAGGGAAATAATGCAGGAAGAAACAGACTATAGTAAAAAGGAATGTTGGAAATGATGGGACCAATGGTTACCAAGGAGGGAGAAAAGATTAAGGAACCCTCGCAATTCTGAAATGTAATTCGTCAGCTTAATTAAAAGTCGATGATTTCCTTTAAGCTAGAGGGTGTGGTACATCTCAAGAGAGGTAGATTGCACTCAAGTTTTCTAGCTTTTGTTCTCTAATTACTTTTACATACTCTTAACATTATTTTGCATGTTTCCACATACTGAGTTTAATATGTAAGATTTTTACAAAAATAGATGTACTGACCAGAAGTGGCTATATGGGTCACTTATCTTCAAAGCTTCTACTTTCTACTTGAAGTTTTGAGATCACAGCGGAGAAGGTTCCTAAATTGCTTATGTAAAGTTTGAGGAGTAAGTCATCTTTTGGAAATGTGAGTTATGGAGATTTATGTGGGAAAGGTTTTCATATAAGATTTTATTTATAATTATTCAAGTAGGTAAGTTGTTTTATTGTCAAAGGAGAAAGATAGTTTTTGCACAACACGGTTTTGAACACAAATAGAATAACACTGAGTAATATTGGAGTGTGCATACTTGCTTTTGGCAACAGTTTCGAGAATGAAAATTGCTACTTGAAACATTGTGGCTCATTGTATCCACTGTTACCAAAGTTGTAGGTTAAATTTTCAGGTCACCAGATTTATAGTGAGCATTTGTACCTTTTCTCTTAGAAATGGTGATGAACACTGAAACTTGCTCAGTATCATGACGAAGATTTACATGAGCATGTATTGTATGTATTTGTAAACATTATTGCTGCTCTGTATTCAGATAATTTCTGTGTGATTATACAGCTGAAGGTATGTCATTTGCATAGGTTGTCCAGAACATCCAGATTTTATTTTATGTTCATGTTTCTATGCATTATGGAAAAACATGCATGCTGTAGTGTATATTTTCTTTGCAAAACAGTGAAATATGCCTCCTACTTTACTAATCATTAGCAATATTTTATATGCTTTATTTCTATCACCCGGTGGCATATGTTGTATGTTGGCCACTGTTATTACACGGTCTAGCCTTTTTTAAAAGGTACGTATTTTAGAAACAACTTAAAAAACACCAAAGAATTCTTGAAAGTGTTCCTACCCCAAACTTGTGTCTTCTAATGAGATTGTACAGAGTTAATCTGTCAAGAGAGGCTGAGCTTTCTGATCTGCGTTGCTCTCGTTGCCTTACCAAGCAACATGAGAAGACAATAATGAGGGAGCACCATTGTTATTTCCAACCGAAAACCTTGAGAAAAGAATAAAATCAATTATTTAATCATTCTACATTGTGCAATATGCAGTTCTTTGTGTGTATCAAGCCAAGAGCTTTATAGAGATATTTGCCACTTTGTTTTCATAGTGTTACTACATGTGGCTTATGGTTAACTAAGGAATATCCATGGGATTTTTTACATTATAGAAATGCATTTAAATACTTGCTATTTGCTTTTGATTTGGTTTGATGCACAGTGCTAATACCTGGGAATACTTAAGAAGTGAAGCAAGTCATAAACAATTGATAATTTTTTGCAAGATAAAATTATGTAAATGGGAGCTGAAAATACTGACTAAAGTAGATGTATGTTTGTAGTAATGAATAAAAAGCAGGGAGTGTGCTAGGCTCCCCACTAGGATTCATATTTAACGAGTGTAAAACTATACATTTCCTGTGTGAAGCTTACATACAATCTTGCTTATGCTTTTATCTCTAGCTCACCTAAAGCTTTACAAGGAGGGACCACCAGGTGGGTGGAACAGTGTAATGTTGTCCGTCTGTGTCTAGTCTTTGGTCCCTTTTGTTACTGTAAAGGTGGTATTTACCCTTCCTTGATGGAATAAAAATGTTAAAGGCAGAGTATGCAGTACCTATCATTCTTTAGGACTTAAAATTTAATAAAGACTACACAAGTTCTGTGATATAGATGAGGAACTGTTTTCAGAATTCTAGCTTGTGTTACTTCAGTTTCAGTGGCCGACATCCCACCAAAGTGAGTGGAACTTAGGTTGTTGCTGAGTGTGAAATTTTACAAAGTTAAGATTTGAAGTCTGATTGGATAGTGAACTGGTGTATTACTTTCTCTCTCTTTCACCACCCCCCCCCCATTTCTCTTTTCTTTCAGCAAACTCCAGGTAAATGTAGCCCTTTTAAGAGATAATCTAATATGCCTAATAATTGGGCTTGTAATAATCTGGCAGTGCTTATTCTAAAAAACTTGGCAGAAAGGACTTCAGGTGTAGTGAAAATTGAACTGGGAAACTTCTTTGTGAGTTGGTGGGCTACGGTCCTCTGTTGTGAAGTGTATCTTACATAAAACTGAGGTAACAACTGAATTTAAGCAAAATGACAAGGTGAAGTGAATTAATAAATGATGAGAAATATTGTAGCAGCATACTTCTACTGATTTGAATAAATATTGCAAATAAAAAAATGGAAACTAAAGCTTTTTGTACATGAACTGAGTTTACTCTGTTTACCAGTCTCTTTGGAAGGATTAAAGGGATGGTAGCTTTTTACTTTTCCGTGACATTGATGTATTTGGACACACACTGGTCTTTAGTCAAAACAAGAGCACATTTAACACGGCCAAAATAATACAATAAAATCCCATTGAAAACTGTGTGAGAGCTAATAAGTTAGTAACTGACAATGTCATTAGCAATGAATCAGTAGAGATGTATTTTGAAGGAAAAGAAGATTTAATTGTGCTTTAAGAAAGGGAATGAATGATATTAACCTGATTTATGGAAGTTTATTTCAGATATAGCACCTACTGTGTCTTTCTGTGTTTTCTTGCTCGGTTTTGTGTCCAACCAAGAGCAGGACACACAGCGGCCTGGCCATTGCTGCATTTCAAATGAAGGTTAAGGAACTTATTTTGTACAAACCTTCACAACCTGGAAACTCCTTTTAAATAGGTCTTTGGAATTATTTAATTATTATAGAATATGTGATAACTAACTGAAGCTGAGTTGGAACTCCGTGTATTTTAAAAGAGGATTTTCTGATAGTATTCCTCTTTTTTCTACAATGACTTGTTACTTCTGCAATTGGTTGCTGAATTAACTGACTTATCTGAATAAGGCATGTTCCAAAGCATTTATTTTGTTCCATGTATGCAGAAATGAGAGAAGGTGAGATATTCTGAAGGGTCCTTCTGTGACAGCTGAGATAGCGGCTGTGGTATTTTAGGTGAAGACTGACTAGTTTCATTCTGGTGTCATGGAGGTGGTGAACCTGTGTACTTTTTATAAGTATACTACTTTTTTTGACATTGAGTTTATATAATCTGTAATGTACATAAAGTACTCTGAAATTTCGGTCTGCCTTTTTTGAAAAAATAAATATTTTAATAAAGGCTTCTTAAAGACATTCTCAAATGATGGAATACTGACCCCCTAGTGATCAAAACAGCTTTTCTGGAGAACAAGAAATTCTTTCTTAGTCCTTCTTCTGGTGTAATATATTGCTTCTGTATCTCCAGCCTGTCTTCTCTTTTATTTCTGTAAGCTGAGAACCTGTCATTATATTGTGTTTGGATAATCATTATTTGTTTATTCATTTAGCTGTTTCCTGTTCCCACGCTTTTCAAACAATTACAGTATAAGCAATCTACTGAGTTAAAACTTTCTAAGCATTAAGACTTGTTTTCTTCTTTTGATCCTTTTTCATAGTTGAGTTAGGAACACTAGATGTTGTTTATGAATATTCAGTGTGATTATTTTACAAGGCTTATAAATGAACCTTATGATCAGGATAAACTCTTGATGCATTATATCACTGAAGAACAAGTTAGTCCTTGGAACCATGGAACACCATTTAGATGATGATGCAAGTGGACATCGTATTAGAAGAAATAAATCTGAAGGACTTTGAAGCCCTGTGCTGTTCCTTTGAAGTTTCATAATGAGAGTCCACTCATGTTTATTACAGCTTTGTGAATACTTCTTAAGAAATAAGATGGTGTTCAGACATTTTTGCATTCATTAAAGCGACTTACATAGGAATTTGTTAGAATTTTCCTGGACATACCATCAATGATCTTGGGGTAGGAAAGGTAGATTGTCTGTATAAACTGCTGTTAACTGGACTTCTGAAGAGTCTGGTCTGACAGACTCATCTCTCCGTGACAACTCAATTGCTAGCACCTCCCATTTCCTTCACTTCAAGAAGGCCCCACCTTACAGGACTATGGCGATGGTGTGGAGGTCCTAGAAACACTTAGGTATTTAGAGTTACAGGCCACTCAGATTATTTACTGCCCACTTGGAGACTGGGCAGATGGGCGAGCTATTAGGTTTTCCCATCCCATAAATCTTTTATCTTTTTCCCTCCTTTCCAGGAGAACAAATAAGTAAACAACATCTTAGAATTGTTCGTGGAACAGTAAAAGATAATCCTACCACTCATCTCTGCCCTAAAAAGCCGGGGTTCTGAAATGGAGGAGTTCTGACCTATATGACTTCTTGAACACACTAAACAATATTTACTGATCGTACAGATATACGATTCAGATTTTGGAGGTCTTCTGAATTTGTACAATATTTACTGATCATACAGATATATGATTCAGATTTTGGAGGTCTTCTAAATTTGTAACTAAAATGATCAGAGGTGTAGTTATTTGGGAATTCTGTGTGTGTTAGAGAGGTCAGCTCAAACGAAACCCTCCATTCAACATCCTTAACACCTCAGTATCCTAGCTCGACTTTCTCTGTAGACACCGTAGACCCCAACAGGCCCAAAGAAGTTACAGGTGTATTTCCTGGAGATCATGTTTATCCTGGAAAGTTAAAATAAATACTAAAGCTGAACAGGTGGTGCCGTAAATACCAATGGATTTATTCATGTTCAAATGTCAAGGGCCTAATAATACTAGAATATGCTGCTATTTTAGATACTTGGGGTTTATGATTATTAATGGTTGATATGAGCAGTTGTCATGTATTTTATTTATAAGATCATCTTTGAGGGACAAAATTTTAGAAAACACAGTGATGTAAAAATTAGTCCAATATATTGAATACATCTTCCTTTGTTTCAGATTATTCTGTGTTAAGCTTTAAAACTCACAGTTATAAAATACAATAATGATTAAAAACTATGTGCTTTTTGTATAACTTACATCCAGATGAGAAACCTTTCTCTATTGCGTTTCCTTTTCCTTGTATGTAAGTTTTGGTATCTGTCAGCTTTTTGGGTTCCAGGCACTTTTGTTCTTAAATTGCTATTCAAGAGAATGTGAATGAAACCTCCTGCTGTTGTATCTGTACACCCTTAATGTTCTTTAGAGTATTTGTACACTCTGCTCCAGAAGATGTGATTTATGAATGCTTGTAGGCATTTACCCACTGGTTCACAGTGTGTGATACTCTGTTGTTTTCACACAGCTGATGTCTGTGATTCTATAATGAATTCCATTTCTGCCTTCTTAGAGCACTTAAAGTCCTTTGTTCACCTCTTGTCCATCTCAATTATTAACTTATTTTTGATTGTTTTGTTTTGCTTCTTCAGCTTTTCCATTGTGCTTCCACAATTGTTATCATATCTGTTCACATGCTGTATTTGTGGCAATTACAGGACACAAAGTTGCTCCCTCCTTGCAGGGGTATTTAGTTAAAACACAACCTAATATTCTTCTTGCAACCCATTACTTTGGATTTGATGCTAATTTCCTGCTTTAACTGGTGTATTTAAAATATTGTGGTACCTTGTGATAAAGACAATAGTATTTAAAAAATCCTTGCTATTAGATCCAGATTTCTTTTCCTGATATACTGATATCTTTTTAGTCAGTATTATCTTTACATGATCATATTGCCAGCCTGCTTTAAAATAAGGAAACAGACTGATACCAAAACTGGAAGTTAGCCAAGGAAGAATGTTATCAAATTTGCACTGATTCTGCAATGTTCAGTGCTAAAATATTTGTATAAAATCAGATAAACGTACTAATTATAATTGATTTTTCCTGCAGCTGCGTGTAGGCAGAACCAAATATGATATGACTGGAATTAAAGTTATGATACTTTCTAATATTGACTGTATCTATGAGTGGCAGAACAGGATCATTACATTAGTCTAGTTGATCATTCTGTAAGTTGTGTTTTTTTCCCCAAACACCTTATAAAAACATACAGCAGAAGAAGGAAATTTCAGATATATATGTTACTATCACATACAATGTAACAATCATTAGGAAAAATCTAAGACACAAAACTGTATTAAAATAAAAATCTAGATGAAAAACTAATGAGATAACACATTCATATTCAGAATAAAAACCAGTATATATAGCTATGAATTCGGTGAATTACAGTTCGACTTCAGAAAAAAAAAAAAAAGAAAAAGAAAAAATAAAGAAAATATAAAGAAAAAAAAAGGTTATTAATGGAGAACAAAACGGAACTGCAACCCAGTGGAAGTCGCTAATTTTACATCACCTTCCTCGACCTGCTGGCAAGACTCCTCCTAATGCAACTCGGGACACTGTGGCCTTCTTTGTCTCAAGGACACACCGCTGGCTCACATTCAGCTTGGTGTCCCCCAGGTCCTTTTCTGCAAAACTACTTTCCAGCTGATTGGCCCCCAGTACCTACTGGTGCCTGGGGTTCTATCTCCTCAGGTGCAAGACTTTGCACTTCCCCTCATTGAACTTTATGAGGTTCCTGTCAGGCCATTTCTCCAGCCTATCGAGGCCTCTCTGGATTGCAGCAAGACCTCCAGATTATGGGCTTGTTCTCCCAGATTTGTATTGTCAGCAAACTTGCTCAGGGTGCAAATGCTCTGGAGCTCTATATTCTGCACATACTCATGAATGAACTGCAAAAATGAGACTTGTGAATTGGGAAGCTTGCAACTCATATGAAGTTAGTAAGAGTGATGAGGATAAAACCTGAACACAAACTTACCATTCTCTTATCAGGATGCGAACTTTTTTTCATAAGGATTGAAATTTTTTAAAAAAATAAAAGGTAAATAAAATAAAATAAATTCTAGGATTGAGGGACTATGCAATAAAATGGCAAAGGAAATCCAGAATACAGAACTATTAAGATGTGCACTTGAGGAAAAAAAATACTGAACACATATATAGAATAATGAAGTCTGATCTGACAATTGGTCTTTAAAAGCAAAGCTTTGCAGTTGAAATAGATCTTGGCAAGTGTCAGGTCAGTTCTCTGTAGTTATAACTTATAAAAGCAACTGAAGTTATAGGACATAGTAAGGAAGAAATAGAAGATAAAATCTTCTAGATCATTATAATGCCTTTGTATGGATGTCCACATTTTGAATTTTGTTGGGAAATGTACTTTTGTCAACTCAGAGAGGGTACAGTAGAGCTGTAAAAGATTCAGGGAATGATGGCAACTTTGACCAACAATATGGAACGTTTTCCTTATGAGGAAAGCCTATGTAGACTACTATTATTTCTACTGGAGAAGAATCAGTCAAGGGAGATCTCTAAAATAATGAAAAAAAGTAAATGGGTAAATGGTGAACAATTGCTCACTCTTTCTTCTAGCATGGGAATTGGAGACATCAAATGAACCAAACAGGTGCAGATTCAAAATAACAAAAGGATCTTTACCTAATGTGCAATGAACTCTTTGCTGCAGGACTGTCTGCTTGCAGGAGTTTTAAGGTCAGCAATGCACATTCTAGGAAGAGGAATCCACTTGCAGACTTAAATATGCAAACAACTTCTCTGGTTTAGAAAGTTCCTGAATTGCAAATAAGGTTGCTGCACTTCCAGTAGTACTGGAAAAGTGCTACGACCTTTTTGCTGGTTTTTAATTTTTTACATGTCATCTGCTTTTTAGCTACTGAAGCAGGATACTAGACAAAATAGCCTTTTGGCTTGTCTCAATAGAAATATAAATTTGTTTGTTATGAGATGGAATGATTTTTATTTTGCAGTTGCAGCACTCTGGACTGTGCAGTTCTCAGTTTACCTTTACAGAGGTCTGTAGAAATAGGAACAAAAGTGCCCCTAAAACTCTGTAAATTAGGAATATGTGACATGGGTAATGCAAAGCAAGGTGGTTTTGGTTAATTCACTTCACTTTCGAGTGTCTTCTAGAAACTGACTCAGTTTCTGGAAAGAAATACAGCTCCTTTTTCCAGCATTCTGCTGCTTTAATGGTTTATAATGAGATTATCTTTCCAACCTAGTTATTTTCTTCTACTTTTGTAGCATTTTTTTGTCCTGTTATGCCTTAGTGCAACTTTTCTGTAAAGTCTGATTGACTTGGATAACACTCAAGTACCTTCGCTGAGTAATGACTGTGCCCCTGAAAGCGATCTGGGTAGAACTCCAAACTTGGAAAAGTGATTTGATCTGGACCACAGACATCTCTTTGTCCTGTTTCTATGTGAACAGAGGAACTTTGTGGTTTAATGTTTGTGTATGTTACACACTGGATGCAAAATACATATGGCAGAATCCTAGAGGCAGAATGTACAAACATACAGGATCAAAATGCCGTAAAGTGGTAGTGGTGGTGGAGGGAAGGGTCATTTTCTCATCATTATCATTCTCCTGAGGATAAGGTCCAAGTAGAGGTTTGATCTATCTGATAACTCCACATGATTAGAAGGCCTGCATTAGATGTCTGTCTTATCTACCAACTGCAGCAAAACATGGAAATAGATGGAAATGTAAGTTTCACAGTAAGAAAAATTTTTTAATTATTAATTTTATCTCAATTACTAACTGTTTTATTTTTCCAATAACAAGGTAGAAAAGGGAAACCTTGCACTGTTACGTGACTGAACATCTTTAGTTTTCACCAAGACATCTGTCCAGCTTCCCATGTACTTTGCCAACTTGAAAGCTGCTACTTTAAAAAAAGCATTTTAGTGAAACACTTTTCACTAGCCTGATATTTTAAAATACATTGCTAACTACCAGCAGATGTAACAAATGTTTGCATTTATTTAAGACTTCATAATGTATATTTGTCTTATCTCATTGTCTTAGAAAAAACATCCAATTTTATGAACATTTGCTTTAGCTGCAGTGGGTTATAACTATTAACTGAAGGAAGCATCAATTTGCACAAGTATAGAGTATGCCCAAAATGGGCAACAAATTCCATCATTTATTAAATTTTTATTGCAATGGAGTCCTCTCAAAACAAAGGACAAAGTAGTAAATTAGAAGTAGCAAATGAAAATTAAGAGTTAGAGCTGTGAGAGTGAGATTGTTTAACTTTTTGCTTGTTTTCCTTGTATAAAGCACTACAATTTAAAATTATTTTCTCAGTAATGAAATCTTAATTTGCTTGTGGTCATTTTTCCATTAGGAACACTTGCCATTTGGTTTGTATCTGGTGTATTTGTTTCAAAGGCCCTTCAGAGTAATATCTACATTAGGGATAGCTAACTTACTTATGCCCTCCAGACACTGTTTTCCTGGCAGGCTGCATGGAGACCAGGTGAGTACAACAGGATGTTTGTACAATCAGCTTCTGTTGTGAATGAACAACTTTAAAACCTCAGAAAATACAACCGCTCTGACATTACACAAACTAGGTGGCATGCTGCCATGGGATACAATAAAGAGTCACCTTGTGATGGAAGATCAGTTTGGATCTATAAGGCAGGGTGTGAAGAAGGGGAACCAGGCTCTTTCCAGTGGTGCCCAGTGACAGAACCAGTGTGAGCAGACACTGAAACACAGGAAGGTTCAACTAAACATCAGGAAACCCTTTCTCACTGTGCAGGTGACTGAGCACTGGCATAGGTTGCCCAGAGAGGATGAGGAGGATGAAGATCCATGGAAGCATTCAAAAGCTATCTGGCCATAGCCCTGGGCAAGCAGCTCTCAGGGTGGGGTTGGGCCAGATGTCCTCCAGAGGTCACTTCCAATATCAGCCATTCTGTGGCTCTGTAATTAGAAACTTTATTTCCATGTTGGTCTTAAAGGTCCTTAAGATACTGTAGTACCAGGAAGTGGGAGGTCATAAAGTCCAGTTGCAACCTTCTATCTCACCTGGCTCTGAGAACTCTCCACGTACCTTCTTGTGTTTTAACTCATAAAACTGGATTAGTTACAGTGATTATATGAGAATCAGGCTGGCTGCACACAGAGCTGTATGGAATTTCTTAAACTCTGTCATAGTTAATTTGTAACTAGACGAAGCATTTACTGATAATTTAGAGTTTATAGTACTTCTGGATTGTTTCTGTAGTCTAGATGACTCTGTGAGTCAAATGGAATTTAAGAACCCAGTTTATAAAGCCCTACCTATATTTTGTTTGCAGTGGAATTACTTCTATTAACATGTCATTACTGTTTACTTTGCTGTTGTCTAAGCAGCATATCCCAACACCATTGTATAATTAAACTTTATTGTTCTGTTGGAAGTATCTTCATATTTTTGGAATAGTCTTTCTAGTCAAATTCTTCAGTGTTTTAATGATTCAGATTGCCATCTCTATGTGCAGGATATTTTCTTGGGATGTTAAGTTAACATCTTGGGATGTTAATCTATGTAGAATGGATATAGAAATTAGGACGACTTCACAAAAATGTGAAATGAATAGACATGAGTTACTTCATATTATACAAAACTATAATTGTGATGTAATTCCTTTTTCACTATTATATCTTACACACAAAAATAAGTGTTTGCTTGAGAAGAATTGAAAGGTACTTTGCCAGGTGTCAGCTTCTAGCCAATAGATAGTTTCTTCTAGGTAAAGGAGAAATATAGTAGTAGAAATAAACAAAAGAAACTTATGCTGTAGAATGTCAGTTTATTGCATAGTAGTCAATCTATTAAATATGTTACAGTATAGAAATTAATTATACACTTGCTTTTATGCAGTAACATTGTTTAAAGTAATGAACTAGGTTTATTAATTATTATGATCTAGTACTTTCTAAGCATATTTTTAGGGAATAAGTGAAACATAAAATAATTGCTGATCTCTATCTTCTGCTTTAGAACAAAGATTCAACAAAGCAATCTCTATTTAGCTGGAAGTAATGAAAAACACATGCCAACTTACGTAACTTAAAATAATGGTATTTTGCAAAATGTCTGCCACAAAAAATGGTGCATACTTAATTTTTAAAAAATTCTTTAACTTTTTACACTGTCTAAAAGGGAGAACAGGTTTCATCCATCAGAGTTCTCCAGTCATTCTCTAGTTGCACAAACATTTGTGCCAAGATAAGAAAATAAACAACAGAGGATTGGGAATGCGTAGAAATGCTGAAAAATCTGCTTTTGGGGCCAGTGCAGGTCTATGTCAGCATATGTGAACTATGACTCGCTTACTCAAATCCCAAAGAATGTTAAGCATTGAGCAATCCCACATAGAAAGTAGATCTTTTGCTAAGGTAGGTCTGTAGATCTGTGTCCCGTTAGCCAGACTAAGAACTGATGGTTAGCGGCAAAGCCTGTTGTTTGCTTCAGTCGCCATGTGGCCATAAAGATTCAAACTAAGTCGGGATGCTGGGAAGGTTCATGCCCTGCAAACTCAGTCTGTGCTTAACCAGCTGAGGTACCAGAAGGGTCACAACTATTTCTGGAGACCTGAGGCAGCTGTTTTCTTAAATCCCGTTTATGTGAATGGATAAGCAGAGTCTGTGTCCAGAGGGAATACCAACCAGTCAAAGGGATTAACAACAGAAGATCTATAAGTCCATCGACCTAACTGGTTGTGACTCCAGCAGAGCAGTCAGGCAAATTTCCTATGCTGGAAAGCTCGAAGTAGAGACCATTAGAGAGGAAGGAGGATTTTTAGCTAGATACTCTTACTATTTGGAATCACCCAAGTTTTTACTTTTTCTTTTGATTTTGTGTATCAGTTCAGCTGCTTGCATATAGCTTCACCTGTGTTTGAAAAAAATAGCTTTGCATTGAAAGATTGCACATCATACAGATTCCAGGGAGATGACCGGGTTACCTTTCCTTTTCTCTTTCATCCACATACTTTCAAGAGAAAAAGGGAAAAAAAAAAAAAAAAAAGATAAAAACACCTAAGCACTGGAATATTTTACTGATCTAGTGCTTTGTTGCATGCTTTGATGTTCTAATGCTATTTTATTTGTTCTACTGTTCCAGGGACAATACAAACCCCTTTAGTATTAGATAACATTGGCAGCAAAATGTAAAGTCTTTGGACTGTTTTCAAACCTTGCTTAAATTAGGATTTGATTCCTTTTTCAGTCAAGGAAGCAGAAGCCAAGCCAAGGAACTAGAAATACTCTTTTGGATGCATTTTGATTTGGAAGCAGAAGTGGGGCTTTGATGCTCTGAGAATGAACTGCAGTTGTTTGTTTAGGAGGGCTGCAGCTTCTGGGCCAATGTCTTATAGAAGACAGACTTCTCTTAAATCATTACACAGCTGTAATGAAAGGTCTTCTCTTTCTTCATCTGGCCAACTGTAGCCGTGGTATGGACTGAGAAAAACCATAGTATGAGACCCAGGTTCTAGAGGTCCATTTGGTAAATTTATACCTTAACATTACAGCCATCACTACAGCTGTGTAATCAATGCCCAGCTTCCTAGCTTTTGCACTGGTGATTCAGTTTTCTCTGGCTTTAAGTTTCATGCTTTCAGTTTTGTTATACCTCTGTATTTTGTTATATTCCTACTAAATGAAAGAGCTATTTATTAACCTGTGAAGGTACTTAAGCCTTGTAATTAATCTTCATCTGATATAAGTAAGACAAAGAATTATTTGTGTCTCTTGCTGTTGTGTAATTTTCCAGGTCTTCATTTGTATTTGTGATTGCTCTTTTATCCAATTTGCCTGTGTATAGTGATTGTATGTTTACAATTCATTAGTTAGAACTAAGATATTGGTGTGCAAGCATATGTCATAATATCCTATCAGCTCTTGTTACTTCAGTCGGATGTATCTTCCCACCCATTTTCCCCTCTCATCATTGAAGACCTCTTCGCTTTATCCATTGGTCTCAGAAGCACAATGTAAAATCTGGTCATGTGAACTTAGAAAAGAGTGCTACTTATTATATTCAGATTTCCTTTTCTATGACCTTTTTGAAAGGTCTTCTGTCGGAGAGCCTACATTTGCATTCTGAAGAACCCAGTGGTGGTGTATGAAATATACTACGCTGAAGATGGCAAATTGTTTTCTAACTCTAATAGAATGTACTTTTTTTACTTCTACAGAGTACCAAGCTGCAATTTTGCATTTGAAGAGAGAACACAAAGAAGAAATTGAAACATTAAAGGTATACTTTTGTAATGATTTTTTCTTTCCCTGACTCTAATGCATTTTACAGATTTAAGTGGGACAAACATATATTTCCATCAAATGTTAAGAATTGACTCTGCCAAGCAAAGTGAAATAGAACAAGGAAGTGGTTTTATCTTAAAAGCAGGAACTCAAATGGTAGTACAACTTGCAGTGAATGTGTTGAGCAGTCCTAGTTTAAAGAAAAATTAACAGCATCTTTCTTTTCTCTCCAATTGTGATATATTCTTAAGCATAGCTGCATTGTGTTCTAATACAGGTCCATATGCTAAATCCTTATTTTACAAGTAATCAAGTACAAAACATTCTGCATTCTGTATATTTTTTGTCTTCATTAAGGTGAAGAGAATGGGAAAACCCCAAATTTACTAACACTGGGAGTCTGATAATCCAGGATATTGATAACATTGGCCATGTCATTAGGCAGATCACATATAGCAATCATCAGACTAGTACAAGTACAGTATTTGTATGACACGGAGTATCTATGTCTTTGTGTCTGCACAAAGGCTGAGACAACAATTAATGTGAAACCTATGAAGTATGGAAAGCTCAGTGAGGTCTTTGAGTAGACAGGGGTGGAATGATGATAGCAGCTTGTGGAGTGGACAGGACAGGCAAAGAGTCTCTGGTGTGTGCAGCGTTCCTTAAAATTCAGCACAGGGAAATGCAAGCTAGCGCTAAAGTAAATACAGCAGTAATATACAATAAATGCTATTAATTTTATTAACTTTTATAAAGAATAACATAACTCTCACACACAAGAACAGCAGGTGAATGTGAGGAGGATTTGTTTATTTCGAGAGGGCATTTCAGAGAATACGTAGTCTCAGTGAGAGAGAAAAATGTGTTTGTGCATCTCCAGCAACCCTGGAAACACTAGAGGCAGAGGACACACGTACTGACAAGCATAATGAAAAAACACAAATCTCTCCCAATTTCATCTTCCATTGAAACAATGTTAATGTTTGTCTTGCATATGTTGTTTGCCACAAGAGTACATCTGGAGCAGAAGTAGATTAATTTATTTGCTGCTCATAACTTTGAATGATATGAACATTATCTTTTAAATCAGTTTATTATTTTTTGCCTGGATTATTTGACTTTCCCTCAAATATCATCATGTCTTAATGATTGTGTTTATATGTTATCTTGTTTAGTAGTAAGGAAATTGTGAGTGGGTTGTTTCCAGAAAAATGAAATTGTGATGTAACTGTCAGGACCATAAAATCTCACCCTTTTATATATGTATGTAGTTATAATTAGAAGTGAGCTGAAATGCAAATATTTGCTCTCTGTGATTAGTAGAAGACTTATACATTCTTAGCAGCAATGTCCTACAGATCACGTTTTCTTACATTGCATGTATTTGGTGATTATTTCCATGTTTGGTACTGTTTTATCTCACACTACGTAGTTCCAAAGGCAAACCAGAAAAGGTGATATGATTTGTAGGCCTTTTAGGTAATGGCACTGAAGTGAAAGGTCTGACCTCATGATGCTCAGAAAAAATAATTGATTCAGAAAAATAATATTTAGATTATTGTATGCAAGACATAATTCGAACAAGATTTTTGGAGTTCCATTTTGGAGTTACTCATAAGTTACTGGAGACCTTGCACAGAGTTCTGTTTGCAAGTTTGTAAGACTGATGATTCCTGAGGTATTTTACAATATTTATGTATGTAAAAACTTCCTATACCAAAGCGCAGTTGAAGCAAGTATCCTGTCTCCAGCAGTGACCAGTAGTGGGTGCTTGTAAAATGCATATGAGAAATGTTTTCTTCCTGTATGGTGGAGGTCCTGTATGATTTGGGTTTTTTGGGAAGTCTAAGTGTCTTCATTGTCTCCTGCATTTTGCTTCTACTACCATTGCCTCCATACCCCTTCCTTAACAGTGTGCTGCTTGATTTTTTTGCCTCAGCCCAGGCTGGTGTAAGGCATCAAGTTCATAAAAGATGCATAGTGATTAAATTACTGAGAAATGTTGTCCTAGTATGCCATTTCCAGCAATTAGTGTTTCAAGAGTTTCCTGAAACAGAGTCTGCACATAGGTTTTGGTATATAGTACTGATGAATAAATTATATCACATGCTTTCATGACTTTGGAATGTTGTGCCATCTGAGTAGTGTTCCCTGTATCTCCTTGACAATGAATTTGTTATACTAGAATGTGACCCATCATGGATGCATCCTTTTTGTTTCTACAGTTGGTTTGGAATTGTTTATTTCTCTGGAACATGTAGAATGTCACGTGAAAATTTCTACATAGTGCCAGATGAATAATCTAAAAAACATCTAGGCTGAAAATATTGAATTCCTATATTCTTAATATGTCCTGTGTCCAAAAAAAGGTCAACACTAAGTTATTCATTTTGTGAAGAGAATGTCAAATCTTACTGCAGCATGATATTTTTTATACTGGGTGAAATCTGAGAGTCAGATGCTGATACACGGTCCTGCTGTTTTAATAAATCATAAATTGTTAGTTCTGCTTCTAAATTTTAGTAGGTTACTAAATTAAAGGGTGTCATTTTATTTTTTTCCCCTTTTTTATAGTCCATCTGCTTTAAGAGGTTCTTTCTCTCTTATTGACCTTTATTATTTTGTCTCTAATTTCAAAGAATTTTTCCTGGGTTTCATGATTCATTTAAAAATTATTACTTTTCCTTGAAATTGCTTCAGTCTGTAATATTTAAATATAACAGCAAAGGCATATGATTGTTTTTCATTTTTATGTTATTAGCATTTACACTGGTAAAAATGGAATGCATTAGAGAAAACCAGACATTGTCTGTATACTCTCTTTCCTCTGACTTTTCATTATTTGAAGGAAGGTAAAGATGTATTTTAAGACCAAAAAATATTAATTACTACATACTGCTGTACATATTGAACTTTACATTATAAAATTCCTTATGGGAATGTGTAGGGAAGCAAAATCATTTTGTGATTTAATGTAATAACTTGTTGCATTGTATTCTTTGAGGGTATGACAGAAAAATGTGGTGATAGATATCCAACTATTGGAAATGCTTGGGTTAAATGTGATTTTGTACTATGCACTGAAGGAACCTGCAGACAGACATTTATCTGAACCAGCTCTTTTGCAAACTGATCCAAATCCCATATCTTGTATTTAAGAAAAAGGTTGGTTATCATCTCTGTAAAAGATGAGGAGTGAGATCCTTAGTCTTTGTTATTCCTGAAATGCTTAGAAAAATTTTAAGGAGCCCTGGAAGATATGTGTAGGGGAAAGCTCCCAGAAATTATTAAACTGTCCTCTGAAGGTGAAAGCAAGCAAAGTTATCCAGAATCTGTCCTTTGAAACCTGTATATAGTGGCTTGTGAGAGATCTGTTTACTCTTTAGCAATAGAAAATGTCCTACACTTCTGTACTGTTTATTTTTGAAGTTATTTTATTTTTTTCCTTGGCAATGTGAAGGAAAATCCTAGTGGATTTTTATTCTTTAAGATTTATTTTTGCAATGTTAATTTCCTATAAACTTCTTATGGAATATCCAGAGTACTAACAGAGCTTTACCCATGGGTGGGTGCTGATACTGTAGACAGTTGAAGTTACAGTGAATGACAGAATCACAGAATGGTTGGGGTTGGAAGGGACCTCTGGAGATCATCTAGTCCAACCCACCTGCTAAAGCAGGTTCACCTGGAGTAGATCGCACAGGAATGTGTTCAGGTGAGTTTTGAATATCTCTAGGGAAGGAGACTCCACAACCTCTCTGTGCAGCCTGTTCCAGTGTTCTGGCACCCTCAAAGTAAAGAAGTTTCTCCTCATGTACAGGTGTAAACCTCCTATGCTTCAGCCCGTGCCTGTTGCCTCTTATCCTATCAGTTGGCACCACTGAAAGGAGTCTGGTCCCATGCTCTTGACACATACCCTTGAGATATTTATAAACATTGATGAGATCCCCTCTCAGCCTTCTCTTCTCCAGGCTGAACAGACCCAGCTCTCTGTCTTTCCTCAAAAGAAAGATGTTCCAGTAATAAGAAAGATGCTCCAGAATGTTGCAGTCTTGAAGAATGTAAAATAAACACTGCATAGGGAGGGTGAACGACAGTATTTTGGATATTTTATGTTGCCATCTTTGTGTTCTCACAGTAACTTGAAGCTTTATTCAGTTGGTTGTTTTCTTTTTTTTGGTGGGGTTTGGTTTTTTTTTTTTGATGTCACGTGAAATCAATTCTAGTCTTGTAGTGTGGATATTAATGAAATTAAGATTACAACATTTATTACACCAAGTCAGTTATTGATGAATCTGTACAATATAGTACTGCACAACAATCAGTATAATTCATAATATCTCTTAGTGGGTTCATCAGTGTACAGAATTCAACTGAATCATCCACATGAAGATGATCTTTAGAAAGGGTAATAGAGACAAATACTTTCTTTTTACCCAGTTACCTTTAACTATGTTTACTAGTTGCTGTGTTCAAAACATTTCTTGAATTTTTCACCTGTTATTTGCAAAAAAAAAAAAATTGAATTACGTATTTTTAACATATTAATCTATTTGTTGAATTTTTTACTTTCCCTGCTTCTGCCACTAGATGTCAGCTCGGTCTTTCAGAAAAAGTTTCCAAAGCACATCACGTCTTCTCTGGATGTGTGCAAATTCCATACGTCCTTCTAAATGGTGGGAGTAGGTGTGGTGGTATCATCCTGCCCACTATTGATGGATCTGGCACAGTCTTAGTTTTAGGTCAGAAATTAGCTTGCACATCATGGAACTAGAATCAAAGCTGCTTGATAGATAAGTAGTAGTTGTCATCACCTTAATAGTATTTTTCCCTACAGAACCAAGTCTAGAGTATCTAATAACCGACTAAGTAGATGGCAGCATCTTAACATTAAATCAAAATATTGTAAATGGACTACTGACTTCTGGAAGGAAGAAACTGACTTTAAGGCAATATTCTGATTGCAGTATTTAATAGTTAACACAGCTGCACAAGGACATAGCATTTTTTTTCTGTAAGTTCATTTGATAAAATGAGTTAAAAAGTTAAGCTTTTCCCCTATTTTCTCCTTCTTCCCGTTAGCACAAGCGTACCAAATATCCCTTCACCTTCAGTTACATGGAAGTTTGATACTGCTTTTGGAATGGAATGGATGGAATTAAAGTCCTAAAGTGTCCTATAACATGGGATAGGATGGATCTTTCTCTCTAATACAGGTTATTAGGCTTCTACCAACTCATTACATCTTTTACATGTTCCCAAACTGAGAATAATAGTGTCTTTAGCCATTAATCACAGGTTTTTATAATAATATTACTATATATTATATGATGCACATTATATAATATACTCTATAAGTGATAATAACAAATATTTGATAACAGAATATAAACTAGAGATTATAAATTATACGTATTAGGTATTATGACATTATGACATTAAGAAAGAACAGGCTGGCCTCATTTAGAGAATAATGTATCATGGGATGTTCATAGTGACCTTTGTGGTCTCCTTAGTAATGTTTGCATTTTTGCAAAGGCTTCAAGAGCTGAAATGTAGAAGTGAACTTGCTTAACTTTGAAGACAATTTTGTATCATAAATTGAGATTAATGATCAATGCCTCAAAGTGCCATAGAAAAAAGGTTGAAAGATGTGGAAGAAAAAAGAATGTGAATGAGAAAGTCGTAGTACCAGTCAAAAATGTCTGATAATGCAGAATGATTTGTTTTTATTTTGTACTGAGACCACAAAGACATCAAAGCATTTTCTCAGTTATCCAGAGAAGAAATAAAGCTTTACCTGTGTGACAACCTGTTCATTCTTTTCAAATCTGTTTTAACCTATCTCATGCTTCACAAGTCTTTCCCTGGCCCTTTGTCTTTCCACTTTCCCATTTGTTTTGCCTCAGGTCACTGTGCTTCCATTTGTGAATGCTTCCATTGCTCCTTCCTTATGAGTATAACAAAAGGTGCTGCTTCTCTTTGCTATGTTTTGACATTTGTAATTTGACTGTGGGTGGTAGTGGTGAACACTGTTGAAAGCTGTTGTATGCCACAATGCTTATCAAAAAACCTCTTATATAAGTGGGTGATTTCGCTTTTATTTTGACAATTTAAAATGTCTTTTACTTGTACGTAAACATGAAATTTCATTTCACTTTCAGAAAGGACATCAGAAATTAAATACTTTAACACCAAATCAAACATTTAACAATATTTGAATTTGTCTTAATCATCTCTGTTGTAGATAGTCTATTACAATAAAGTGGATTCAATTGAAAATTTTCTGACATGGATGCTCTTAGTAGAGATCTTTATGATTCCTTTCTGGAAAAAAAAAAAGAATTTTTCTTCTCCTCTTGGTTTTATATGTGCATACATGAATTTTTGTATAGAATGGGGGTTTCATGATCTGTCAGAAGCCACTATGTTTTGAAATCTACTATTAAAATATGGGGGCCAATGACCAAGTGTGTTGAAAGCTTTGGTATGCTACAGTATTTAACAAAATAACATTTAAGAAGTGGATAATATGCTGAATTTTGGTAATAATATTTTGCTTCGGAATACTGAGATTGTTATTCTTGAACCTTTACAAGATGAAATGCATCCATAAGGTTGCTAGCTGCTTTGTGTGTTCTTCTACCGGATTTTCATGTCCCAGCATGCACAAATAGAAGAGAGTATGTATCGTGTATGCTTCTGGCTGGTGGAGTGGGGTTGCAGCTCAAAGGAGCAGCCAAGGTCACAAGGGTTTATTAGTCAGTCTTTCCTAATGAGCTGTTGGGGCTTTTCAGCATTTCCATGTGTTGTTACTGATGAAGGTCTCCCAGCTTGTGGTTAATTATTGATACTACTCTTGCCTAACTTGAAATGTTTCAGACTTTTGTGGTTAGCTGTTAAACGTATGGCTTACCAGTGCGTGTTTACTGTGTGTCTTATGAATCTTCTTAGCTACTTGGTCCTCCTGAAGGAGGTCCCCCTGTTCAGTGCAGAACCTCTCTGCAGTGCAAGACAGTGAAAATATAAAGACTGAGAAAAGGTTAAAAGATATAAGAAAGAAGAGACTGAAATCCTCTGAAATTATATTAAAATGTCAATTTCAGTACTCCTAGGGCTCCCAGACAATGGGAGTAAGATTATCTTTAAGGTATGTGTTTCCTGAAACAGAAAAATTCCAGCAGGAGAAAAATTACGCTGTGATGAAAAATTTGCATGGCCAGTGCTAGAGAAGGTGGAGTAGCAGACTAGGGAATGATTTCCCAGTTCAGTGCTAATTACATTTTAAAAACTTGCACATTATAATGCCTATATTTGTGTCATACTCTGTACTCAAATTCTTGATGAAGTTTTAAGTATCTCTGCTGTGCTCTGATACTTCCATTAAGCAAAATTCTCACCCTCTTCTCCTCTTCCACTGACTTCTCATTTCCATATTTTTGATGCAAGGGGTGCCTTTCATCCTTATTTTCCTTTAATCATGCATTTAGATTGTGATTATTTTCTATCAGATAGCTTGAATATCCAGGAAGGCTCTTTTCTTTCATTGTGGTGGTGGTGTTTGATGGGTTTGGTGGTTTTTTGTTTTCCTCTCCGCAACCCTTTCTTTTTTCACTGCTACTTGCCGTGTCTTATATTGCTGCTCTATTATTTTCATCAATACAAATTCGCTGTAAGAACTTGGATTGTTTAAAATTCATGTCAGCTGCAGAATGCTCTTAATTCCACATGTTGATCCAAGGATTCTCTTGTTTATTTGAGAAGTTACCACAGATCATATTATGTGTATTGTATACAGTGAATATCTCTTTAACTCTGTTTCAGTATGTGGACATGGTGTTATTAATATATAGCTGAAATGTGTGTACAGCTCAACAAGACAATTTATAGTGATAAAACGTCAGCAAGACTGAGCTCCTATTCAAATTTAGACACATTACAAAACACTTTGCTTAATTAGGGCTAAAAAGAAACTCTTCTGAAAAAATTAATTATAAATCCCTGCATTTATCATAGTTTGTGAAAGTTAATTTATCCTATCACCTTGAGTAAATATGCTATGCACTCAGGAGAATAAAGTAGAACACATACTGTGAACATGATGACATTTTATTTTGACAGATTTGGAAGACCTCTGTAACACAGGAAACAATTGTCTACAAGAGAAAAGGAGTGAAATGTCATCATGGGAGTATAAAAGACACTAAAAATTAAATAGTATCAATGTTATCTTATCAGTTTGATTTTAAAAACATGTACCACATGCTTCCTTGCCAAAATCATCTGCTTTTTGAAATTTACGACAGCAGATGTTTGTTTGAATCTAATAATTGTAAGCCGTTTCTCTGAATGAAATACATAGTTTTGTGTAGTTTAAAAATTCTTGCTTTAATATTCCTGGTTTTAGAACAGGGACAAATTTGGCAAGGGTGAAATTTCGCTGGTAGGGGGAAAATCTATCTGAAATTGGAAGTTAAATATCTTGAAACAAATCTATTCCTTCTCATATTAAGTAAAGACTTCAGATTTTAACATCTTCTGGCTTTGTAAATCCAGTGCTCATTGTACCTTTTGCACCTTATGGTGCTGACCAAATTTTTAATGTGCCATTTCCACAAAGCCTCCAAAGATACTGAAGCCACCAAAGTTGTTATAAAAATAACTCTGGGGCAAAACTAAATTCCACTGATTAATGGGTGACACAAGTTACTCTTGCTTAGGTGGGGATCATCCTTCCAAGGATGCTTTGAAACTAAAAGCTAGGAGCCTGTCTCCTGATCCCTTTTGGATTATAAGGCAATGTCAAAGAAAAGCCACTGGAATCTGAAGCAGGCCACAAGAGCTGGAAAGATGTATGGAGATATGAGAGGTGGAGCTTTAGGTAGAAAATGGTGAGTAGAGATACTAGGATGAGACTGGCTAGCTGGAAGGGGAAAGTAATCTGGATGTTAAGACAAAACTGTAGGAGATAGATTGCAGAGACTTGGATCTGGGCATCACAATAAACATTCTACTTAGGAATGGACAATTTCCCCCAGAATATGTATCTTAGAATGAAGATAGTCTGTCAGTATTTGATTTTATCTTTGTTGGTCACTGAGTAATAACCTCCCTTGTTTAGTAATCAAAATGTGATCTGAATATAGGTACTTTCATTATGGATTTTCCAGTGTCCCAAGTTTTAATTTGTTAGGATGTTTCATATGTATAAACTGGATTTTACCATATATGTTCAGATATGGCACGTATTATAATTCATATTATATGCACCTAAGGTATACCAAAGACCTAAGGTATAACAAATTTATTGGTATGTTTGTGTTTACATATACATTCACATTATAGTTCATTTCAACGTACCTTGCAACTATAAATTGGATCCCAGGATCTCAAGATACCTTCTTAGAAAACAAGTGTATCATTGGTTACCACTCGAGAAACATTGACTAAAATGACTTGTGACTCATATTGTAGGAACTTTACAACTTAAGCAGGTATAGAATCTGCTTTTCCAGATGAGCATTATCATGCCTTTACTGTTATATGTCTCTTACTGAGGTTCCATGCTTTGTTCATTATATACCTTTCAACTCAGCACACATAATGCAGAAGTCTTAAAAGCTTGCAGCTTTTTCATAATACAGTTTTGGATTTTTGTCTGGAATAACTCCCATCATGTTGTCTGAATGAGATACCAGTTCTGTTGAAGATAAAGTTTCTGTGTAGCTGTTCTACATGGAAGCATTGATGGAGACAGAGAAAATTAAGGTTACTCTGGCAGCCACACTTTTCCCTTTGGATTAATTGACCAAGTTAGGGTTTTTAACACATTTTTGTATGTGCAATATTTTTGGTTTCCACAATAGGAGCATCTAGAATAATGTGATGATGGGCGATTAGCATGTAGTATACGTTAGTTTAAAGTAGGCATGTCTTTTACACAATTACAGAGTCATTTCCATAATTGATGTTATACTTCTGTTTATCCAGGTGGAATCTTGGAAGTTCATGAGCTGTATCTGAGATACTAGTATCTTTATCTGCAGCGTGGAGCATAAATAAATCTACAGTGTTAAAAAGAAGACTAGCGCTAGTTATAAACACAGTATTGGGTTTTCTTCAAAATATTACCGGATTGATGAATATTTAAAGGCTGTCTTCTGTTTTTAACACTAAAGTTTACTTGCAGAATTGGAAGCTTCTTAGTTAAATTAAGATAGAGATCATGAAAGATAACCTTGTGTGTATAAGATCTCCTTATATGCTTTGCCTTGACATGGTATCTGCAGTTTGAATTTTCTCTTTAACTGAGCCAAGTATTATATTGTCAATATGAAAAAAAATATATATGTATATAATGAAGTTGTGAAGAAAGGAATAGATTTTTTGTTGTTGTTCTTCCATAGAAAGTGTGTAACTCAATGAAAACTGTTGTTTTCTGAATGTGAAGCTGATGTGAAATTAGCCTCTGCCTTCATTTCCTTTGCTATAGAAAAAGGAGTAGTATTTTTTGTAGTTTAAGGTATTTTATGTCAGAGGAAGGACTGTTTCACCAAACAATCCATTTCTTTTGACGTGTTGAGGTCCCTCTCTGTAACATGTGAGGAATGTGATAATTGTAAGCATCAATTACTCTTTTAGATGACTATGTTCCTTAGATTAAAACTGAACCTCTCTTGTTATTTTGATAACCATTGTCAAAAAGACCCCTGAAAATTAATTTCCCTCTATAGCTAGGAAGTGAACAGCTTGCTACACCTCAAAATCTTTTAGCTGTTTTCACTGCACATGTAAACTCCACATATTTGTGGCAAGGCTAGTCATCTTCTCAGTGCAGGTATTCTTAGACTTTTTAGACAAAAAATTCCTGCTGAAATGTAGTATTCCTCGTTCCCCATTATCATTCTACAGATACATAACTTTGCTTTTCCGTGTGCTGTACTTACACTACTTTTTGCTTTGACTTTTGCTCAACCAAGTCATTGGTTGCAATTTAGGAGAATGTGATATATATTGTTACTTTCCTATGTTGCTACAAAGCTTTGTTGTAATGGCTTAATCTGGAGACTGGTTGCCAAAGAAATTAGTTCTTTATACTGTGAAGCAATGTTGACAGTAAACTCTCCTTTCCTCTCCACCCCCTCCCAAAAAGAAAAGGAAGAAAAGAGAAGAAAAACAAGGTTGCATTACAATTCTGGCAACATCAGCCACACTAATAAAATCAAATTCAATGTTGTTTTACGACTTTGAATTTATGTGACTGCACAGGATCAAAGGATTTGTATCCCAGTGGACTGAAAGGTCTATAGTTCATGGCAAAAAAAACTCATCAAAAAGAACATTTTAGTAGTAAGGCTTTTCATTTTAATCAGCCACAGTAATAAAAAAGCTGTTAGGTGTCCAAAAACATTCTCCCAAGATCAGAGACAACTTGCTCTCTACTACAATCAGTTTTCTTATTGGATCCATACTGCCTCTGTAGTTTTTGTCACTGAAACTTCATCTTCAACTTGTTTTCAGCCATTTTTTGCATTGTTTTCACATTTTACATGCCGAATCATTATATGTATCAGTAAAAGTAATGATTCATATAATTTCCCTGGAAAATGAGAAGTACTGTCAGTTCTTTTAAGTAAATTGTCATCAAAACAAGTGATCAATTTAAATAGAATTTTAAATACTAGTCTGTATTTTTATATATTGTATTTTAAAATAGGCGAATAGCAATAATTTACTTTTTTTTTTTTCTTCTTTGGTATAATCTTTTGAACACTACCACGAAGTATAGGTGTTAGTTTTGTTGTATCTATACAGAAATTATAGCCTAGGCTGTCCTAAGACTAAGGTAGCAGCTCTAAGTGAGAAACAGAATAGGGAAGTAATGCCGTTTGTGATAGGAAAGGCTGTTGTTATTATGTTTGGATACTGCATGTCAATTGTTCATAGTCCTAGTTCAACAAAAGTTTGAAATTAATTTTTAACATATGGTGTGGTTTCATTCTTTAATTAGCTTGGCCTCAGATAAGTTGTATGCAATATATCATTTACATTTATTGGTGTGTTGCATGCTGAATTGCCTCATTCCAGTCTGCAGAATTTAAATGCTGAACACAGTTTAACAATACGTAGAGATTTTACCAATGAAATTGTCCATGAAAGTATCTGTTTTCCTTGAAATTTACAGGTATGTCTCAATTTAGCTGGCTACCCTCTTTTTACAAACTGTGTCAGATTTATTGGTTTATTTTTCCTAGTGTAAGCTAGCTTACATTTAGGAAGGCTCAACACGTGGTCACTTTCTGCAAGGATTGCTCCCTTTCTGCATGGCATGACATGCATTGGATGTTACATGGTCTCTTGTAGCTGCTGCACACTACTTACTTGCAAAATTCTGGTAGGTGATGTGTTCCCTTCTCACTACTACCTGAGATACATGCAGGCTTATATGATTTTTTGTCAGCTGAATATTTTCATGCTTTTATTACTCTTAAAATCTTTCATTCCGATGGACAGAAACTTTAGTATTAGTGAGAATTTTATGAGTTACCTACCAAACATATAAAATCTATGTAAAATGCTAAACTATGTACTGTTTATATTTTTTTATTAACAACCTGAAATTTAGCCCTTTAAGCACAGATTGTTAATTGTTGGCTTTATTAAGTAGTATTTAGCCTAGGTTTCTAGAGGTGCTATCATTTATTGCAAAGGATGACAGTGCTTAGCAAATGTGCCTGTAGCAAGAAGTTAGTGAATCCAAGGCATTAATACTTTTCTGCTTGATGTATATATCAGATTCAAAAAGGATTTAAATTCCAATGAGATTTCTCTGTGGGCACAGAGATGCCACGTCACTTACCAGGCACCAAGATTGATGTAATCAGATCCATAAATGTGTAGTATGCTGTGGAGTACAATGAACATTATTAGAGATATTTTTCCATATATTGGAATTCATAATGTTTGCAAGATTTTGGTAGATTACCAAGAAATTACAAGGATACGTCAAGGGTTTGATCTGGGTGTTTGACTAGAAGTTAAAGAGAGGGGAAGGGATTTACTTTTAGCAAGAGGATTCATCTGAGTAAAGTTACATGTAAATAGGACAGCTGTAGATAAGCAAGCACTAGAGATGAGCCATTGTGAGCTATTTATTGCATAACAAAATTCTCCAAGTGAGTTAATTTGTGTAATATAAGATGGTTGGGTGGTAGTTGCTAACAGGGACTGAGGGGAGGACATGTATATGTACAGGAAACCAAACTTAGATAAATGTAATTATACAGAAAGATTTACAGAGCAGTCACAAGGCATTAGGATAAGGAAAGCAAATGTTGAGGCAACCAGGAAATCACCCTGTCAGGAGCATGGAAAAGAGAACAGAACATTAAGAGAGAATCAAGGGTCCACAAACAGCTGGAAGAGGAAATGCAGAAGCTTAGAAGAATACAGGACTATGTGCAGTCTATCATGGAAGAGGTGATTTGTATCTTGTACAGAATTGTCCTTTGAAATACATGGTCCCGATCAGAAAACAGTTGTGGAGTCCTTGTATCATAGATCTGCTTTGCACGATTCTTCATGCTTGTCCTTCAGTGACAAAAATGGGGTTGTGTTTGTTACCTTTGTACTTGCATGGTCACTGAAAGCTTAGCACCAGTGTGAAAGAATGAGCTGATTTAAAACTAAACCAAAACAAAACACCACAACAAACCAACAAAACCCTTATGTTACATATATTTTAAAACAAAACAAAAAAACGAAACCAAACAAACAAAAGCACAAAGAAAACCAAACAAAAACCCCAACAAAAAAAAAAAAAGCACACAAACAAAAAAAAAAGAAAACAGACAAAACCCAGCCATTTCTTATTTATTGTCTTTATAGATCCACTAGACTCAGTAGGTGTAAATGTACTGGCCAAACACTTGCAAATCTATTGCCAGGCGCTCCTTGTTGGGAGACAAGCAGACAGGTTTTGCAATTGGAAGGATGGTAATTTGGCTGTTATTGATTCTGGGTCCTGGAAAATGGTGAGGAGGAGAACAAGACAGAAAAATCAAATAATAAAATTGCTAAAAAATGGGATTTAATTTAGGAGAATAATTTTATAGTCATAAAATTAAAGTGAAGGATGATAAATTAATATAGTAATTACAGTGACACATTTCCTGTGTAGTATAGGGTTGAATGTGCATAGAAGATGAAATAGGAAAGAAGAATAGAAAGCAAGCACTGAGGATCGCTAGGAAATGAATTCAAGAAGCAAAGCAAAAGGGTAATACAACTGCCAACTCTAAAGAGGGAGGAGAGTGAAGAGTAGCTGAAGATGTTAATATATGTTTCTTAATTTTGTATGCAGAACTGAGTCTGTAGAAAAGAAGTATTCAAAATGTGTTATAACTGCAAACTAATTCTGAAGTGGCATGAAGAGCATGTTACTGGCTACATGAAGAATAGTTTTGACTGAAACTGGAACAATGAATTGGAAGAATATTAGAAACATATAAACATGCAAGAAAATGTAAGAATATGTTAATTTAAGTACTCACTATAAAAATGCCACGTTTGATTTGAATGTTTTTGCATTGGAGACGAGTTATTATTATGTTAATACCTTCAGTTTCTCATGGGTTTTCTGTATTCTGAGAAATGCTGTTTGCTGGTTTTGAAGTTTTTCTAACAAATAATAAGGAAATAACAGAAATAACACCAGAGTATGAAACATAGTTCCTTTCTCAAAAATCATTTTTGCTTAGGTTATCTTTAAACACTTGCTTTTATTGAACATAGTACTTTCTCATACATTCATTCAATTGTTCGTTTACCTCTTTGGTTTTTTGAAGATGATCTTGGTTAGATGGTGTTTCTTTCAGACAGGACAAGGAAAAAGATGAAAGGAAGTGTATCATACCAATTATTTCAGAATAATCAAAAAGGTGAGACAGGGAAGAGGTAGCAAAACTTCGTTACCATCTCCTTCCCTTTATAACAGTTTAGAAATACAATGTTTTATTTTCATTTGTATCCCTCTGAGAAGGAGAAATTCATGAGTGAATTCAAAGTGCCAGGTTGATGACATTACTTTGTTCTTTCTGGTAGATAATTCACATGACTTGTACAGTTATACTGACAGTCCTTTTTTATATTAGTTAGATTTTCAGATAGTATAAATACGAGTCTCATAAAGGCTGGACATATTACCTGCTTCAAGCTGTCTGTTTTCTGTTACGCTTTCTGTAACAACTTCCGTAAGCACACAGAAATATGCATTTTATAATGAAACAGAGTTTTTAACAACTTCACTCCTTATATGAATATGCGTTGTTTAAATGTAGTAATCCATCTGCTAAGTATGGCTATAAAATATTAAGTAAGGAAGGAAGTTATTATGGAGGATGTATTCTGAGTCATTCTAAATCTGTAACTGATATACTGAAATACTTAATTATTACAATTCTTAATACAGGATATACAACTTGATCATCTAGGTTTCCTTTTCATAAACAGACATTTTTACTATTCTATTTTAAATAGTTATACTATTAAAGATCTGCTAGGTTTTTGGGTATTTAATTATATTTGGCATGTCAAAATGCCATTTACTTACAGTGTTGAATAACTGTGTAATTTAGTTGTTGGAAGAATAATATCTTAATTTTTTAATGTTTAATCAAATAGCTATATGCTTGGTGTCTATTTATAGGTTTGCTTAAGTGTGGTAACCTGAGATTGAGGACCTCTTCATAATATATCTTTGTAGGAATTATAATTGTTAAAAGAATCACAAATCAATCACAAGTAATTGCAGGTGTTAAATCAGAAGTTGCATTTTATAACACATCAAACATGATATATATTTTCACAGTAAATATTTAAAGTGAAAGTGAGTTAGTGCTTAAAATGTGATGTGAATTTTAAGCCATCTGTAGTCCTATATATAAGTAATCTTGCATGTGATATTATTAAAAAAATGTATTTTATAGTGTAACTGGGTGTATATATTAATGATGTGCTATACCAATAATTTTATACTCCAAAATTACTGGCTATAAGGCTGTATTTCTTTCTCAACTATCCAAATGTCAATAATTGTTAAATAACTAAATATTAATAAATATATATAAAAACAATGTTCAGTACACCCACTATGGTAAGTTTTCCTCCCAACTAGTTTTGCTACATTTCTTCTATAAAACTATGTATTTAATATCTTTAAATTAGAAAGAGAATTGGTGTCTGTATACATAGCCTATACAAATACTTACGGTTCTGAAAATGTTTGAGAATGTCGATCATTTAGCTTAATTTTCTTACCATGAGGTGCAAGAATAATCCATACTGTTTACCCTTCAAAATGCTGATATACCATACGTAAATGATTATACTTGTTAGAGAGGAATTTTGATTTTTATGTAAATTGGAATAGGTTTAATTTTTTTCATTGAGAAATCCTTTGCTAAATCTCTAATTGTTGTTAAAATTTAAAACAAATGTATGTTTTTTCAAGGGAAGAGATTTAACAATAAAGGACATTTTTTTTGTTTGTCAACACAATACAAGAATAAAAAGTGTGAGCTCTTCCAAAAACTGAAGATGAAATTACTTAGAATGAACAAAAACAAAAAATCAGAGGGTGTCTTCTGTGAGAAATGTGTTTTTCCTCTCTTTTCTATGCACAATACTTTGATGGCAGAAACACCATTAAGAAAAAAAATCTAAAAAAGCTGTGAAGTCTATAAATTTTTTTTTTCAATTTTTTTTTAAATCCCCCTTCCCTCCCCCATCCCACCCCTCCCATCCTGTCCAGCATTCCTACTTCTAAAAAACATATCCTTATATACTTCGTGTCTTCTTTGTTCCCATTTATTTCATTTTCATGGCTGGGCATAAGTAACTAATTAGATGTAACGATCAGTGTATAAAGTCAGAGAAGGGAATAAAATCAAGCTCACTTTCTCTCTAGTATGTTGGTTTTTTGCAGGCTAATTAGAGTAAAAACTAGTAAAAGTGTGTGTTTCTCAGTTAAAGAAGAGGTCTGTCTCTGATATACATAGAAGTGCTTTGTTCATTAAAGACGTGCCATTTTTACACAGTTGCTTTTCAGAGTACAATTGCGCTGTAAACACTAGTGAAAAAATATTTTTCATTAACAATGAAACATTAATGTGCTAGTTTCAAAGCAAAAGCTCTACATATTGCTTGCTCTAAACAGCATTTTAGAGAACTTTTTTGCATATCTTACTAGTACATTTCTCAGGATTTTTTACAACATTCATGCTGCAAATCAGTGTTGACTAATAACAAACCAGCAACTGATTTTTGAATGTAGATTACTGTAGAGATTTACAGTTTTCTCATATTCATATATACAAAATGTTCTAAAACTTCTCATATCAGAGCAATTCTAAGTCATGGTTAGAATGTCTTTGTCCACGTAAAATCACATTATATAAAACAGTAACACAACAAATATACATGAGTTGATTGCATTTAATTGACTATATAGACTCTAATTGACTGTATTAACTGTATTAAATGAGACTGTAATCTTTCTGTCACCTATCAGAGCATGGAGAAAAGCTGTAACATCGGCTTTATGATTTGATTCTGTCAATCTATGTTATCATTTCAAAAACATTTAGACAACCCCTAGGTTACATTCTGAATGAAACGATGTAATCTTTTTAGTTTGTGATTAATTGCATTTGATTTTGGTGGTTTTTCTTCCTTTGAACGTATGCTTCATATGTTCCTGAGTCTTACAGGACCAACGCTGAGCTGTTGACATTATTTCAGAAAATATAAATTGCCTTTTTTCACGGTGTTGTGTCAAGTCACTTAGCAGGTGCAGAAATAAAGTCACAGGAATCACAGGACAGAGGGCTGGGTGTAAGGGGAAAAGACAGGAAGACATCAGGAAGACATTGCAAAAACTCTTCTTATTTTCCAGGCTACAGTGTGTCAATATTTTGAATATTTGCATAATCATCATGTATCATGTCAATATCATGTAACTTTTTAAAGGGGTATTTTTTTAAATTTTTTTTTCTTAAGGATGGCTTATATTTTACCCATTAACAGCATTATATTTTTAGGAAGAGTTATTTTAAGTTTGTATATAACTGTCTGTGTTTTAGGGAACTGAGAGTCAGCTGCGATTATTTGCTCTAGTGAGGTGATTTTATTCAAGGAAAATGGATCATGCCCATTCCAATGGCAGATACTAGGCAAACCTTGAGAGATTAGAGAAACTAATTTGCAAGTACAGCTGTACTGGTGAGGCTTGAATAGCAAATATGCACAGACCTTATTTAGTCAGAATCAGAGGTGCAGAAGCTCTGAAACCTGTGTTCCAATAAAAGGCAAATTTGGAAGCAAAGTAAGACTTAGCAGGGAAAGGGACAGACAGAACTGTTATTATTTATTCAACCTCTTCAAACTGAATATTGGGTTGAAGCAGAAAGCCTAGGGAAGAATGAAAAAAAGGCTACATCTACTAGGAAGGTTAGTTTCAGAGCTCAGAAAAGCATAGGATGGAAAGGACAGTTGGCAGCACTCAAGCTGAATTACCTCTTGCAAACTTAATTTAAGGGTACAGTGGAAGTATTCTTCAGCAACAGAAAGAGAAAGAAACTTAGGAAACAAGGGGACTGTTATCCCCTAAGGGTGAGGTGGAGGCAAAAGGCAATGTAGATTGAACCTAGAAAATAAATACTGAATGAGCTGCCTCAGATTTCCATAGCAGTGATCGTGAACACAGGGACAGCATTTTCTTCGAACTGAACATACATACAGCTTTTAGTAGCTGAATAGAGCACAAGGATTAGTTTTTTGCATATGACGTTTACATTTATATATTCTAATATGGAGTTGTTGACTCAGGATGAATTTGTGATACTCTGTCATTCACAGATCATTTTCCTCTAGAGCTGCCCAACTACTGATCCGTCTGGCTGTGTACAGTGCAGCTCTCTTTTTTGAAGTCTAGCATGTGTTTACAGACTGCTTCCTTGTCTGATAAGATTGTTATGAATTCTGATTTCTATCAGTGTTCTTCAACATACTAGCATAGCAGTATTTACATATTTAATATTGACAATGAACAAGAAAGATCATACCAAGGAAAGCAGTGTATTGTTGTGTGAATTAGACTTAAGATACTTTCAAATTTGTGATTGAAATATGATTTCAGCATATTGAGGCTTTTACAGTATATTTATTTATATACTTACATTTTCTGTCAAACTGTCAACATGAAGAGGAACTAGTAATAAGGTTTTATTGAAATGTGCCTGCCTGTAGTCTGGTATTTGTAACAGTAATCTGGAATAAATCTATCTCTATTGTAACAGAAATTTAGGCAACTGTAAGTGTCAATTTTATGTGTGTGTGTACAGGAGAGGGAGAAAAATGTAACAAAAACTAGACAGTGTCTCTGAGTGGCTGACAATAGTCGTGGACACAATGAGAAACCAGAGATCCTCTACCTGCCAAGGCCTGACGTCTTAATTTGATATAAGCTGTGAAACAGTGGATTGGTACTGCAAGAAGGTCAGGGGAGCAGAAAAATATGTTTCTTGCACTACATATACAATCCCAGTTTCTTATATGAACGTTGTTGAGAAGCAGGCAGCAGGCTTCTAAACAAGTCAGCAGCGTGGCAAATGCATTTTCCAATGGAAATAAATTTATGTCCTGTATGTATAAACCATGCTGATGAACATCTCCCAAACCGTTCTTCTTAATGTCTTGCTTTCATTATATACAGAAATTTACACAGACATTTTGCTCTGATAGTTTTCCAAATCCTCTACCCTTTTTCAGTTATAAATCATGTTCATTCATGCTGCAAAAGATGGCTTTCTAAGTCCAGCCTTCCTCCTGTATCTTCTGTCCCACCAGCCTTCTTCCCACACCTTTCTTCCTCCCTCAGACATCTTGTTTCCTGCTGAATTTTTTTTTCCATTTCATTCTGCTTAAAATAGCTGTGACCAAACTGTTATACTCTGATGATAGCCTTTGGTCGTTGTTAATCTTAACAGCAGTTCCCAAAGACTCCAGGAGTCTGGTGCATGATGTGCCATGAAAACAGACTCAGTACAGTGCCAACATGGTAGTAATAATTGCTGACATGATTCAGTAAAAAGATACTGAAGAATTTGAACTGTATCTATCCAGTTGAATAATTTGAACTCTATCTATTCAAATCCCCATAGATCTGAATTTAGCTAAAAATTGCTTCAGCAGCCACATGTATCATTATGTAGCCATCATAATCATTTTAAAGGACTGTTGACAGACACCTGAAAATAAAACTGTAAGCTTTGGTAGACATACTAAGGTAAAAAACTTTGGTTCCCATTTAGATGAAAACAGGAATTTAACTGGAAAGGTTGTACATGAGCACTTCTAACACTAATTTATATTCAATAAAATGTCTCTGTGTTCACATTATATTTTTAATATTTCAGAATTCTCGTGACAGCACCTACTATGAAAGTAGTTTTTTTCCCACTTGAAATTGTGAGATGGAGATAGTTCTATATATTCAGTAGGTTAGATTTGTTTATAATAATGAAAAGTATGAGAAGATTCCATTGTTCCTGTCCTTTGCTTTATGAATTGTGAGAAAGAAAATATTTGCCTGGATATGTACTGCATCATCAATTGCTATAACAAAATGTAGTGGCATATCTTCGTAATAAAAATACTAACTATAAATTTGATGTATAATGCATCAGAAGAAGAATTCTAAGCAAATACAAATCCCAGTTTTGTTAAGCCTGCTTTTCTGTTTTGTGGTTAGTAATTTTAGCTTTAATTCCTATTTATGTTAGCAGTTCTATTATTTTTAATAACAGAAAATCATTTTGAAAATGTGAAAGAGTGAAAAGCAAGACAAAGCATAAAAATATCACCTCAAATATAATTTGAGTTTAAACCACCAATTTTGTATTGTAAATTAAAGACTGAAGATCTGTACTTGAAAAGGTATATAATGCTAACACAATTGCTTTCATGCCCAGTTAAATGTAATAAGTAGTTTTTTTTAAATAGCGTGCTTGTTTTACAGTGTGTTTTTGAGGTGACTT
Source organism: Patagioenas fasciata (assembly GCF_037038585.1). Classification (NCBI taxonomy): domain Eukaryota; kingdom Metazoa; phylum Chordata; class Aves; order Columbiformes; family Columbidae; genus Patagioenas; species Patagioenas fasciata. The sequence goes on from NC_092524.1 coordinate 37,155,006, forward strand.
CAGATTTACTGCTGGGAAAATCCTTAACATTCAAAGTAAATCGTTCTATCAGGGAGATTTTGATGTCCAATAGGGGCAACGCACTATGATAAACAGAATAGCTAAATTCCCTAAGGCAAACTTACTTCATTACCTCATTTATGGATCAGTATGCTGAGTTTAAAAAGAAAGGTGATTGCTCTGGAGCAGTTCAAATGGTAGAAAATCTTGTGGTACTTGAACTGAACTAATAATGAAGCTGGGCAACAGCAAACTTTGACAGAACAACAGTAGAGGAAAAAAAGGGGGGAGGGGGAAGAAAAAAAAAAGCCAAGCAAAAAATGTTCAATGTGTTGTATGTATCAGTCCTAGTTTTTCTGTAAAACTAATAGCAAATGGGTTGTTCCCAACACAAATCTGTAAGAAAGTATTTTCAGATTGTTTACTTTGGACTTTACCTTAACAAATTGATTAGAATGCCAGATGATCATACTGCTCTAAGAAATAACATACATTGTGCATTTGTTCAAGATTCTTTGCATGATATAAAATTACAGTATATTACACTACTGTATTTGCCATACTGAGCTACACATGCATGACTTGGATGTGTATTAGTTAATGCTGTAAACTATTAACTCTAACCTGATGCTCAAGTTGGGATGATAAGTAGGGAATGCTATGTTGCCACTTCTGACCAGCACTGTGTGAGAATTTAAGTCTAAGTTGCTGTTCCTCCAGGAATCTGGGAAAATCGCAGCTCATTAGCTGCTTTTGTTGAAATCTTGGCTTCCCTTTGTACTGAAAGAACCACGGAAAATGCTCTTTCAGGAGTCATTGCCTTGCAAAGAAACAAGATAACACCAGCTGCCTGATAGTATCCTGGAGTAACAGAAAATAGCTTGTAGGGACTTAACGATCTGGAGTAGCAGGATTGGATTGGATTGGATTGGATTGGATTGGATTGGATTGGATTGGATTGGATTGGATTGGATTGGATTGGATTGGATTATTTAAAGGGCACATTTCTGTGTCAGATGTTTTTCTCTTTTCCTGATATATGGTAGGAAAGTGAGGGGTTATTCTTCCTTACTTATATTCTTGAAAGATTGTTATTTCCTTCTACCTCAGTGAAATCATCCTGATTCTCTTGGTTCTAAGATTTATTTTCTTGAATTATGGATTAAAATACATCTAGTAGAAATGAAGTTTTAATATAATAGTAAAGATAAATTTAAATCTCTGTGTTTTTAATTGATGAGAACACTATTAATAGATTGAGAAAGGGTTTTAATTTGTGTCTTTAATATTTTTCGAGGATGGCATTTCAACTTCTGTTGTGTTTAATCTATTTTTTACTTCCTAGCATATTAACTATAGATATGGCATATTTATGAAATGATATAGTCAATAAAATCATGTCATTAAGTACAATGCCATTCAAAAAAGTTACTTTTTTCCATAATGAACAATTAATCATTGCATTCAGCAATTAAAAAACAGTAAGTCTTCTTAAAGACAAGGTACAATTTAGAATATGCTGAATTACTGTTCTGGATATTTACTAATAAAATATGTTTTGTTGAAATACACGCTGCTTACATTTCTTTAAAGATGACTAGTTGTCCAATTATGTAGTAACTTGCAATAAAGCTATCTAGAACTGAGAAAGTGAAGTATTTCTGTCATCATGGTTTGCTTAAAGTAACATACTCTAAAAGTGAAGATTTTTAATTGCTAGAATATAAACACTTTAGGGGAAAAAAAAGAAAAAACAACTGAGGGCTTTTTTGTTTTGCACTAAGGATTTTTTTGTTGTTGTTCTGCAGTCTCAGTTTGAACTCAGGGTATTCCATATTCGTGGAGAACATGCTGTATCAACTGCTCAGCTTGAGGAAAACATTGCACAGCTGAAGAATGAACTTGATAATAAATTAAACAGAAGAAGTGAAAAAGCAAAGGATATTGGTGTTTCTACTGAAGATGACAACCCACCAAAGACATACCGAAATGTATGTATACAGACTGACAGAGAAACTTTCATAAAGCCTAGTGAAGAAGAAAACAGAGCTGTGAAAAATAACCAAATAGTACCCAAAAAGCTCAATATTTCTTCTTTGTCACATAGTATTTCTGCCCAAAGTGAAAATAAGGACAGTTACAATGTACAGTTTTCAGAAAGTGTCTTATCTTGTCAAGCAAAACAAATGCTGTCTCCTCCTCCTCCACCACCACCACCACCACTACCACCACCTCCTCTTCCTCCCCTTCCTGATTCTTCACTACAAGGTTTAGTTCCTCCACCACCTCCTTTGCCAATGGGTCCAACTTCAGTGACTTCTCAGTTTGGATCTGGTCCACCACTGCCATCTTCACTTTCTGAAGGCTGTAGGGATTTTCAAGCACCACCACCACCTCCACCACCACCGCTTCCAGGGCTGGGACCTCCTGTTCCTCCTCCACTGCCTGGATCTGGGTTACCTCCACCCCCTCCACCTCCTGGGCCTGGGTTCTCTTTTAATAGCACTTTATCTTCAAACCAAGGTCCTCGAAAACCTGCCATTGAACCTAGCCGTCCCATGAAGCCTTTGTATTGGACACGGATACAATTACAAGGCAGCAGGTAAAATATATTTATTATATTTATTTGGACTTAGCGTTGGTATTTATAAGCCATGATACAAGGCTATGTATACTATTTAAGACTTACTGAACTATCTAGGAATGTATAACAAAATCAGTGTAGAGGAATGGAATTTACATGTTTTAAGAAAAAAATTGAATCAGTTCTAGAAGTCTAAAATAGATCATAAGAAACTATTTGAAAATACTAAATATAAATTAAAACTATATGCATTATAAATGAAAATTGTGTGCCTTATAGCAAAAGGAAATTTTGTCACTTTTTTCCCAAAAATCCAAGTACTCCATGGAAAACTCTAGTAACAGGGTGGATCCTAGGTTCCTAGACTTAGCACTACAAAGAAAAAAGGTAGCTAAGAGATTAGAAAGTTGGGGGTTTGTGTATGTGGGGTTTTTTGTTTGTTTTGGTTTTTAATCTTAATTAAAATTGCATTAGGATGTTAAAATTTGGTCAGATGAGCACTTAGAGTTTCTTTTTGCTTTCCAGTCACTTCAGTCTCACTTGACAGCACTACGTTGTGTCATCCTGTATTATTCCATTCCTAGAAACAGTTAAATGGGAAACCAACCTCTCAGTATAATTATGTCAGAGCAGGAAAAATAAAGCATATGTATATGCAGTTCAAGAACCTGTAGCATGAAGCATCCAATATGGAGGAGTATCAATACTGATAGAGATCTCTATAGTTTAAAAAATACATATAAAAGGTAAAAAAACCCGACCAATCTAATTTTGATTTTGTGCTAGGATAAAACTCTAGATATGCTTCAGGGAAGGGATGTCATTCGGACAGATCTTGACAGGCTTGAGGAATGGACCTGTGCAAACCTCATGTAGTTAAACAAGACCAACTATAAGGTCCTGTACCTGGGCTGGGGCAATTCGCAATATCAATACAGACTAGGGGATGAGTGGATTGAGAGCAGCCCTGCAGAGAAGAACTGATGGACGAAAAATTGGACACGAGCCAACAAAGTGAGCTTGAAACCCAGAAAGCCAATCATGTCCTGGGCTGCATCAAAAGAAGTGTGGCCAGCAGGTTGAAGGAAGTGATTCTGCCCCTCTACTCCACTCTGGTGAGGCTCCACGTGAAGTCCTGCATCCAGCTCTGGAGCCCTCAGTACAGGAAAGACATGGACCTGTTGGAGAGGGGCCAGAGGAGCCCATGAAAATGATCAGAGGGCTTACACATCTCCTGTGAGGATTGCCTGAAAGAGTTACGTTGTTCAACCTGGAGAAAATAAGGCTCAAGGGGGAACATATTGCGGCCTTTCAATATATAAAAGGGGCTTATGACAAAAATGGAGGCAGACTTTTTACTGAGGTCTGTAGTGACAGGAAAAGGGACAATGATTTTAAACTGAAAAAGGGTAGATTTTGACTGCATATAAGGAAGAAATTTTTTACAACAAGTTTGAGACACTGGAACAGTTGCGCAGAGAAGTTGTAGATGCCTCATCATTGGAGGTCTTCAAGATCAGGTTGGATGGGATTTTGAGCAACCTGATCTAGTGTAAGATGTCCTTGCCTGTGGTGGGAGGGAGAAGTAGATTATCTTTAGAGGTCCCTTCTGACCCCAACCGTTCTATGATTCAATGAAAGTAGTCTGATAGTATATACCATTGTAGCAAATCTAAAGTTACTGTGAAACATGTATTGATTTGTTTATAAGGGATATTTTGTTGAACAGGCATAAATAAACAATTTTTGGACATTCTTTTTGAAATGATCCCACAACTTCTGTTTATGCTATCCATGTATTCAGCTGGCAGGAGAAGTGTTCCAATTTACACTGTCTGGACCAGCATGCATACCTTACTGCCACACTGGTATGTGGTTTCAGTGCTGCTCAGCTGCCCTTTTGGATTTTGGCTGATTCTAGCTTTGCTTCAAGTAGTGTTTAATGTAACACAGAGCTCCATTAAGAGGGTTGTCTCGAAAAGTATTTTTCCGGGGATGCTTAAGTGACACAGACTAGCTTAACAAGGAGTTGCTAGAATCATGAAATAAGATTCAGGTCTTGTGTCATTTTAGTAATGAAATGACATGATTCTTCAGGTCCTAAAATTCAAATCATTATTACCTGTGTTCAAAATTATTTAGCATAGGTGCAGTTGCAAAGATGCTAAGCTTATTTTGAACATTGTAATAAATTACCTGATTTTATCATATATGACTTATAATGTCCTGTAACTATATTGTATGTTATTCTATATTACAAATTATTATAGTACAGGTGATTTATTATAGATTACTTGTTAATTTGTTATAGATTACATTACATTATATAAATTCTTATAATAAGTAACTATAAGTTATTTAAGTATGACAAATTATTTATGATTGTTCTTAATCTCTTATTTTCAGTTATTTTTAGGATTATATTTAAACACTGTTAAGTTAAATACCTGAATTTAAATGTATTTAAATATGAGTTTTTAGTTTACAGCTTTTTGTCTGAATTCATTTTGATGAGATAGACTCATCATTCTGTTATAATAAAGCATTGTAAGGTGTTAATGTTTTATAGAAAATATTTGAGAGGAACAAACAATTAATGAAATATCAGTTGTGTTGTTTCAATGATTCAGAATTAGAGGCATTGAAATATTTTGAAGCAGGCAGTTTGAGCATTTGGTTTTACTTTCCCAAAATTACTAGAGAAAAAGTGTTTCATACTGAATAAATAGTTGGTCCATAAATAAACCTTACTTTTATTCTTCCTGTTGATGCACTGAAATCAAAATGTTTGTTCTGAAATATTGCTGGTTCATCAAGCTTTTGCTGAATGCAATGTCCAAGTCATAGCTTTCTAGTGAACTGCTGGTCACCAGATGTAATTGTCCAGCATTTTCATGATCTGCACTAGAACTGGAAACTTCTTCCAGGGTCTGCTCCTCAGATCAGCAGCTATCCAAGACTTCAAAGTTCTTGTTACAGAGCCAGAAAGAATCCTTCGTTCTTCAGTGTGGTTGACACTACAGCAAATATCAGAGAGAGGGATGCTGTGGAGCTGTAAGCATGTCCTGTAGCACAGAATATGCTGCATCAGCAGATGCTCATGACAGTAAATATAAAGTTGAGTATTAAGTAGAAAAACCCCTAAATTTAAAAAAAAAAAAAACAAAAAAAACCCAAAAACAAACAAACAAACAAACAAAAAACCCAAAAAACAAACCAAAAAACTTATTCCCCTTCAATTGATAGATATTGCATTTTGTTGCATATTACATCTAATGAAAGTGACCTCAGCTATTTGTGTTTTATAGGGGTTTCCATCACTTTTTTATTGCAAATAATTTCACTGCCTGTTAGTGACACCTACTGGAAGAATGAGCCCACCTTCTACTGACAGACAAGAGGAGCACACAGAAGTTTTGTCCCACATATTTTCCTGAAGCACCGAAATTTTGAAACAAATCTCATGCAAAATGCAAGTGCCATGATTGCAGCACTACATAGTATTTTCCCCAAATCCAGATAAAACTAGAGGATTGGATAGACAAGTTCCAAAGTGTTCCAAATCTTAATCTGGTCTTGAAAGGAAACAACAAGAACAAAAAACACAAAACAAAACAAAAATACCTACGAAAAACAATAACAAAACCACACCAAAATAAAAAAAAAAAAAATGAAAAAAGGAAGGATAATCCACATTGCAAATTTACAGGTGGTTCAATGGAGCAGTACAATGGTTAGTGTCCCAAAATACAGGCCAAATAATTACCCTAGTTCCTCAGAACTGCAACAAGGATAAATATGAGCATATGACATCTGCAGCTAACATGAAGTCAATCCAGTCCTGTTCAAATGACCACAAATGCTCTTAAAATGTGATTGAATAAAGTTTGTTCACTATCTGTTCATATTGTTTATATTTATAGCTCTAAATAGATTACTGTGAATTTCACAGAAAAGCTGCTGTTGAAATGCTCCTAATGCTCATTGAAATGGCAGAAATCTCTCAAGATGTATTTGGACAATCTACAGTTTGTAATATTTGGCTGTTGTGCCAAAAATGTATAGCAGTAGTACATGTTTCTTTGACATCTATCCCGGATTTTCATCTGTAATAGTTAGATCTATTATGGTTTTTCATAAATGTTTACTGGAAATTTTATTATTACCTTTCCCTTTATAGAAAAACTGCTGTGCCAATGTTATGGGAATCACTAGAAGAACCTGATATACTTGATACTACTGAGTTTGAATATTTATTCTCCAAAGACACCACTCAGGAAAAAAGAAAACCATTGTCAGAGACTTATGAAAAAAAAAACAAGGCCAAAAAGGTATTTATTGTTTCTTTGTGTTTGCTTTTTTGGGGTCACTGTTGAGTTTTACATTTAAAGAAAACTCCCTTTTTACTCATTGTTGAATTATAGATGGGTTAGTAAATCTCATTTTAGAGCAAAATAGGTGGATTCCTGATTCAACTTTGCTTGAGAATACAAAGTTATTATTTACCTTGTGATATTTCTTGCCTTTGAAAATGAAGGTTCCACATCCCAGTGAGGGAGAAAAACTATCGTACAGGAAAACTGAATGGAAGTTCTAATATGTATGTAAAAGTACCAATATTTCAGGCGATGTCTGTCCATGGACTGATTTATAATTTGTCTGCTGTTATGCTACTCTAGCAAACCCCTCTTCCATTGAGATTAATATTATTGGAAAAATGATGTATAAAGCAAAATAGGACCGTTAGACAGTTCGAATAAGGAATGCCAAACCCCCTTTTTTTCTGGTGTAGCTAATGAGCTGTGTCGGAAAGGGAAAGGACAATCATGTCTCTAATGGCCATGGTTCAGGCAGTAGCTGTGTCATTACCAAAGTGCGGATGTTGTCTGCCTCAGACGCGACGCATTACAGAGAACTTGTACTTAACACTTACTATGCATGGACAGGAGAAAAAGAGACAGCATTAGTAGTGTTTGCTGCAGGAAAAATTCTAGGCTGAATAATAATTGATACTGTTTTGCTAAAACGATGTGGTTATACATTAGAAACCCATTTAAATCTATACTATGTCGTAAATCTGTTTGAGTTTACCTTCTTGGAACCACAAGAGGGCACTTTGTATGTGAGCTACGTGATCTACCTTTTTTGATTTTATAATACATATAATGGCAAATACACATACATTTATACATATCAGTGCAATCAGATCTTTCAAAACATCTTTGATTGTAAACTTCCTGTATTATATCATAGCACAATAGTTAATTAGAAGTGTAAATAATGTTATAGATTTTATGAAATTCAAACGCCTGTGATGTAAAAAGTGAAAAATTAGGCCAGGATGGGAGCATGCTGGTATTTGTACATATGCCCTAAAGAAATTATTTATTGTTACAGTTAGAATGAAGTTGGACATGAACATCTCTGTGAAAAATATTTTGACATATTTTACTTGACAAATGCTTCAACTGCGTATAGCATGTAGTACTGATCTGTATCTGTAAATCCAGATAGTTCACATTTCTGATACCCTCTTTGTAAAATTTATTTTTGCATTACATTAGTTTACCTCTTTCAGAAACAGCGATTTAATAAGAAACACAGATTTCTAGAGAACTTTGAAGAAGAATGTAATCTATGTAACTTTAATAGATAAAATAAGTGCACCAATAGGTTTGTATTTCAAATTCTTGGCAATTAAGTGAATATATCTATTTCTCCAGTTGCATGACAGCAAAGTGGGTAGAGAATTAGGGCTATATTCTGAAAGATGAAATTGCATTATTATTTTTTTCTGTGCTGCTTTGTAAACTAACTTATTTCCCATAGCAGCACATTTTTAAAATCATCTCTCTTCATCCAAAATCATATTGGATAATAGTCACTCTATATAATATAAGAAATACTGGTATAGTAATGAGTACTACTTCTTATCAGAAACCAGTGTATTTTCTTACAAAGATACCTTCTTTATTTATGTCACTCTGAGTTATTCTGTTTTGTTAACAAATGTGAACTTACTGTTTTAAGATTATGGATATATTTACTGAAATTAATGAAATGAAAAAATTTCCTTTAAAGTACTATGTGAAAATTCAGAAATAAATTATCTAAGAGATAGTTTAAGTGTTATATCTGTTACTATGTCCTTGATTTGGTAAAATTCATGGGATTATGATCATGGTGTTACAAAGCATGGAAATTGTAGGGCTTTCTGTCAAAATTTCAAGAACTCATCATCAACGGTATTAAACTTTCCCTGATTTGATCAATTTAAAAATTAAAAATAAGTCAGCTTTTAGAATTCAAATGAAATTTGATTTTAATTGAGTATAGAAGCACTTTCTTGTTCTATATTTTTCTATATCCTGTCTTTGCACCTTCCTCTGTGAAATAACAGCTGAATAATTTTACAGACCGTCGATCCCCTTAGATATTCCTGTGTTCTTCTTCGTCTCTCTGAAAGCCCAGATGTCTGCAGGCTCGCTCCAATGGATCAATCTTGATGGGCTGCAAGTCATACAGTAGAACATAAGCATTTTATTTAGTTACAGAAGGGTTTATTATTTACTAGTAGGTAGTAACAGAAAGCTTCTGTAGGTTAATATTAAACTGTCAGTTCAGATGGCTTCATGTGTGCTTTCTTGTGCTTTTTTTCAGCTCTCAGCTTTTCTTGCCCTTTTTCTAATGGTTATATCTATGTACTAGGATTGTAACAACAATCTTTTTCTTCAGTACAGAAATTTGTGCTTGTCTGGTCTTAAGAATGCTACAAGTGTCACAGTGTGTGGAGTGGTGTGATCTGATTAAAGGTGCTTTCCACAGACATTAAGAGAGACATATGAATCTTATGAGGTTCACCATATATTATAATTCTTAGCTGATGCTCTGTGATTTTGTATGTCTTTGTAAACTCTTTTCTCGTGTTCTATAAAAAAGCCTTCCAGATCAAGATATAGGTACAGTGACAGAATCTGGAGGAGCAATTTATGTTTGGAATAGCTAAGCTATTTTATTTAATAATGCCTGTTAGTGCTGACCTACTCGCTACATTAAATTGCTTCTCCTCTGCACAAACTTTGTCTTATTTCATACCATCTTATACACACTAAGTTTGGCCTGCCTGGTATTTAGAGAAATGGCAGACTAATAGGTGGTACAGGATTCCTTATTAAAATGCAATTACTTAATACTTCTCTCCTTGAGTGAGAATTATATCAGTGCCAAAAAGTCATGTTCTTTTTGAGCCTGGAAGTAAGAATAGAGAGGAATGGTTTCTCATTCTTCTTTATAAAACTAAGGAGACTTTAACAATCAGTGGTCTGTGGAATTATGACTTCTTTATCATCTATTTACATTTCACTTGCAGTTCCAAATAAAATAATATTATTAAATTTATTCTCAGAATTATTGTTTTTGTGAAACCTGTCATAACAATCTGTATGCTTAGTCTGTGAAATGAATGCTTCTGTGGAAAACATCACATCAAGCCTGTAGAAATTCTTACACATCTGCCCACAAAGTAGACACCTTATGGCAAAACGCATTAAAGTACTCACTGTATGCTGTGCTTTTGTTGCTTACAGCAGAGAGACATCTACCATTTTCAGCCAGAAATATCTAAATCTTGTCTTACATAAAGGGTACAGGTGGTCTGTTTTCTGGTATCATTGGACAGGTTGTGCTCAGAAGAGAACCTTCTGAGTATGTATTTATATTCATATATATATTTTTACTCAAAATGTACTTACAATACAATATATAATTTATAAAATAAATATTTATTATATGGAATATATTTATACTCATACATATAGTCAGTGTCAAAATAGAATACATTGAGGATTCTGTGGGCATCTAAGCTGGGTCTAGTTACCTCGATATTTTCACTTATGGCCTTGATAATGGAATATTAACTCTGCGGTCACCACCTAGTTGCAAAAGGCTTCAAATGTACTGGAGTAAACCCATTAGAAAGCTGTCACATATCAAAGATACAGTCTGAAAGACAGGGATAAACACAACACTAATACAGTTAACTACAACATTACTATAGATAAGAATATTCAGCTACCTAAAACCAAGATGAGGTACAACTGGCTAACTGACTAGGTAATAGTTTAGCAGAAAGGATCTTGGGATTATAATGGCTCATGGGAGGAACATGAATTGTCAAATGGTGGTACTACTAAAAAGGGAAAACAAAACTAATAGATCAATAGAAGTATTCCTTGCAAGACGATCAACTCAGCCATGTCTCAGTGAAGAACTGCATCTAGACTTAGGCGCTGCAGCCCTTCATTAAAAATATTTACTAACCGTAAAGATTCAAGAGGAGTGACAATGACGAAAAGTGTAAAAATAATGTCTGAGAAAATAATTGAATCATTATGATTGTTTAGTCTAGAGAAGAGAAGGTTGGTTGGGACACACAGTAAGTGTCATCAAGTGCATGCAGCTGCTACAAAGAAAAATTATGAAAAGCTTTCTGAAAGTGAGGGTAACAAAGGAATGCAGAACAATTTTGGCTAGGGAAATTGTGTTTCTGTATTGGGAGATCTTTAAGAAAATTTGTTTAGAATGATACACATATAGTTGATAAGGTCCTTTAGTGCAGAAATGTTTTGGATGACATTTTGAGTGTCATTCCAACATCATGATTCTGTAACTCAATAAAAAGGCATAAAGTCAACTTTCTGACCGTTGTGTGTAGGACTATGGATGGAAACAGCTGGCTATCCTTTTTTTCCAGAGTGGAAGTGCTTTCATGATTTCCAAACTCTTTGCTTTTGTGCCTGCCAGAAAATGGCTTACACTAGTTACTAGAGGCTATCATCCTGAACTCTGGTTATTAAAAAATAGTGTATTCTAAACAAGTATGTGGGGAAAAAAAAAAGGAAGGGAAGTTAAGAACCTTTCCTCAGCAATGGTAATATAACTTCTTAAAGGACTGTGTAGAGCGTGATTGTATTTATTTTTAGACATATATTAACTTATTTTAATATTACTTATTTTGATATTATTTTGTATTACTTGATAGTAATACAATGTAAAAATAATATAGTTTAAATTAAAGTCAGATGTACCTTTCTAGTACTCTTATATATTCTTGAAATTTGTTATGGTAACGCTTATTTGGGCTTAGAAGCTCTGAAAAATATGTGGCTCCTTGTGCTTCTTCGATCATGCACTCCTTTGGAAAATTTAGCTGCTTTGGAAGAACCTCCTCTTTTTTTTTCAAACTCAACATCCTCTCAAATATTTCAGGAAACCTTTTATCTGCTCTGCATATATGAAATCTTGTAAAGCAAAGTAGATAATGATAAAAATTATAAAAATAAATATTCTTGGGTTTTAGCTGTTATGTCTTGGGAGTAGAATTTGCCTTTTCTGAATGGCAAGAATTTACTATCTAGATTAATATATTAGTTATGCCCTAATATGAGAGCAAAATAGTGTGCAATATATTTAGGAATTAATAAATGTAATTATTTTCTCATAAGAATGCTTTTGAAGTATAGGACTAAGCATCTTGATCTTATACAAGGTAATACAATGCAGTGAGGTTTTGGATGTGATGTCTATGAAATTGAAAAGAGACTATTGCTTGCATCCTGCCTTTCCCAGAGGTGGATAAATAGTATATAGGAGGAGTGGAATTTATTTCCTAGGATAGTTTTGAAGTGGTTGAATTTGCAGCAAGCAAAGTTGAAGTTATGAGAGGAAAATAAAGAAGTTCATTAACACCTGAATATGAATCACATACATTTCTCTCTGGTTTTGACTGGTTCAGTTGCCTTAATATAAATACATGAGTTACTGATATGATGCAGCTTGGCAACATGCATTAGATCTAAAAGTATTTATGCCACGTAAGGTGTTGTGATTTTTAGTTAAGCTTTTTTCAAATGTGTATAGTTCATCCCATTTTAAAAATTGCTTAGAAGTTACAGCGTCCTGGAAATCAAGAAGAAAAAGGGCTGTATCCACCAGGATATCTTAGTACATAACTTAAACTTACATAATGATTCTATTGGACATTTAGAGTTTAAACGCTTTTTTTATGGGACTCCTGTTTTAAAATTCTGTTTTTAAGGTATCAGTTGTAGCATTCTCAACATATGATTTCTGCACCTGTTGTATTATCCACCAATACTCGCACTAAAGCATTTCTCTGAGAATGTATAGCTTATTAAAAAAAAAAGTTATATTTGTGAAATTGTAGATGGACTTAACTAGAAAGTTTTAGGTCACAAAAGTGTTCAACTGTAAGTCAATTCAGTACAGTACCATTAAGGTCCATAGCTGTTTATGAAAACAATGAAAACAGAATTAACATATTTAAACTCTAACCTTTTTTTTCTGAAGAAACAAAAAAAAAAACCAATGCAACAATAAACCGAAAAACAAACCTAAACCTAACCAAAAAAATCCAACACAAACAAAAACCAAACAAACAAACAAAAGCCACCCCAAACTCGTCATGTAGTTTTGAAATAACTCATCTTGCAATAGATTTGAATATAATTTGAAGGATCTAACATCTTTCCCAAACTCTGAAAGTCAAGTCTTCTATAGCTGTTTTCATGCCAGATGAAGGACTGAAGTTTTACATGCAAACAATTTTGTTTTCACTCATTCTTAACATTTCTTGGCCGTACACATCCATGCAAATTTTTAAGCTGATAGGCACATGTAATTGTTTTCAAGCAATAGGCTCTCCATTTCCTCTTAAATTTGCAGCAGAACCAAAATCTGTTCTTGCAGTACCAAATAGAAGAAAAGCAGAATTAGGACATTTATTTTGAAATGAAATAAAAACCACGATCCATTATGTATTAAGCTATGATACCCTGTAAACCTGAAAAAGGTAATTTACAAAACAACATTCCTTTGCTGTGATTAATTCCATACGCATTCTGTAGCTCCATTGCTGGACTTTCACATATTTCAAAGTTGCACTGATTTTTCCAATATATTTGAGCACTCGTTAATAACTTGTCCTCAAAAACTCAAGTATATTCTATACTTTTTCAAGAAGCAGGATAGTTGGATGTTTGTGATGCCACTCTGTCTTCATCTTACAGGAAAAAAAAAAAAGAGTAAATGTCAAGTAATTTGTGTCAGGTGTATGCTCCAAATGAAAGTCCATCCATCATTTTTGGCCCTTTAGTGCAATGATTATCATTTCAAAGACGCAGGAGGACATTAAAGATAATGGCTTTTCTGTTGTCTATTATCTCTAACAGACTTCACATAATTATTAACATGTGTTCTCATTTAAGAAGAGTGTCAATATTTTGACTGAATTGCATTTTTTTAACTGAAAGGGATATGTCTGTCAGCAAGCTTTTTGTCCATCTAACAAAATGAGGAATTACAATTAATGAATTTTGTGTTTCTGCAAAAAGGGCAGATATTGCAGAAAATGTTGGAAGCTTTGCAGGGTTGAAACACAATGACTGTCTTCAGCTGTCTGCATTAGATAATAAACAGTGTTCAAACTTGAGTAGTAGTAAAATACTAGTGCATGCTCTTCCGAGGAACTCTCGCTTTCTTTTTTATTTTTGTGCATGTGGCATTTCTTTGTTTGCCACAAAGCTCAGCAGTCTTGTAGGATATGGAAAGTATCCAAAATGGGTAAATATCTACTTTGTGGCTTTGTTCTGTTTTTACAGTTTTGATAGGCATAAAGATACTGAAATAAGTTTCTTACTAGCCCATTTCTTACCTGCTGCTTTAAGCTGAGAAATTGCTTTTTACTTGTCCTTTAGCAAAAGGCTAAAAAAGGGGGCATTTTTATCGAGTAGAATTACAAATAGAATTACGTCTCCTAAAATATTTTAAAATATTTTTTAGAATAAAAAGCTACGGTTCATCCATGTTAAATAAAAAACAGTTAAACTTGGATCTCCTTTGAGCAGGAATAGAAGAGATAAAGTCTAGTCTTACACTTCTGCAGTTTGATCAGTAATTCTTGGGGTATTTATGTAGAATGGCTGGAAGGCTGTACTTACTTGCATCTTGTCCAGGATATTCTTCCCCTGTTTGAACGGGGTTTCAGCAGACTACGTATAGGTCCAGGCTGTTGACTTCACCATAAAAATTAATGAGTGGGAATGGAGGGAAATACTATGATATGCAGGACAGCTTTTTAGCTTATGGTTTCTCTCAATAAATTTAAATATTATGGAAAGAATCCATGCACCAGCAGGAGGAAGGATTTAGCTTTTAATCACTAAAGTAAACTGAATCTGTTCAGATTTCAGCACCAGTAAGTGTCCTGGACAGAATGTAGACAGTACAGTTAGACAAAACAGTAAAGTCTGTCTTATAATATTTAATGAAATACATTTCTGGCTGCCTTAGAGAAACACCTTTTAATGGGAATGACGTAATAATTTATGGATGTATTCAAGCTTCATTATGTCTCCACTTTTAAATTAGATGATAAATATTTGGAAGATGTAGTAGGAACACTTGTGTACAGCAAATCAACTAACTTAATAACATTAAAAAATAGTTGGGGAAAACCACATAGAGCAAATAGTGTTATGGATCAGTGAATTAAATGAATTAGCACCAGCAGTCACAGTTTTGTCACCGAGCCAGAAGATGCTGCATCCATTACCACGTTCCATTCACAGTCTGGAGGAGCAGCAGGCAGCTGGCGAAGCCTGCCAGCTGGCAGTGCAGCACCCACTGGCGTCAGCTGGATATGAGCTGCTTACCTGTCACTGCCAGCTACAAGCGAGTCCCAATATGCTGAGAGGTGATCAGTGATTTCTCTTTTAAAAGCATAGACTAAATAGTTCAATGCAGTCTTTACAAACTTACATTTTATTTGCCTTATGGTTTTTATGACCTGGAAAAGTGCTGATTTTTTTGTGTCTCCTTTCCATTTGGAATTCACACAAATATTTAATTCCCTGTTACTGACCTCCCCAGAATTTGGAGAAAAACACTATCTCTGAAAATTTGTTCTCTGTTTTACTACTGATTATATATTTTTGTTGCAAAATCTTTCAAGTTACACATTGGTTCTAAAAATCTATGACAAAAGTCCTAAGTAATTCTTAGCATTATAACTGTGGTTTTAGAGTAGTTTTATGCCAAAGTTAAGCTATTCTGTTGTCTTATTGCTCCATTTTTGCTCTCTAATGAATAAAATATTAGCCTTCAGTTACAGATTTCAGTTGGTTGAAGCTATTTCAGGTAGTCTGAGTTTAGTCTGATGCCTGGTAATTGTGACCATGTGTACCTTTGTCTAAAATGCATGTGAATGTACAGTTAGTTGGCCATTTTAAACCAGGAATCACTGTTTTAGCTTTTAAAATTATAAAGGGTCTTCTTTAATTTTTTTTTTTTCACCAGTCTTTTAAGGAGGAAATCTTGCTTAGCAATGTGAGCTAGTTTGATCTTATCTGGAAAATACATTAGCACTTAAAAATACTTTCATAGAATTATTTCAAATGTCATATTGCCTGCAATGGCTGTAGTCTGGAAAGGTTTTGCCTCAAACTAGGCATGTCTAATGGGGTTTATGACAATCTATGAATTTGCCCCTGAACAAGGTCAATGTGGAGGTCAGTGAATGCTATACAAATTGCATACTACTCAAGCCTATAATTATCCCTGTAAGAAGCTAATGTGCTGCAGAGTTCAGCAAATTCATGTAAAGCTTCAGAAATGACCGTGATAAACTGAGCAGTTACTTACATTTGCCCTAAAGAATCAGTCAACAGGATGCAATGCTTATAACATATTCATATATGCTAACTTGTAGCCAGTTAATCTTGTCTGCTTGTGTACTCAGAAGATAAAGAGACTTTCCATTTGAAAAAAAAAAACATTAAAATAGTATTGCTTTCTTAATATCCAGCACTCATGTTCTACATATAAGCTGAATAAACCTCTCAGGATAGATTTTCTTTCCAATTTTGGCAGAAAATATGCAACTTTAACAGAAGTTCATTAAATGCTGAGTTCCTGCAACAGGAACGTAAAATATCTGTAAGATCTTTGTTGAAGGCAGCATGTATTCCAACCTGTTCATGTATTGTCCAATTTCAGTACTCTATCAATAAGAAGTAACTTGGCATTTTCAGGTGAAAATGTCACTATAATTTATCATTTTCCTGTATTTTTCAACTGCAAATTGACTTTCATATAGGTGAATGACTAAGTAGTTACACAGTTAAATATTCCTAAATCCCATAAAACATAGGTAAGAAATATTTGTATAAGTTAGTGTAAATTTTGTCAGTTAACTGTCTGTAATGTGAGCAACTGTAAGAATACTACAGGGATAAAGGATAACAATTACTTAAATTTTTTAATATTACTAAATAGCCAAATCTTAGTGTCACTCAACTATTAAAATTAAATTTGGATATATATAGATTAAATATTGTTCAGACACTAGAAATATAAATTCAGGGGAAACTTAGCTATGAATTTTAATTTTGCATATGGGTTAATATTTTTAATGGTATTCATTCATCAGCACTATGAAGGAAGCCAGCTGCTTGGATCTGAACATTTCTTATTTTGAAGAACTTATGTCTGTATTGCATGTTACTGTTATATCTTCCTTATGACATAAATCAAACTCACAAATACCAACAGTTGAAGCATTGTGAGAAGTTTAGCTTTGACATTTCTAACATTTGAGCTACACTTCCAAAATTCTGATGGTTTCATTTTCTTTATTTATGGACTGATGCTCACCAGTATCCAGTATCACTAATTTCAACCAGCCAAACTATCTTCCTCAGCATTTACCTCCTTTGTTTTTCTTCTCCCTGCACCCAACACCTGAAAAGATTACAATTTGAATGCCAGTACATTATATTGACAAGTCTCTGTTACACAAAATATGAACAAAATCCTTAAATTCTTGTAAAGTGTCAAGGTTGTGGAAGAAGCCCCTAGTGTTCCAGAAATAGTATTCAGACATTTCTCCAATTCTTTTTGGTCAGGAATTTGTCCTTTGTCAAAAAGATAGACTTAAATGTGTTCACACTGAAATATAAACTAGCGGACAAACTAAGGAACTTGTGATGTCCTAAATAGTTCTGTACTGATCTCATTAAGGAGAAGGAGAAAAAACTATATTCCAAAACAGTTATTTGATGTGCCTTTTTTTCTTCTTAATAGCATCCTACAAGTAAGAGGTGATGTTGTATTCTAGACCTGGTGAGATTTCAAGCTTACATTTATCAGCCATTTGTTAAGATGCAGAGCACAGAGATAAGTTGAAACTCTTACTACCACATTTACTTAATAAAAAGTTTTGATCTTTGGAGAGACATTGAATTCAATTTACAAATTAGCTTCTGTCATTAATGAGAGTGAACCCTTTGTAGACTGTTTATTTGATCTCAGATCATTTTGCATCATCTTTCTAGATTATCAAATTGTTGGATGGAAAACGGTCTCAAACTGTAGGAATTTTAATATCCAGTTTGCATCTGGAGATGAAGGATATTCAACAAGGTAAGTGTTTCTCACACTTAATGTATCATATTTGCATGGATATTTTCTTGTAGCCCCCTTCAGAGAATTTATTTTACATTACAGAATGTGCTTTGAAGATATTCCTCTTTAAGAATCAGAAGAATCATTCTTCCAGTATATTCCAGTATATGTAAAAATGTCACCTAAATAATCAGGATTAAATTTAGCTACAACTCCTTCTGTACTGTTTCGGTTCACATATCATTTTCAGTACAGTGTTTTCTCAAAACCATTTAATATTCCTCCCCTGCAGTTCCTTCCTTTTTCTTAAGCAAGTCCTCCACTGACAAAAACTAAATGGATGGCTTGTACATAAATCTTTTGGACTGCAAACACGTAGTCGGTATTTGTTGAATATTTAAGTTTTGTTTCATTAGCAGAATAAAAAACACATCCCAGAGTGATGCAGCTACCATATAACAACCAGAAAGTTGCTTACTAGATGGCATTTTTCAAAGTGTAGGGCTACTCAGTGTATAAATTCCGTTACTGGTAGGAATTATCTGAGTTTGCCAGTACAACTGTAGAGAAATACAAATTTTGCAGAACCCTGGAGTAATTCAGATTCTGCTTATGTTCTGGATTTAAAAAGATATTGTTTAAGGTTATTGTTTATTTCTTTTTCACATTAAAAAAAGGAAAATATTTGCCATTTAAAACAACTGCTAGAAGAATTCAAGTTGATGTCTCCTTTTTGCTATTGTTTTCCCTCCATCACATGCGAATACTGGGTAGGGTGTTGAGATGCTGCTGGCATTGATCATTATTAATTTCAGAAGAGCCTTTGAGCATCTAGTACTTTAAAAGCACAAGGGCTTACAGATGTCTCTTGGGATGGAGGGAAACAACGAAAAGAAGGAATAACTTTGTGCCTGCCAGTATTGTGTGAAAGGTATCAGAACAAGATGGAAAAACCTGCTATTACTAAAGGTCTGAGTAATTTGCTGGGAGGAATTACAGCAGCATAGGATAGGATAGCAACTGTATTATAAAAACTGTATAGTATCCTTAAGTATCTTCAGAGATGTTTCCATGACTATTTTTTTTCTGTACCATGATTTTCTACTAAAAGAGAACGTTTGTCTATCTCTCCCTCTCACTGTCTATCTCTCTATCTGTCATTTGCTGTGCTTCTGTGGCTTTTGAAGCCCTCTGGCTAATATATACCCAATTTAAGAGAAAAGAGTGAGTCAAATGTTTGGGTATGTATACACCACCATTTTAGCTTGAATCAGCAGTGCACTTTGGAATCAAATCTACCAGTTGTCCCCTTTGCTGTGGTTGCAATGCAGAGCAGTATCAGAGTGCACAAACATTAAATTAAATGAGATGTGCTCTATGAACATGCCAGCAGTATCCACCTATAGCAGGCTTTAAATTCCACAGGATCAGAAAAGAGATAATTAAAACTCCCTGAAATGTGTATAGCATGAACACTAGATCCTCAGTACCAGCTGTTGCTGTCTACGAATCCATTTCTAAAGACTAGACTACTTGCAGTTGTAGACACAGCTAATGTAGTCCAAGTTCAATGAAAATTAGAGTGTTAGTAGAAGAGAGACACCAAAACAAGTGCTGTCACTGAAGGAAAGTTTATAACTCATCGCCATTTCTGTTCTGAGGTAGCAAATGACTGGCCTGTCACCACATGTGTTGCTCAAACCAGCAATAGGATATGCTGCCATTTGCTTGTGGAAACAGCTAGGGGATAGATACAAATGGGATTTGGGAATACTGTTAGTGGAACTTTTTAAAAAAAATGTATTACAAAGCAGGATGAGTGACTCTAATCAATAACTGTGTGCAGACACTATCTAGGAAAAAAACAAAACCAAAAAAAAACCCAACCAACCAAAACCAACAACAACAAAACACACACAAAACCCAGTTCATCAGACTCAGGGAATACATCTTTTCTGTAGACAGGACGCTTTGAAGACCAGTATAGTCAGTGTATGGAATAAAAAAGGTCGTAATAAGCTAAGTAGCTCTTCACAACACTTAAACAAAAAAGTGTATGATCATTGGCTGATAAATGTTGAAGTTCTTCTTTTTTTTTTTTTTTTAACAAAGTGAAGCTACAAGGATCTACCTCTAAGAAACATGAAAATTAAGCACTCATTCTTTTTTTTCAAGCCATTTCCATTGCATAATTCAGTCAGTGAAAGATAGGCAAAAGAAATGTTCACAGTCCTTGGGGGCATGCAACAGAGAATGAAGAAATTTGAAGCAAAAGAAAGGAAAAAAAAGAAGAATGTCTAGATTTATTTCAAGTTTTTCTGACCATGTCTGTTGAAAAGCCACGTACAAATGATTTTATTGTCTATGTATAGTGTACTGGTTAGTCTATCTTAATTAGTAGTTGCAGAAATACAGACATAGAAAAACTGTCCTCAGATGAACTGCCCTATGCATACAGATGCATGCAAAATTGTAGAGAGGACAAGAGTAATCACAGGAAAAATTACATCCTTTTGTAAAATAGTGTCAGGTTTTTTGTATCTATAAGATTACCCTCTCAAATTCAGTCGTTTCACAGCGTATCTGTAGATAGCTCAGCAGTGCAAAAGAAGCAAGTGACCATCTCTGGCACCCAGATATTTTAGTTTGCATGTGATAATGAGCCAGCTGCCATCCTTCAGAAAGGGAATCTCCCACACATGTTTTTTTGAGAGAGTGAAGTTCATCCTTTGCAGAGAAGTCTAAATTCTTGCTGTATCCTACAGTCTAGGGAGAAGACAATGTAAAACTGAATTATTATTTTGGCTATTGTTGGTATTATGTGATACAGAGGGAAAGTTACTATTGTCACAATGCTCTTGTCCCAATACTCAGCTTTTTGGTAGGTGGGAGAGGAGGAGAAGTCCTAGGTGCTGTTGTGTTCTGAGAATACTTACAAATTTAGTTGGTGAATCTGGTACCAAAGAAGGTAATATAGTTTCTCATTAGACCACTAATATTCATTTTCTGAGCAGAAGCACCAGACAGAAAATCTGTCTCAGTATGCTGTATAAAACCTGTATTCATATTTAAAAATCAGATAGCAATAATCAAATTGTGCATAGGTTTGAGATTATTTTCTAGGCTGCTTCTCTGCGTTTTTTAAAAACCTTTATAAAGAAGAGATGAGGAATAGCAAAGATCAGCTGTTAGGTAAGGAACATGCTTCACCACTGCACACTTAGAGGAGTAATCTCCATTTCATATCAATGCACTTCTGTCTTACTTTTGCTATAATTGTTTTGCTGAAATATTACAACTTGAGAGACAAACTTTTGGCTCAAGACTACTTGTGTGGCTTTGCTGTTGAAATATTGCAACTCCACAGTGAGGTGTTTCAGTTCTGTTCCTAATGGGAAATGCTGATTGTAACTGTATGCAAAGACCCTCTGTGAGCACTGGTCCCAACGTTTTACAGAGCAATATTCCAACCACTCAGGCAGTTCCCAATATAGTAGTAGTACACAGCAGTATACTGGAAAACACATAATACTCTTTCCTGTGGCGTACATCATATGTACTGGCTTCTCATCCTCTACTGAGATCTTTATTCAAGAGTAAACTGGAAAAATTGTGGGATGGCCCAGATGAAAAAAGGTTTCAGTTACAGAAAATGGGACATAGATAAAATGTCGATGCCTGTGTCCAAAGAGTGGTTCTCCCAAAACCTTCCTTACCTTCATAAGACCTGCATTTTACCGCTAAAGTTGTGGGACACCAGAAGTTCTGCTTCAGTACATTGCTCGAAATAGTTCGCTAATACCCCTGACTTCCATCAGGATTAACTAGATGGTCTCACATGCTGGCATATTTTCCTTGGGATCAAATCTGTAAGATACTGTAGATCACACCAGACACACGCTTTACAGCTTGTTGCACTCTTTGTAGCAGTAAAGTGCCATATTCCTCCACATGGAACAGCTGCAGTGTTTGCTGATACATTTGCCAGGGCAAGGGTTGAACACTGCAGCACTGCAACACTGACAGAATTTAATGCCCATACTTGGCATTGAGACTATTTCTAATGCTAATTTAGTGATTGTGGGGGTTTTGTTTTGGTTTTGATTTGTTTTGTTTTTCCTAGATTTTAAGCAATTAAATATAATGTCTGAGACTCCATTTATTAAATTGGAGTAGCACTGGCCAAACTGTCATGGCATGTATGGAGACCTGGTATGTTTATTGTGCATTTGGAACATTACTGTGTTCACCAGCAATGTAAATGATCTATGCAGATAGCCACACATTAAGCTTTGAAAATATTGGAGGAATGTATTTGATCACACTTAGATGGCATAGATTAGAATGAATTTTGTTAAAAGCCTAGGTCATGCGATCTGCTTTTGTAGGTTCACCTTCATTGTTGGTTTGTGGTTGGTTGGTTGTGGGAGTTTTTTGTGGTTTTTGTTTTGTTTTGGTTTGGTTTTTTGTTCTCCTCAAATGTGGAATATATTTTTATTATAGTGTCACAGTAATGATATTCTGTTGATGAGCAATGGCAAAACTATTGTGCCACTCTGCATCAAAATTTCTTGTCTGACGTTGTAGGAGGGGACCAACTTTCTAGAAAGAATACAATTGTGATACTATTTTACAATGTCAGTCAACCAGTTGAAAAGTGTTGATCTTCTCCAACTTTGTGATTTACCCTCCATTGTCAACATATTGGAATAAATAACTGTAAGAGTGTAAACAGCAGATTAATTCACACAGACTGATGATCGGTCTGATAATCATTCTACTTCTATGTTATGTTTCTAATAATCCTGGGATTTCTGTTTGGTCTTCCTCCAATGATAGGCCACGGAAGTTATATAAATAGATTGCATTGTCTTAGCGCAATTTATGGTTTATGGCACATCTAAACTTTAGAGACCAGTATCATTGTTAACCAGGCACTTTTCTTAGCATTTGAAAAACTATGTTTTATATGTATAAAGCAAAATATTCCAAAGCACTTCTAATCTGCAGACCTTAGTGTGCTCAGAATTTCTAAATCCCAGTTTGTGTTTTAACTATATCATGCAGAACAAATAGTTTCACAGTTAATTTCGCTGTTATATTTTGGAAATACTTCTGGATAAAAAGAAATCCTTTCCAATGTTTCTCACTTGCACTGTGTCAAACCAGTTTTACTGGGATTTCAACTAAAATATTTTGCAAGATGGAAGTATAGATTATAAAGGTTTAAAAACTATTGTTCCAAAATTGTATGACTTTTCCACCCACACATAATATTATATGTATGCATTCTGTATATACTGTATACTAGTCATGAAGTACAGAAATAGCTGCACACCCATCTCAGAAGTTGTGAAAAATTCTCTGTAAAAGTCATTTTCTTTGTTCTGGAAAATGCACAACATAAGTTTTTGTGAATCTGTCTGGGGCATCCAGGCTGATGTGTGTAGGTTAACATGAATGCCAGAGTCTTTTGATCATTACTTCTTGCAGAAGTTGAGCTTCCTTAGTCTTCTGAACCTACATGGTTCCCATGGTGCTTCTTTGAAATGTATATTTTTTATTTAAATGCTGGAGAAAACCTTTAAATAAGTTTAGAACATATCAATTTTTTGGAAGTAAACCAGCACAATTTGGATATTTTAGGCAGTTTTGCCAAGTAGGGATCTGTATTTAACAATCATTGTCATTTTCTAATTGACTAGATCAGTCAAATTTAATTTAAATTTCCCAGTGACAGGCTTCATGTTCCCATGAAATCAAGCCTTACTCAGCAGAATGTACAACATAAAACAATGAAGTACTCCCAGGTCAAATATTGTACTTTTGGCAAGCTCTTTTTGTTTAAATAACATATTTCTGTTTTATCTTTAGGGAGCAGTTTTGGTGATTTCCTCATATTTCATAGTTTAATTGTCACATAAGGTAGTTTGATACTGCTGAGTATATGCAAGCTCTGTCAGCAGGATTTAAATCCTGATGTAACCAAAGTGTGCTTAGTAGGAATGAGGCTGTATATCAGAGTCAGCCTTGAGGCTGTTGGTATTTTCACTGGTTAAGAGGAAAAAAGTATCTTTTTCATATTTAACCTCTAAGTTCTACAGTTGTATGTAGTCTGCACACAGCATGCTTTAAATTCCCAGCTTTTCTTCATTTTACATGTTTGAAGGGATAAAACAGTATGTGAAAAATCCGTGTGGTAGGGACTCTGATTTTTACAGTTAGATTTGTATTTAGAAAGTAAGTCTGTTAAAAAACGTTTGGTACAAGTTTATATTTGAAGCAACACTCTTAGTATGTGAAATGTGGTTGGCAAGTATTTTTATGTGTGCCTGTTAGTTTGAATGTATGATGCTGATCTGTTTTTTGTCCTAGCTGACGGTTATTATATCCTAATGGGTGCAACCCTGCACTAATGATCCTTGTGTATATAAATTCTTCTTGTTGTGAGCAGACACCATAGGCCACATAAAAATGTTTGCCTCAATTTCCCTGCAAAAAAGGATCTCAGAAACCAGACTTGGCCAAGTAACAGATTTTTTAAAGGTAGAGGAACCCAATAAAATTACCAGCTTTTCACAGCATGAGTCTACTTCCTTTCGACATATTGTGAGGTGTAGGTGAAATATTCTAACTGAACTGACAGTGTAAGGAAGACAGCTAACTAGAAAGCAAGATAAAAGTAAAAACCACCGATGATGATTGATATTGTAATAGCTATTAATTGTTTTGGAGCCTCTTTTGTAGATTTATCACACTTCACCTATATTACGTACACTGATGTGAGTCTTGATATAATGACATTTAGTGCAGTAAAGAATCACAGTTAAATTCACTGTCTCGGGAATAGTATTTTCAAAAACTTATCAAGATTTTCATTCACTTCAATAATGTTAATATACGTATGATTAGAACTGGGTTTTATTTTTCACAGAAAAATTGAGTAGCTTTTGTTCCTTGTAACTCTACATAAAAAGTGGAATAATTAGTTTCTTTGATCTAGTGTAATGGGGGTTTTTCAGCTTCCCCAATTTGAGTTCTTACACAGCATACTACAAATGTATTTCGCATACCATATTTTAAGAAGAATATGAAGAATAATCTAGGGATTTATGTGAATCCCTGTGAATCTATGGATTTCTTTAAGCTTTTCAAAATCAATGCTTCCTTTTTAAAAAATTGGCCCATCTTCATAATTTTACATGTTTCCATTTTTGTTTTCTGCTCCAAATGTGTACGGCATTAAGTTCAATCAGTTTGAATGAGAAACGATATAGGGACAAAGATGAAGGTATTAAAATACATAAAGATGAAATGTCTGTGCTTCTGAATTGTGGAGTGTGTCTCCACATGCATTAACATTCTGAGATATCCAGCTATCATTGAACTGGGTAATATGGCTAGATTTTTCAGCCTGTCTGCATGGACATTGTCAATAAAAGCAGGGCAGGTTGTATAGCAAAGAAATAAAAAAATATTTTCCTGGCACTTTTTCCTTGGGACCAAAAGAGAAAGCAATTCATATTAATGTCTCTTAATGCTGATTATTAGTAGTTCTGTTAAAAATGTGTTCATTTAACAGATTGTATTTTATTAGTTTAATCTCAAAAATTTTTTGCTTTATCATGTCACTACGAAAAATGCTGATTTGTTAGAACTGGTGTTGAGTACAGAAACACGGATTAAAAAAATATAGCTTTAAAGCCCAGTTTGTGATTTTGGAGCCTTTTTTTCTGACAAATTTCTGACTGAAAATTCCAGTTAGATGTACGAATCTTGATATTCTTATGAAAGTGTTCTCTTTTTTTTTCAGACTGCTTTCTCTCATTCTAATAGTTCTGTACCTAACAAATAAACTATTAGTTACATGTTTTTCATTTCTATTATGGGTTCAAATTACCTCCAATAAGTTGCTTTTTTGTTGATAACTCTTAACAAACAATATTCTCCTTGTAAACAGTTTTTGAAATATTCTAAAATAGGATGAAAGTGAAATCACAAGGGCAAGTTTTGAACTAAATATGAGTATTCTAAATTCCTGACAATTAAATATATTGGACCATGAAACCAATTTTCCAGCAGATTTTCCAGTCTCTTAGGTTCTTTTGAAATTTCATTAGATAATACACAGGATAACGCAACTCATGGAACCTTCTTGCAAGAGCCAGCAGATGATCTCATAGATTCGATCCCTAATGATTTTTCTTTAAACAAAACTTGGCTGTTTAGACTTTATATTTGATTACACTCTTGAGCTTTTTAAAAAATCTTTCCAATAGGACAAAAATGGAGAGATCACCTTTTTTCACTGATAATTGTCTTCTTCCATAGAACTCTTTACTTCTAACCAAGTTGTAATGTCAACAGATGGAATCATAATTGACAGGCAAAATTTTAAAGCATTCTAAATGTCATTGGACCTTTTAATAAAATTAATTAGCCTGCCACAGAGAAAATTTACTAGCCTACTGGTTAATTTCACAATGTAAAATCATGGGGTAGGTGGAAGAGCAGGCGAAAGCTTATTACTTTTAAATAATTATTTAAAGATGTGTGCCTTGTGCCTTTTAAACATGGATTGCAAATGCAACAAGAGCTTTTAAAATTTTCTAAATTCACAAGTAGTCAAGTTACCTTTGAAGAAATATAATACAGTTGAAATGAAAAGTTATCAGGTACTAGCTAATGATGAATCCCTGGTTATGTGGAAAACTAGTAGCCTTAAGCTTGATTTTTTGGGGATTAATGTTCCCAGTAACATTTAAACATAAGTCAGGAATTCAGAAATTGTGTCCAGTCCTATTATACATCTTAATGAAATGGTGGTTTCAGAAAAATTAGACATTCAAAGTTATTTCTATTCCATTGTGCATGTCTTAGCCTACTGAAATTTAACATTAGCACTAGAAAGCACCATGAACTAATCCTATTTAGTTTGTAATGGGATTTGCAAATGTTGGAAACACCTAATACCATGTATTCCATACATAGTAGCATTTGGAACTAAGACAAGAAACATTTTGAGACTTCATTTTTGGTAATGAGGCATAATTTATCATTGAAGAGTATACTTTAAGTGTCTCTGTGTGATGTTTTCTAGTGGATAAAGCTAACTCAAACGTGAGCTGCTCTATGAAGGTACCTTACAAATCGGTAGCATGCAAATTTCCAACTTAGGATTCTTGCAAATTTGTCTAGTATCTGTCTACTTCCCAAGATTGCTAGTTTCAAGACAAGCAGATCTCCTTGTTCTCATGTCTCCCTGATCTTCCATGCACACAGGGAGACATAAATACTTTAACTCTCAATTGCTTCCTACCCAGCTATCATGCCATCTGTGCTGTTCATTGTCTGGTATCAATTGTTTTCATGTTCTCATGCCTGGCCAGCTACTCAATCAACTGAGTACCTGACAGGTCATATCTTTGACTGCTGAGTATACTGGAGAGGAAAAGTAGAACTCCATTCTCCTGAGAGAGAGTTTATAGTACGTTCTTGTGTGAGTGATGTGGCTTGAAGTCAGAACAAAAATAAAATGCTGAAAATGCTGGATGCAAATACATTCTTTAGCTAGGTCAGATCTCTTAAGTACATTTCTTGAGAAACAGAATTGAACTCTTAAGTGTGTTTTCTAGCATCTAATTTGTGATTGTATTCTATACAGCTATACTGTGTGTTGATGACTCTGTAGTAGATCTGGAAACACTGGAAGCCCTATATGAAAATGTAAGTAAGCCGGAGTAAAGCTGTGGTTAATCACAGTAGTATTTTAGACAGAGAATAAGCAAAGTTTTATGTTGTCATTTTAGACTAGAGAATTTATATAGAAAAAGTCTCTAGGGAATTTAACAATAATAAAGAAGGTAACATTTTTAAAAGCCCATTGACATGCTTATTTCCTTTCTGGCTTAGTTCTGAAATGTCAGAAATTTGAAACAGTAGAGTACCTTTGGAATCAGGTAAAAATTTCTCAAAAGGTTTAACACCTAGCAGTGTTCTCTCCTGAATTGCCTTGCAAAATATGGTCCTTACTTAAGGCCTATTTTATGCTAACATGCTGATTTTTTTCTCATTCAAGATGTAAGTGGCTAAACCAGTTAAATCTGGCTGGTGCATTGCTATCCTTATCCAAGTTGCTCTATAGACTAAGTCTATAGCATTCACGAACTGTGTGACTCTGAAGTTGCATGAATGAATACATTTGCTCTTGACTGTAGAGATATTGAAGGTACTTCTCTGACCTGAACTGTGTAACGCATCCTACAGCAATATTTGCAGTGCTGTGCTCTACAACGATGCTCTGCTTTCTAGTAAATGGCACTGCAAGGCACAAAAGGAATTGATCATGGCTGTTTATGCCTCACTCTTTTGCTTAATCTAAATGTTTCGCAGTAACAAATATGATTGTGACATGCAGACAAACAAGTAAATTAGTAGTTAATTAATTTTTATTAATTACTTTGTATTAATTCACTCAGAGAGCACAAAAGGATGAACTGGAGAAAATCAAGCAGTATTATCAGACTTCAAAAGAGGAGGAACTGAAGCTTCTGGATAAACCAGAACAGTAAGATTTTTTTTTTTTTATTGTTGGTAGTATTTTATTGTTACATTTTATAGTCTTGGCTGATATGTTAGAAGGTACATAATTTTTAGTAGCTAATTTTTAACTTTTTTGTGTATTTCAAGGCATTATGTAAACTTTGCCTTTATCAGACAACTTTTTTCAGACATGACAGATTTTACTACGTCAACTTGAACCACCAGAACTGATAAAATATGTAGCCTTCAATCAATAAAAATTTATGTTCACATTCTCACCTTTGTAAAAGGCTTATTCTTCCCTTAAAGCTTTTAGAGCTAAATTTTTGGGACATAAAGCAGGGCCAGACTGATTTTGGTTGTTAATTCTTTGAAAGAGCTATACAAACAGAGGGTTTTGGTGAGTCCTGTGACAAAGACACAATGTACATTCTGGTCACGCTGATTGAAAACCTACAAGGCTGATTCCAGAGTTCATTTCCTGTGACTATTGTGGACAGTGACAGGTGTTAGGGTGAAAAACTTCTAAAGTCTTGCTCCTTCTATTCTAATAAGCTGTAGAACAATGTGAATATCACAAGAATCCATGAACAGAATGGTAATCCTGAATTTTATTTTAGTGTATAGACTTTATTTCAGATTTTGGCCTACCAGTTGTGTTTATCTTCTGCTACTTTGCTACTTTTCCCTTTGTACTTCCATCCTCTTCTGATTACAGTGCAATTTCATGCCCTGAGACCTCTTTGCCATCTTGCTTCCTTTTCCCTCTTGTCTGTTTCTGTATTTTCTGCTGTCTTTGGCATAGAAAGTGTCGGGGGAGGAAGAACTGAAACCGCAGAGATGGTACATGTTTGGTTGGTGTCAGAAGTAGTACATTTTCGTACCTTTTTTCCCATTAAAATGCTAGTGGTGAAGAGCAGATTTTTTTTTCTCTTTTTCCTAACACAAGGCAGCTAGTAACTCATTTGTGACTGTCCACTAGGGACTAGGTTATTGTTAGGAAAAAAGTGGCTATTGTTTTTGAGTCAGACTTAAGAAGACAAATATCTGTAAAGTGTATATACTTGTTCTTGCATCCCATATCCATGGCTTTATTGCATTGGCTTGGGGCATAAGAGTACACTAGTTGATGTTTTCCAGAACTTGAATCTTGCGCAATCTGTTTGCTGTATGTCCGAGTGAAGGAAATATTAATATATTTTGTGTTGTGGAGAATTAGAAATCTACAGCTCTACAACATTGGTAAAGGTTGTCTGTTTTTGTAAATTATAGTGGAGAGAACTTGATCTTAATTAAACACAAAGTCAGATTTATGCTATTTTTGTTCCATAATTAACAGTAAAAACTAGTAAATTAAGCAGTTAATCCTTCAGAGTGAAATAGTAGTGTCAAAGACAAAAGGTATGTTTTATCAATTATTACTCTTTGTTTTCAATCTGCAAGTCTTAATTGTCTCATTTTTACCCTATTATTAAACTACATAGGGTAAGGAAACTAGCTTTATAAAATGCTGCCTCAAGGGGGAACTTGTTGATGATGCACTCATGTAAATTTTATTGGACCTTCAAATTCATGCCGTGTCTGAAAATGCAGTAGATCAGGTGCTGCTGGCTTCGTCATCTCAGTCAACCTCTAAATCAACCTAAATGAAGAACTGGATATTTTTTGGGACTGTGCTATACATATTAACACCATAAAAGGTTAAAGATAGAAAAGTGCTAAATTTGTATGTGTAATCAAAAATATTTGTTACAAGGCATCAGCCTCATATATCAACTTTAATGAGGAGCCATGGAGATGATTAAGGGAGTGGAGCATCTTCCTTATGAGGGAAGGCTGAGGGAGCTGGGTCTCTTTAGCTTGGAGGAGACTGAGGGGTGACCTTATTAATGCTTATAAATATGTAAAGGGTGAGTGTCACAAGGATGGAGCCAGGCTCTTCTTGGTGACAACCAATGATAGGACAAGGGTTAGTGGGTACAAACAGGAACACAGGAGGTTCCACTTAAATATGAGAAAAAACTTCTTCACAGTGAGGGTGACAGAACACTGGAAAAGACTGCCCAGGGAGGTTGTGGAGTCTCCTTCTCTGGAGACATTCAAAACCTGCCTGGACACATTTCTGTGTAACATCATCTAGGTGTTCCTGCTCCGGCAGGGGGATTGGACTACATGATCTTTCGAGATCCCTTCCAGTCACTAACATTCTGTGATTCTGCGATCTGCAGATTAAACCATTTATCAAATAATGGCAAATACTAGCAATAGGCATTCATGTAATGAAACCACTGACATGAATTCACTGAAGTCTGAAGGAAGCAGTTGCCATTTTTAAATGCTTGGTTTACCAGAAAAATAGAAAGCTTTAGTGGTATCACTGGTGCTCTCCTGCATGTGTGATTTTGATTTGTTTTGCTGTCATGTTAAATTTGCTATTGTTGGCACAAACTGTAAGTATGACAGCAACATGACAATACCCCCTTAAATTGTGCTTCAGAAAAATAGTGGTTAAAATGCTAATATTCATTAACACGATAAGGATTTATAAGCACATTGGCCACAATTTGTGGATTTGCCAGCAGGATACAGATGCTTTAGCTGGTTTCCAAGACCCTTTTAGTTGTAATGAAATATCTGTGAAGTCCTCTCTACTGTGAAAGACATACTAATGAAGGAAATAGTAGCAAAATGTGATACTGAGCTTTTCTGTTTTTATGTAGTCTGAATTCAGGAAGTAGTGAGCTATTGATAATTGATGTCCAAGTAATGCCATTTGTTTTGCCCTGAAGACCAGTTTCATTTGACTTTTTGAATCCTGCTGGTTTACTTACAAGCTTACAGGTTTAGATAAAACTTTTTTTTAACAAAAATATTTCTAAATTTTATTTTCTTCAAATGAGGTTAAATGTGAGTTGATAAATAGTTTACCTTAATAGAATCAGCCTTGTTTATCATCTTCTGGAAGAATGTTCTGTTACACTAACAACATGGCTGTATGCCTGGCCTGAAAGTACTCTCAAGTCCTTTACTAGAAGATTCTGGTAGGATAAATGAGTTCTCAGGTAAATGCATTTTTATTTACAGTTTCTGCAGGAGAGGAGCAAAATGGACCTCACAGAGATGAAGAGCAAATTGTCTGCTTAATTTAGGCCATAAGAAGTGTATCAATGAGAAATCCCCCAAAAAGTCACAGTCACATCATTGTTACTTTAAGTCAAAATCATACTTTTCTCAGACTAAAAATGCAAAAATGACTGAACTAAGAATATTCCTTTCTCTTCAGAAGTTTTGTCCACCTGAATTGGTGGTTTATCTCTGATAACCACAGATTCATGCCGTGACTTTGTGGTTAGTAACTACATTTGTAGTCACTAAGATATCTTTTTGTGACAGAGTTCAATTATAAGTGTTCTGTCTGCATATTTAGGTTCAATACTTGGAATTCCAAAATGTGGAGACGTTTTCTTTCTTTGCCGATGCTCTTTTAACTCTCAGCAGAATTATGTTGTATTCTGATGACCAGCAGTATATGAGATGGTTCCCTTCTCAAGGGAAGGCAAGAATATGTGTCATTTGACTTCTTAGATTTAAGCTTTTACAATATATGTGTGTTAGAACTTCAGTGAAGCAGTTTGGATTTTTCTTTCTTTTGTTTCTCTCACACGAAGTACAAAGTATCCTGTTTTTTTTTTTTTCCTGGCAATACCATTCATTCCCAATAGGAAGCATTTTTATTAATACCAGCTTGGCATTTCTTTTTTTTTCCCCACTGCTTAAGTGTAAGAGCCAAGCCAGGCCTCCTCAGTCCTTCTCTCACAATAGACTTTTTTCATCAGGCAAGAAAGAAAAAGAAGGAAAGAAATTATATTCCAATTAAAACCTAGTATTTCACACTAAGCACAGGTGGATTTTGCTGATTTTTAGACAGTCTCTATGTATTCAGCAAAGCATTGCACGAATGAGAAATTTGTAAAGCATATTTGAAAATGCTGATATTATTATGACAAATAAATAATTTGGAGAAATTATATGTATTATGTTAAATAATTAAAATAAATTTAACAGGAATTCAAACTAATAATGGTTCACAAAATTTCTGTAGTTCAATGAGATAGAAAAATCTTCATGGCATCACTTTAAGGGGCATCTAAGGATAGCTGTAGACAGGAGATTAGAATAACGTTTCTCAAGTGATATTGGAGCAAAAGACAGCTTGTTTCTGGATTTCAGGAAAACACATACATCTCTGAAATTCTAGACTCAAAACCTACAAAGCAAGTTATGCAAACTCTGTTATTATAAGAAATGCTGAATATTCTTGTATTATTTAGCCAAGCTCTTACATTTTAAATTGAAGATAAAAAAAGGAAGAATTACTCATGCCTTTGAGATTCTTTTATTTTGTGATATGTGAACTGGAGCTGTTGAATATGCTTCTATTTATTTTTATTTACCAGAGAGTTAAAGGAAGAAAACTGGAATAGGGTCATAAGCAAAGTGTATATATGAGGACAGATAAAGAGTTAGTACTTTGCATAACAGTGACTGAAGAGAGATATAGTCTGCAAGTATTTTAGAACTAAACACAAGGATTTATCTTTTTCTTTTCTCTTTTCTCTTCCTTTCTTTTCTTTTCTTTTCTTTTCTTTTCTTTTCTTTTCTTTTCTTTTCTTTTCTTTTCTTTTCTTTTCTTTTCTTTTCTTTTCTTTTCTTTTCTTTTCTTTTCTTTTCTTTTCTTCTCTTTTCTTTTCTTTTCTTCTCTTTTCTTTTCTTCTCTTCTCTTCTCTTCTCTTCTCTTCTCTTCTCTTCTCTTCTCTTCTCTTCTCTTCTCTTCTCTTCTCTTCTCTTCTCTTCTCTTCTCTTCTCTTCTCTTCTCCTCTCCTCTCCTCTCCTCTCCTCTCCTCTCCTCTCCTCTCCTCTCCTCTCCTCTCCTCTCCTCTCCTCTCCTCTCCTCTCCTCTCCTCTCCTCTCCTCTCCTCTCCTCTCCTCTCCTCTCCTCTCCCTTCCCCTCCCCTCCCCTCCCCTCCCCTCCCCTCCCCTCCCCTCCCCTCCCCTCCCCTCTCCCCTCCCCTCCCCTCCCCTCCCCTCCCCTCCCCTCCCCTCTCCCCTCCCCTCCCCTCTCCCCTCCCCTCCCCTCCCCTCCCCTCCCCTCCCCTCCCCTCCCCTCCCCTCCCCTCCCCTCCCCTCCCCTCCCCTCCCCCCTCCCCTCCCCTCCCCTCCCCTCCCCTCCCCCCTCCCCTCTCCCCTCCCCTCCCCTCCCCTCTCCCCTCCCCTCCCCTCCCCTCCCCTCCCCTCCCCTCCCCTCTTTCTTTTAACCTAAAATCTAGCTTTATGATTTTTCTATTGAATTACTATACAGCTGTGAGAGTGGGTTAATGGATTTATGTGGTAATGATTAATGTCTTGCTTTTTCCTTTATATAAATAGGATTTTTCAACACACTGAGCATCAAGAATATAACAATTATAAATTGTCAGTTTTAGTTCAAAGTAGGGAAAATTGCATGTGTATTTTACTATACTACAGTTTTGATCCATTTTGTGCCCCAGAGATGAGAAATGTAACTATTCATTAACACTGTTTTTCCACAGATTTTTATATGAGTTATCTCAGATCCCCAACTTCACAGAACGAGCTCAGTGTATTATCTTCCAGTCAGTTTTCTCTGAAGGGATAACAGCAGTGCACCGGAAAGTTGAAATCATAACTCGTGTTTCCAAGGTAAGCCCCCATGAAAGCTAACTAAAAACATAATCATAGTTCAGAGACTTTGTGCTTCTTTTTGTGCCATAAGTGATGAAGCTTAAGCCTGATTATTGACTTTTCAGGAAAATAAAATTATATTAAATTTTTTAGCTGCTTATAACATCAGAAGGTGGAGGAAAGAGGGAAGGTGAGTTATGTGTGATGCCTTATGTTCTACATAGGAAAATTGTTTTCTGTTTGAATGGCAGATTTTTGTTTATTTATACATTAAGTAGGGTAATAGATAAACTCCGTAAACTGTAAATGAAATATCAGACCAGCTTAGTACAGGACATTGCAAACTAACTTTTTTTTTTTACATATCACTGTCGATGCCATCAGCAATAAATGCCTATCATGTTCATTAGCTTATTACTTTCCCCTGATACCTATGGCTTTCTGTTAGCCATGACGTAGCAAATTTTTTAATACCTGACAAATATTTACCTAAGATTTCTATACCATGAATGACTAAATACAAGATTTTGAGATTGGAAAAAATAAAACATGAGAAGTAGAATGAGATACAAATTAAAAGAGAAACTAAATAGTGACCTAGTGTCCTATCCAAGCCAAGTTGTGTTTGTTTGTTTGTTTTCCAAATTTAAAGATTAGCTTTTGATTATCTTTGCTGCTGCAAAAACCCGTGTTCTACCCCTTTGGATTTCTTGGCATATTCTAACAGTAAAAATAGTTAGTGTTTGCTTTCCAAAGGAGACATAAAAAAGAAACGAGTTTTGTACAAGACAGGGAAAGTGGTATTGCCATCTGTTTACTTATGAGGAGTTCACACTACAATTGATTTATCCAATGTGTAGTATAAAGCTACATAGTTAAGAATTAGACCTGTGGCCTCAGATTCTCAATTGACAAGGTAGGTGTCTTTATATGTAAATTAAAATAATGTATTAGTTCTCCACTGTATTTCTGGATTTCTTATGTGTTTTGAGGCATAGTAATTCAGTCCTTAGCCCTGGTATGTCTGCGTTAAATATGGATCTGGAAATGTGAATTACCAGAGCACCAGGACTAACGCGAATCAAACTGAATGTGACAGTCCAAGTCTAACCTAGTGGCAGCAAAAATAGCACATCTCCATTTGACTGTGCATTCTGCAAATGCGTGATGAACTGCCTCATCTGTAAGATTTTTAAAGGCTACTAAGAATGTTTAATAATCTTCTTTCACTAATCTTTTTTGTCATCTACGCAGTCTATGATGCCATACAATTTGCCTCATATGGTTAAATTAAACATAGTTATCTTAGGCAGATAGTCTCATAAATGCTTCCCTGAAATGCTCGATTCTTGTACCAGCTTTAGCTTCCCTTACCTACAGGGGTAAAAACAAACAAGAAACAAAGCCTCTAACAAAAAGAAAATTAAAAAAGCTTTTTTTATATTAGCAATTAGTATTTTTGTGCCAATGGAAGTCACAGACTAGTATTCATTTTCCAGGCTTTGCTGAACATGACAAGTGTAAAGGAAATTTTAGGTTTGATTCTGGCTTTTGGAAATTATATGAATGGCGGGAATAGGACCCGAGGTCAAGCTGATGGATTTGGTTTGGAAATACTCCCCAAACTAAAGGATGTCAAAAGCAGAGTAAGTACTCATTTTTAATTACAGATAATTTTTCACAACTGACCTTTTTTTGTTCCATCATCTGTCAAAATTTGATCTTTTATTTCTTACACTTCTTGTTTGAAAGAGCATGGCACTTTGTACCAGGAATTTGCTTTTTTCTCATGACTTTTCATCCCCTTCTCCTGCACATGTGCAT
The DNA here is from genome assembly GCF_037038585.1 of Patagioenas fasciata. Classification (NCBI taxonomy): domain Eukaryota; kingdom Metazoa; phylum Chordata; class Aves; order Columbiformes; family Columbidae; genus Patagioenas; species Patagioenas fasciata. The sequence continues at coordinate 37,191,139 of NC_092524.1, forward strand.
ATTTCCATCATCTCAAATTTCTCTTATTGAGTATTATTAGGATAATTATCTTATGCAAGAACTTCTTTATGTCTCTCTTACTAGTAGGGGCTTAATTACAGTAGGTCAGAGAGAAGTCTTCTTGAGTAAATGTCCCCATTCTTTTTTCTTGTTCTTAACCTAAGGTAGCTCTATGTGAGTAAAAATATTTTTTAAATCAGATTTAAAACCAAAATATCAGTCAAGGTTGAGTGTGGCATATATACTAAGGAATTTAATGTAAAGGATTTTAATCCTCTTCAAAGAGGTGTGTCATACCCAACAAGATGTTTACAGTCTATTTTTTTGAATTGGCAGTTAAATGGATGTAGAGCATGAATTCTGAATGGCATGCACAAGAAAATTTTCATAGATGGCAGTAAATCATGTGTCAAAAATTGTGAACCACTAGCACGTTTTTGATTAGTCATGCTAGGATCAAAGTCAGTCTCAAATAAACTCTCAACACCTTTTGATATGAGATTACTTTGTTCCTTACTTTAGTGGGTTGGAGAAAGAGGTGCTAGACAACGTAGGCAATGGAAATACTGCTCAAAGTTGCTCTTTGCCAAAGCATACCTAGACACCACATGGGTATATGAAACAACAAAGAATAGGAGGTATTTTCTGCTGATACTGGTACAGATTTGGAGGGTGAGGAAAAAAAAAAAACCACCGCCGTTCTTTCATGTTCTTCCTCTTTTTCTACCCAAAGTGCCGTCTTGAACTGTAAGAAAGGTAGATTTTAAGCTTTTGTTCCCCGTTATGCTTCATGTATGAAGGAATGTGTTTTTGAAACAGTCAGTGTCAGGAAAGCAGTATATCTGGGGAGCTTTTTACTTGTGAATACCATCATTAAGAAAATGCAGAAACATGTTTAAGGAACTGTTCAGTGAGTAACTGTATTAATGAAATTTTTTCCAATGGATTTGAGTCCCTTGTCTCCTAAAGACATTGACATGCTGGAGCATGTCTAAAGAAGAGCAATGAAGCTGGTGGGGGGGTCTGGAGCACAAGTCTTATGAGGAGCAGCTGATGGAACTGGGGCTGTTTAGCTTTGAGAAAAGGAGGCTGAGAGGAGACCCTGTCGCTCTCTACAACTACCTGAAAGGAGATTATAGTGAGGTGGGTGTCAGCATCTTCTCCCAAGTAACAAGTGATAGGAAAATGGGAAACAGTCTCTAGAGGTTTAAGTTGGATTCTAGGAAAATTTTCTTCACTGAAGATGATGTCAAGCATTGGAACAGGCTGCCCAGGGAAGTGGTTGATTCCCCATCCCTGGAGGTATTTAAAAACCATGTAGATGTGGTGCTTAGGGACGTGGTTTAGTGGTGGACTTGGCAGTATTAGATTTACAGTTTGACTCAGTCTTAAATGTCTTTTCCAACATAAATGATTCTATAATTCTAATTCCTACTTTCCTCTTCACTGCAATGGTTCAGGTCTTCCCTATTACCGCTTTTCTTCCAGTCCTACCCCACAGACAAGACAGAGTACAAGCTGCAGCTAATCTAAAACCAGGGCAAGTTTCCCAGTACTCACGTGTTCATTGGTTGACCAGCTGCCATGAGGAAAAATGCAAAACAACTGAACTTTACCTTCTCCATAGAAGTACTAATTTTAGTCTTACTCTCCTATCTAACCATAAACTTGTAAGAATTTAATTATCTGTGGGACTTTCCAGTTTGTCTGAATTTAGCCAGCATGTTCCAAAATTATGAGTTATGAAAAGGAGGGACAGATGTACAGTATGATTGCGTAAGACCACTAAAAGACAAGCTAAAAAATTACAGTATTTACAGTTCCCTGGTAGCCAAAATAAATATATTATTAGTTTAGACTAGTCTCCAAAATGCATAAAAACTCCATGGGGCCAGCTGGTACAGACAGATATGAAACCTCAGAAGTAATTGGGAGACGGCATTTGCGAGGAAGAAGACTGCAGTGTCTCGTATATTTGAAAACTAAGGTATCCTTCTTGTGCCCCTTTATTATACTCTTTTTGAGAATTGCCAGCAAACAATATTATGTCTAGGTAAGTTGAATTCCAGGACCTAAGGTAAAGAGTCAATGTGAATTATTTCTTGTTTCATATAAAAGTTGTTGTCACAGGAGCCTAGAAAGTTACTTGATATAGAGATTTATTTTTTTTTAATGTAACTCACCACTTCAAAAATCTCTGTGTTCTGTCTTCTGCAAATAGTCTTTAAACCAAAGTAATAGGTTTGGTAGTTTAGCCTATAGAAAATGGAATAACAAATGTATTTTACCGTAAAAGTACAATCAAATGTTCATGAGTCACCTCAGTTCATTTTTGTCATATGACCTCCTAGCAATGTCTTCAAAAAATGTTATACAAGCAGAGTGGCTTTGTCTGCATTTTGACAGAAATGACTTGTTTAGTTAAGAATTTTGCTGGTGTATGATATTAATAAAACATAATGTGGTGCAGGCTCTAATATGAGCAAGGCAGCTCAGTACAGGAAATCAGATGTTGTTCACATACGAATGTTTGTCCTGATACCTGTCAATATACAATATGAAAACACTTCCAAGAAAACTTCAAACACATTTCAGATATAATTCCCTATATCTTGATTCTTTTATGTTGGTCAACCATACCTTGTAACGTATAAGTTGCAGTTTTACACTTTTCCTTTATTTCGTCTGGCCTGTGCTGACCCAGTGACATGTAACAACATAAAATGATGTTGAGTACAGTTGTTGTATGCAGGCACATGAAAATGGTGATTCCACAAAGAGAGTCTTAATATCCATATTTGTAAGTCAGCTGGGCATGAAATACACTTGTTAAGCACAAGCTGTCTGGTTTTATATTTGGAGTAAAATATGAAAAATATCTATGCCTCTTCCAAATCTTTGTTATAGATGAATTGAGACTGGAGGAATCAAGAAATTCAGTTCACCTTAATAGATCTGAGGTGACTGTAATATTTAGTTAATATTATATTCAAGAATAATTTATTAATTAATATTACCGTTCAAGGGAATATTATTTTTTCAGTAATGCCATGTGCTATTAAAAAATGATACAGAGACAGCTTCTTCCACTGCATGTTTTCTTACCTGGTATTTAGAACTGAAAGAAGCACTAGGTCCTGTGAGGGTATGATCAAGCCCATGTTATAAGGATTTTTTGGTCAGTAATGCTAGGGCTGAAGATATTGTGAGTCCGCTTTCTCACAATATAAACCAATATTATATTTATTTTGAGATAGAGTAAATTTTCACTCACTTGAAACAGTGTCAATTGCACATATTTAAAATAATATATTTATTTTTTCCTAGGATAATGGTATTAATCTGGTGGATTATGTCGTCATATATTACCTGCGCCATTGTGATAAGGTAAAAGATTAGTTTGTTGTATCTGCCTCTCCAGAAGTAGGTTTCTTTAAGAGATTATACAAGAGTTTGCATTAGCTTTTTAAAAATCTAAACATAGTAGCTCTGATGGAAAAATAAAATCCATTTCTTTTGCTTTCTTATAACAATCGTGGACCTCAATAGGTCTGAAATTTGCTCTAGGTTTATATGATAAGGCTTTGGAAAATTTTACAGTATCTGTTGACCTCACCACTGCAGGCAACTGCCTGTGACTGTTGCAGATGGGGCTGGTGGTTGCTCCAATCCTGCCTTCTTGCCTTCTGGTAACTGTGACATTGTAAATCTTGTTCTGATGTGGTAATACTGATTTCTGTCTCATGACAGGATGCAAGGACAGCTTGGTATTTTCAGATAGGGGAGTCAACTGATGGGAAAGAAGTTAGAGATTGAAAATGTAGGAAGAGATGTGGGGATTGCTTTGAGTGAGTTCGATTTATGAGGCTTTTTGACATGTATCACCAGTGCCTAAAGTTTTTGAGTAGAAAATTTGAACTATTGTCTTTTAAATGAAAATGTCGCTATTAATTAATTTTATGTACATAATTGCTTGTTTTTGAGATTAAGAAGGTGCCTTTACCTAATTTTCAAATCTAAGACTAGTGCAATTTTTCACAGCCCTTTGTCTGAATAAAAATAATTTTTTTTTCTTCATTCTTACATAAGAATGTTGAATTGATGAGTTAGTAGTCATGAGTATTTTTTCCAGGAGTAAGACTGAAGTAAGTGAGGACTAAAGTAAGTAAAGACATTTCCCTGCCCATGCTGCTGGGCTTGGACTAGATGATCTTTAAAGCTCCCCTTCCAACCCAAACCATTTTGTGATTCTATGATCTCTGATGCTGCAGGGTCTGAATGTCACGAGCCTGTGGAACAGCTCCTGGGGCTGAGCTGTAGAGAAGACTAAAAAAATAGCAGATGTCTAAATCTGTACTTGTTTTCTTTCCTTTTTTTCTTTTTTATTTTTTTTCCTTCTTTGTTACTTTGGCAGGGAAATAAACATCGTTACTTTAATTTAGTAATGCATCTTGTAAAAACCTTCATAACAAGAGCAACTTTTTCTAGCCTGTGATATTTCTCAGTTCTCAGGGTACTGACTTATGTCTTATTTTCTGCTCTGTAATAATGTTGAAGCTAATGATTTTTAATTTGTTTAAATATTCAATGTTTCTACAAACTTTCAACCATACTATAATTTTACTTCAGAGAATTTTGTAAAACAAACCAGTTTATCTTCCTTGAGAGGAAATGCACACAGTGTAAATGTCATCCATTGTACTTTTTTCCCCCCTGAATTTTCATATCTTTTATTTTTTCCCCATTTACAAAAAAAGTTAGTTCTCCAACCTATGAGTTTTCCTTTATTACAGACTGTAATCTGTGCACAGGTAGTATTTTAAACTCCATAGTGTATTCTTATATACACCAATGTCGTGTTAATACCATTTACATACTTTACCTGTTATATTTCCACTGGGGATATTGCTCTGAATCTTGTAAGGTTTGCTTTGTTTTGTTTCACTTCTGATTTTTTTCTTACTGTGCTAAAATTAAGGTATACACTTAGGAGTTTCATACAGACATTAACCCATGTGGTTTATTTAGCCACATAAACCTTCCAGTGTATATTTTTATCTCTATAAAATACTTCAGGCAGTATATAAATGTTGTTTTCAATTTATACTTTAAAGTGTGTGTATATTTAATGAATTGGGAGACAGCGTAACCACAAGCTTTTGGCATAAGATCACTTGTTACATTATAATAGGCATTCATGTTATCTGTTTTTAAGAAAGTTCTAATCCCTTATCTAAACCTTTATTGATATAAAATGAACTGAAATGTTATGAGCTCAATGCTGTTTCATAGTTTAAACTGAGCACAGTTTGCTTTACAACATCTAAAAGGAAGTTTCAACACTCAGGATGGTCAGGATTTAATCTTGAATGATACATATGTTGTTTTAGCAAGAATGATTTAAAATTTATTACTTTTTTGGCAGTTTCGTACTAGTTTCATAGATTATGTTAAAAAAAAGTAATTTATTTAATTACAAATGCATTCAATTTTCATAGTGGTCTGTCTATTTGTTTGTTTGTTTAGGAAGCAGGAACAGACAAGAGTATTTTTCCTTTACCAGAACCACAGGACTTATTCCAGGCCTCACAAGTTAAGTTTGAAGACCTAATAAAAGATTTAAGGAAACTGAAGAGAGATCTAGAAGGTAACTGGGAACTTTCACATTTTTTCTGCTAACAACAAAGTGCCATTTAAAATGTGACCTTTATGAGGTTTTCTTATTGCTAATTAGGTTTATACTGTTGATTCATTTAGAGTTTTTATACTGTGGCACAAATTACTTACATAAATTAGAAAGAAAAAAAATTCAAACTCATGACAATAAAATGAAAGTAAAGATCCTGAAAAATTATTTTCCCTTTTATAATCAAAAGGTGCCTAAAGAAACCTTTCTGAAATTTTCTCTAGTTATATGTGAATTTTCCTTTGCCTTCTCCAGAACTGTATGTTTAACTGTAGATATCTGTTAGTTCCATAACATAAATACTTTCTTCAGTATTTGTATAACAACATTTTAACAGCTACAAGAAAGAGTTGAATACTATTAATGTAGAAATAAAACACAGCTTGCCAAGGCACAGCAAAGGGAAATGGAAAGCTCCAGTTCAAAATATTTTCACCCTGGGACATAAAATAAACATTTTAAAATGTTTATTATAAAGAGGGGCTCAGAAACCCAACTCATCTATCAATCAAGGTACTGAGTGGAAATAAAGTAGGAAGGGTTGCTCTCTAAGTGTTCCAAGCAGTTTCATTTTTATTTTGTGCTTCATATGACTTTTTAAAATAAATCCAGCAATTGATGACTGAATATTTTAGGCCTGCTTTTTTGTTAAGGAAAAGTTCCTACTTTTACTGAAGCGGTTTTGTGTAGAAAATGTAGAAAAGTTTAGGGCAAGAATCTGCTAAAAAGCCTATAAAAACTTCTCCATTTACATTTTCATCTCTGTGTTAAAATTGAAGAGTCCTTTAGAATCAGTGTTGAACAAGATGATTGTTTTTAATTTACATTTTCAGTGTAAGGCAATGAAGACTGTTACAAAATAATTTATCCTTACAGGATTAGGTCACTGCCGTCTTTAGGATAGTTTCAAAGGTTAACAGTGGTAGGAAAGTATCAGTTGTTGTTTGTTCGACCCAGGCATAAGTGAGTGCTCTATCTCCTCTCATCGCTTGGCCCTGTAAACCCCTTGGCCTGCCCTCTTTTGAGCTAGTTTGTGCAGAAACATGATCTGTGTTTGATCTTGTACTTTTTCAGCATGTAGTCCTGCTGTCATGCATCTTAGTCTTGCAGGATCTGCGTTGAGGCTGTGACATTCACATCATATTTATTCTACACTGTGAAGACACAGACAGCAAGTAGGAAAAGCTTAACTTTAACTGACTCCTAAAATAAAAACTACCATTTTCTAGTAATCATTGGTTTCTATTTTCTAAAGGAAATTTTCTTAGGTATTTATAGAAAATCTAGAGAAATTGTTGTGTTGAGCTTGTTTTCATAGTCTTTGTAAAGATGTATTTGAAACCCAGCCAAACAAATCAACATATTAAGTTAATGACAGCAAAGATTTGAAACAAAAAAGTTGTGGAAATGTTTTCAGATATTGTTATTTTATCACTCAGAAACATAGAGGAGAATTCTAACAAGCATTCCTCTGATAACGTTCTCATATATATGAGTGATTGTTTCTTTGTTGAAATAGATCTCCTTCAAACATTCCCTTTTAAATTTTTTTTATTCAGATAATGTTGTAGTTTATTTTTAAATCAAGATTTTAATTGAAGAGGTTATAATTTTAACACGTACAACAAAGATTTGATGAGTCTCTGTAGTTTATTGTAGTCATTAAAAAGTTGTGGCTGCTGGCAGAATACCAGTGAAAGTCTAAAGCTGAAACAGATGTGAATAGAAGAAACCAAGTCCAGAGAAGCGTCGGGCCCAGCTATCCAGACAAGCACGGCCCTTCAGATGTAAATAATTTGAACAATATTAACTGGGGCTGCCTGTGTTGTTGGGTACATCGGATTTATTTCACAGTTTGGTTGGCTAGGGTAGTCTTAAACAGATTACCTTGGGAGTAGGATGAGACAAAGGTAAGAAATGAAAGAGGGGGTTTCTTGTGTGTCATTATCGAATGAACTAATGTTCCCATTAGTGACTTACTTTTTTTTCTGAGATTTGTACAGAATGATTTTAAAAAGATAAATATCACCTCTTGTGCCTGAAATGTCAATTTTGATAGACACTTTTCATGATAGTTGTCATTTAGTATTTTAAAGTATTTTTTACTAGTTTATCAAGGCATTCATTTATCTTTCTATCATGGATCATGAGTGGCGTGTCTTAATGGGGTAGACCTCTGGTTTGAAATACCTAGACACTGTGGAACCAAAAGTTCAAATCTAGATGGAGCACAAACCCTTTCATCCTTTTCAGATAAACAGATTGAGTTCCATACAATTTGCTATTTTGAAGCCTTTCGGGTTAGACTTTAAAGGGACAGACTAACTTCACTCTAAAGGAATTAGACTAAAGTGTGGCTCAAAAATTCAAACAAATTTTTGGTGAACCTTAATCCAACAGGTTTTTAACATGTATTTCAGATAAAACTTTCAAATCATGGGCATTTTTAGGTTAGAAAGAATGATAAACAGAAGTATGCATTTAATATAGGCTTTTAAGGGGAAAGAAGTGCAAAAGAATGCAATATTAAATAGTGAGATGAAATTTTTAGAGTTAAATCTGGTTCCACTTTAAAGTCACAGGAAAAAAGAACGTTTTCTCTAAGCCCAGGTTTTCACTTCATGTCTGTATAGTCAGTGTACTTCCAGGATTTTCAAATATTACATAGTAACGTAAGTGGATAAATGTATTCATTTAACAGGTATTAACTTTCCAGTTAATCTTTTTATTTATGGAAAGAAGTTTTTGCTTTGCATCAATGTTTTAATATTGTAAGATTTCCATTTCCTTTCCCTATGACAAAACATGATTTCCCTTGTAGTCTGGACAATGCCACTTGATTGGTATTCTTCTGAAATAAGCACAGAATATTTGAAATGTATAATCGTAAGAAGATTTTTAGAAAGCAAGCCGGAGTATGCTAGACTTGTATAAATTTTACCATTAACCTTTCACTAATCTCTCTCCTAAATTGGGCAATCTTAATTATTCAAAATTAGTTGCACTGTAGATGGTTTCCATCTGTCATACTCATTGCTCTTCTTTGCAATACATTTAATAAAATTTTAAAATGCTGCTCCATTACACAAAAGAAAGCAATATTAGATTCCTTGTATCGTTTACTGCAATGTTCATTATAACTTCTTACTATTCTTGACCTTAACAGCTGAAAAATCAAATACATTTATAGAATGGTTAAAGATGGAAACCAAGGTCAATCATTTCAAGAGCACATCTTTATTTCTCATAAACATTCTGATCCCATTGAAAATCCACATACCTTTTACTTTCACCTTCTTTCATGAACACCGGTAGAGATATTATTTGCTGTTTTCCTTATCTGTTGTGAGAATTTCCTGTCCTGAAACTTATTACTTGCTCCATTTAATTTAGCTGAGAAGAGTCTGACTCCATCTTCTCTATAGCTGTTCTCCAGATAGTTGAAGTGAAAAGCTAGATCCCCAGTTAACTTTCTGTTCACCAGGCTGACCATACCTGGCTTCCTCTGCCTCTTCTTCAAGTGCTTTTTTTTTATTTTCATTCTCAAACACCTGCATGACGATATATATCTTCTTTTTCAGATACGAATATGTGTGTATATGTATATATATTCATATAGATACATATCTTCTTTTTTGTGGAAACATATCTAATGCATGGGATGTGACTAGCACGGTGCTGCGGTACTGATATCAGCATCATAGCTAACTAGCCCTGCCTCTTAGCATGGCTGACCAGAACAGGCTGAACTGTTGCATCTACATTGCCTTCATGCTGTGCTTCTTTAGGGAGTTCTGTGTCACACTATACTGCAAAGTGGATATGTGTTACAAAATAAAGACAAGAATGGAAGAGAATTTACAAATAAGAAATGGGTGAAGGTTGAAGAGGGTCACCAATTCTTGGTTCTTGCAGTCATTGTCACTATAAATAGAGACAAGGGGGAAGCTGCAAAAAGAAAAAATAATCAGTTTGTGCTCATTTAAGACTGAAACTCCCTGATTTTCCTAATTTAAAATTCTGAACAGCATCTGTATTTGCAAGAAGCTAATCTAAAATTCTTAAATGTGTGTGTTCACATAAGAGTCTTCAAACTGAGTTAAAGTTTTTGCAACAAAATGTCCACTAATTAACTCTCTCTCTCTATATATATATATATATGTAGATATATTTTTTTTCTGGAGATTAATTGATGTTTTCAGTCACTGAATTGGGACATTTTCTACTTTTGTTGGATTTCTATGTAACCACAGATGGAGAAACTAATTGAATGTGGTATGATTTATTCAGATAAAATATTATATTAGATCAAACAGAACATGGCCTTGGAGTCTGTATGGTGGAATAGTGTTCTAGTACAATCATGAAGCAATAAGTAGCTATAGGGCAAACATTACAGTGTTGAGAGGTTTTGTCTGTTGTTCAATTTGCATTATAGACAGTAAAGTTACTGGATCATATTGTGAAAATTCTAAATATTTTATCAGTTTGAGTGATAGCTTTCTAATTAATTTGTTGGATCAATAGACACTTCTCAGTAAAAGGTGACTGTTCCAGGAGGATAGTATTCAAGACAGCACCAAAGGCCTTTTTCTAAAATATTTTCAACCAATTGAAACCTTAGTGCAATTTAAGTTATTTTTTAAGTCAATTTTAAGGTGGTGTTTAGTCATCTGAGTCACATACACATTCTAGAAAAATATTCCCAACAGGAGCAGAAAAGTTATATGGTACTTTCTAGGAACTAGTCACTTTCATTTTCTTAATGTTAATTTTGCTTTTACATCTAAAAATTCACCTTACAATTTTGGAAGTGCAGGTAAATACAAGGTTGAACAGGGTGGTGGAACAAGAGGCGGCAAATAGCTGATTGTGTTATTTATTTAGACATTAGCATAGATGGAGCACATTGTTTTGTACCTGGTGAGTATTGCTGTATTTTTGCACTGTCCAACATTTATGCGATATATTTTGAAGCAATGCAGAATGGTGTAAGGAAAAGAGTAAAAGACAGCTTCATACAGAAACAGTTATTTTGTTTTCAAGAGTTGACAAAATGACACACTGTTCCTCCTCACAGTTTTCTGACCTCTTTTTGAATAGTCCCTTGTCTCAGTAGGATGAGATATATTTCAGTTTGTTTTAATTTGGCAAAGATACAACACAGGCATTAAAAACCACAGTTTGTGTATGTGCACTGGATTCTATTTTACAACAAAACTAACATTTTGACAATGTTCCATTGGTAATGTACAGATGTGAATACATTAAGTGTAAATTTTCCTAAGTGGATCATTTCTTAAAATTCCATTAGATTTTCTAGTTTGTGATAGTGGAGAGTAGTATGGAATGGTTTTAATAAAATTGAGAAATATAATAGAGATGCAAAGCAATGATGTTTAAGAAAAGTTTATTCCCTGGAAGCAGATGTCTGCATGTGTGCACAAAGGTGAGGGAGAAAGCTTTCTGTTGATTAAACAATAGCGTGCTGTTCATTTTTTTCTTTCGTAGGGTTTGGTGGGGTTTTTTGGCTAAAGAATTATTGGAAATTTATTGTTTAAAATCATTTTGCACGTGTTAAGATTCTAGAATGAATCTTGGAAATACCACAGTTATGATTTTCTGTGCACTAGTCTGTGTGCCCTTTTATATAAATAAGTAAATATACGTGTGTGTGTGCCTGTTAAACATCAGTTACATAACTATGTAGTATACATCTGGGAGCAGGTAGTCTATATCTGGGAACAGGAGGAATATTGTCTCTATCCATGTGTATGATGGATCACGAATGAAATAGTTTGGAGAGTGTGTAATAGCAGCATTGTGGAGAACAGTGACTTCATATTTGTGGCTCGCAACAGCTTTTCCTCTCTGATGGAGCATGCGGTAAAAGAAAAGCCAGATTTCTGTTAGAATTGAGGTGGTCACTTACGTATTTACTGCCAATGATCAAAGATTGAAAGTACATTAATTCAGACAGTGGGATACAAATTAGCAGTAGTGAGGCTAATTAGCACTTTGAGAAGTGTTCCTCCTAATATTGCAGGTAATATATGAATTTACATGATTTTAAGTCTAAGAGGATGCTGTAGCTGAACCAAAGCCATAAACTTCATAGAAGAATTAATTAGGTGGAACTTTATGATCTGTCTTGCACAGAAAATCAGAGATCCGGCTGTACAGAGGGAAACAGGAGATCACTTCTCTGGCATCTACAATTTCAGCTCATAAACCTACTGTTTCAGCCGTTGTCCAGCAATTCTATTCTGTCTGATCCTTTGTTCAGTACACTAAGTATTCATGTCTTTGTGTGTTTGAAAGGTCTTTTTTTTTCCCTAGCACTGTAAAAATCTTAGCTCATATGATACAAATATTATTATTGCTTCTTAAAAATGTTGTCATCCTCTAAATTAGCCAGACAAGACTCTTCACTTTCATAATATTAATTTTTGTATTATTCGTACAGAAGGGAAACGTTCTGATTTCTCAGTGGGTGCTGCTAGCACACATTTTTACACTCCTGACAGATCTCAATGATGTGCAGAAGTCTGTATGTTTGGATCTTGACACTAAACCAAAGCTTTCTACTAATAATGTATGCTGGAATAATTTAAGGAGTCTCACAAAGATTGGACTGGAAAATTATGAGGGTTTAGTTGTTATGTTCATTTATATGTGCTGTTCAACCCCTTGCAGTATGCTTTTCGGCTGAAGGGCGCGCTGAATGTAAACTGCCATTTCAGAGAGAATACATTAACCAGAGTCTCAGATATGTTGCTATGGTGTGAAAAATATTTAGTTTTACTAGAATCTTTGTTCATTTTTTTAAATGTATTGTTAGGAAACCATCTTAACAGAAAGGTTTTTAAATGATTTATATAGAATGTTGATACCCTTTGACAAAATGAAAGGCAAAAATTTTTGGTTTTGTGTTAGCTGAAACTAATATAGGTCTGAAAGTTCCCCTGCATTCCATCACATACTGTAAAAGTTCAAAATGTTGTTAAACTTAAAAGAAACAAACAAAACCCCCTCACAAATCTTAAAAGAAAAAGCCAGAATGTCTGATCAAACTTGTGAGAATTGTCAAGATGTCTGACTCTCAGCTTCCACTAAAACTTCCTTAGAACAGGTGACCTTTATAGGGTGTTTTGTATTCCACTAATTCAATTATTTCTTTTTCCACAGCTTAGGACTTATCACAGAAATGTTTTTCCGTCTTATTTATACGAGTGAGCTTAAACATCTAAACAGATACTTGTTTCTTTGTGTTGTGACGTAAAACATATTTCAAACAGACAAAGATCGGGCTGTTTAACATTTTACTTATTAGCTTCTATCCTCTGAAATGACTTTTTAAGAAAACTGAATTATTAATAAGTGAAGAACTTCTAAATTAGCTGAAAATAACTTCACAGAACAGTAACTATGGAAGTGATTAATAGGTTAGAATGGTATATTTAGTTTTATATGTGCTAACACTGCCTTGCATTAAATGACTGACCTGTATTTAATACAATAAAAACCAAGTTTGAAAATAGAGTACCAGTGTAATTTGATCCTGTTCTACATTTTTGTCAGATACTTTTGTCTCAGAAAACCTCACACCCCACTTCATGGCACTTCCGTCTCTGTTTGGTTCAAAGGCTTCTGTATTAGTCAATCCAGCTCTGGCTAAGGTGTTAGTGCTTGAACCTTTGTGTGTTGCAGTCATTGATACATGTACAGATTATCAATGTGTGTCCAAAAATGCAAATAAAATACTGCGTCTGAAACTTTTCTGGGTCTGTAGCAGCATAACCACTTGCAGTTAGACACAATCAAAATTCTTATACTGTATTCCAAAGAAATCAAGATAAATCTCTTCCCTTCTTCTCCACATTTATTTAAAATTCTGTCTGAAAAGAAACATTTCCTTGCAAGCTTATGGAAAAGTACAAGAGGTATAGATGACACAGATATAGTGGATTGTCATAAAGTTAATATTCTCATGTGCACACCTGCAGTAAATGTGTATGTAAGCTGCATGTAATAACAAGAGAATATAATCAAATCCTGCAACAGTGCCCAATGGGCAAACATGCATCTCCTGTAACTTTTTGTTTAACTTGGGAGGTTGTTTGCAAGTAAGAAAATGTATCAAAGCAAAATGAAACAAGCTAAATCATGCGGAAGTTACGTAGCACTTACTGAATAATTTTAATTTGTGGATTTTATCTGAAGTTTATCAGATTCTTACTGGGATATATGAGCCCAAATGGTCTAACGGCCTTCTGCACTGTAAAAAATCACAGATCCTCTCAAACATAAATTTGGGGTTATTTAGTCATACATTGAATTCATTTGCATCATCGTTTCAAATTCCCATTGAAACAGAAAAGGTAAGGGTTCTAGAAGAGAATTATCAAATAGCAACCCTCCTGTCAAAGATAAACCTGCATTATAAGAAGAAAATAAAATAGCAATCTTGGCAGTATAACCTGCCAGGCTCTGAACAGACAAGAGGAGGGGGTAGGTTTTAGCAGCTTTCACAGTGGCATAACTCACAGGGGATAGTGTCAGTGACAGGTTTATAGGAATTAATGGTGCTGATACTTGATTTTGCTGTCAGGATGATTCCTGTAAATGCTACTGGTGGGTTCTGGCGAGTAAATAGTAATTTACTGTGATCAACACTAAACTATTTCTGATTTTGCATTTACTTTAAAAATAGTGCTCAAAAATTCCAAATCCTGTCTGATTGACACTGAAATGCTCTTTACGTGAAAGTTTGTTTATGGGCAGTGATTCTTTTGACAGATTTACAAGTGTCTGTGGACTTTTAAAGGAATATTGCCCAATAGGCATTAAGTGAGAGACATTCTATTTTGTAAATATTTTCACTTATATTGGGGATTTTTAAAGAACTTCTTGAGCCAAGTACTGCATTAAATTTGAAGACAGTGGCAAACTGATAATCAGCAGTTTCCAGCTTTGTTTTAATGTTTTGCTAATGGTTTCCATTTCTGTGGCCAAGGTTTGCAGTGGGTGAAGTCTGATGTACATCCAAAAATTTCTAAGGACTTTAAAATACTATTGCACACTTGCGTTTTCTTTTTTTTTTTTTTTTTTTTTTTTTTTTTTTGGTAATAGCTCATTTGGAAATAAACAATTTTCAAAGTAGCATATTACATTTAATTTCACTAACATACCATACATAACAAGAAAATGAACCAAGAGTTTATTACAGTAATGGAGAATTTGCATCTGTTTGAGCTCAGTACTGCTGAAACAGGTTGTTTATTTTCTCAAATGATTATTTTGGAATGAAATGGTGAGAGAAGTGTACGTGTGGTGTGCTAGCTGTCAGATTCCTCAGAATTCCTTAACATTTCTCAGAATTTCAAATTTATTCAAATATTGAATTTATTAAAATATTTCAGTGCAGTTGACTTTAAACAGAGTTAGTTAACCTTCAGTTGCCCAGATACTTTTTTGCTTGTTTTTTGACCAAAAGTATACATTATTGAGTGAAGTATGACCTAAATTCACAGTCGATTAAAGGAGGATTAAGCAGTACAGGGCAAATACATTACTCTTGTGATTTTCACTTCTTCACCCTTGGCCTTGACTCCTTTAGCTCAAAGCTATAACTTTCCCAAAGCCCTTCGGTCTATTTTGGCAGTTATCGAAAGAACTTCTGGAAGTAAACTGATAGATTTTGAGTTTAGATAGATATCATACAGATAAATATCAGCAGAGAGAATCATCCAAAGGTCTCTTTTTAAGGCTTTCCAATAACATAAATTCCTAGCATTTGCCAGCATTTACTTGACTTCTTTTGTCAGTTTGCAAACTGGTGTCTTATTTCAGGTCATCTCAAACTTGAATTTTCAAGCAGCACCCTGCTTCACTTATTCTATGTCATCTGCCTCATTTGCTTTTCTTCTCTGTGCCTTCCTTCCTACTCTTCCTCTCCCTTCATGACAATTGTTGATCTTCTTGTTAAGAATGTTAGGATTCTTCCTAAGAATTTATTACCCAAATGAACTTTTTCTCTGTATGCTGACACTTCCTGTTGTCCATATTTTGTTGTAGTTTTTCTCATCTGATTAAGGATAATGTTGGTTGTCTTGATTTAAAACAAAACAAAACAAAAAGACAAAACAAAACAAACCCACCAAAAACAAACAAATAAACAGACAAACAAACAAAGGTTTTACATGTGCTAGTCATGGTCATTTAAATGCTTACATGGGACATATGTGAGTAGCCTTTCTAAATCTTGTGTTGCTAAAGCTTGTAGGAAGCTTTCATTACACCAGACAATGCATCAAAAACACAACATGTTTGGGAAAACACCCTTCTAGACTATGTTAGGGTATGTTTAGATAGAAATCTACTTCTGGATAGATTTATACAAAACTGATTATTATAAAATAATTATTGGATTGCAATTGGTGCAACCTTACCTGATTGTGATAATCATGTGCATTCTATAGTCATTTTGTATCAAATGCATGGACAGAATATGTGTACTAATGCTTTTACATCCTTGTCATTTATATTTATCTAAACTAATTTCTAAATATTGCCTTATATAATTTTCTGTTGATTTTTTTAAACACAAAAGAACGCACAAGCCTGTAGCTGCTACTTTGTTGAAACCTCCACTCAGAAAGTTAACAATACTGTCTCACTTACTTTGC
Organism: Patagioenas fasciata; assembly: GCF_037038585.1. Lineage (NCBI taxonomy): Eukaryota > Metazoa > Chordata > Aves > Columbiformes > Columbidae > Patagioenas > Patagioenas fasciata. The sequence continues at coordinate 37,207,513 of NC_092524.1, forward strand.
TAGATTTTTTCCCCTATACAATTCTAATATGTCTGTCTTCTTCAAAGTAAAGTGTTTCAATTTGCTTGAATAACTGTAGAGATCTCCTAATTCTGCAAACATAAATGTGAAGGATACATAAATTTCATTCTGTGTGTGAGGAGAGTTGTGGAAAGTTCAGATTTTTAATTAAAAGAGGCACATATCATAATAAAATAATCTTTAAAAGTCATAAATATTTCTCTGATTTCTGCATTGTTTTGCTTCATTTATTAAAGACACATAACTGTGCAGATACTAAAAGACTGTCCCAATCTGTTTTGTTTAAATTAATGCTTCATCCCACCTATTGTCTCACATACAAACAAATATCCATTGACGTTACTCTGAACAGTTTCAAAGGTCTGCCTTATGCTACAGGTTGAAAGACTACAGATTAATAATAAACTTAGGCTGTAGCACAGGCCATTTTACGTAAGTTCTGGAGCTCCCCAACAATGTCATAGTCAACAACGTACATTAATTGCGGAGGGATGCTAAATGAAAATATACTGTGGGAAGAGTTATCTTTTCAGCTTTTTCTGTAGCAACCGTCCAAATGTATTTCAGTTCTCAATTAATTGAAAAGCTGTCTTTTTTAGTAAGTCCTGGTGGTCCAAGAGTGTTATAGGCACACTACTAGTTGTACAATAAAATGTATACATCTGTTTTCAACCTTCCATTGACTTTTTTCACTGCACTGCAAACTTACATTAATATGACATTTTAATTTCAAATTCTCAACTTCTGTTTCTGCAGTTTTGTATTATTTTAGCTGCAGTAAGTTGAATTATATAATGATGATAGCAATATTATGTGAATATGTTTCCTGCAGTCAAGCTGTAACTCTTGGATTTAACTCCAAAATATATTTCCATCTAAATTTAGAGTTGTGGAAGAAAAAATCTTATAATAGTTCATAAATTCGTTTGCTAAATGGAAGATAATTGCATTTGGATTTCTAGCAGTCTTATTTCATCTTAATATGGAACACTACAAAGTTTATTAGAATTTCTAGGAATGTTAAAATTAATTGGCAAATAATCTGGAGTTTTTAGAAACTGGCATGGCATCAGGTCTTGAGATGACAGATAGATTAAGTAGTAAACAAATTGCAGTTAGATGTAAGTTAATTTTTTTAAAGACTTCTACTATTTCACATCATTGCCTGGAATTTGAATACTTAAGTAAAGCTGAATTCCTGCATCTTTGTTAGGAAAAATGGTTGAGTATAGGATGCCTGGCACTGGTTGATTAAAATCAGTCCAGATGTAATGCATCCTCCACTCACCACAGAAACAAAGATTAGAGCTTTAAATACCATCTAGAATTTGTGTGTGAGGTACGCTCTGCTGGTAGTGAGTCTCAGCATGCAGCTGGATTTTTAGGACAAAGTCATTACTGAAGAAAAATCCCACTCTTTAAACATGTATAGGATTTTCTATTTCTTATGCTAGACTGGTATTGGTATTTTTTACTTTAATGTAATTGCTGGATTCCTTAGGGCTTCTTTATTTCCATTTCCTCTAAACTAAAATGTTGACACCTACTTCCCATAGACGAATTCTGCCACAAATGTCTCTCAACTTCTTTTTGTAGCCTCTGAAAAGCAGATGAAGTTAGTTTGCAGAGAGTCTTCTGAGGAACATCTCCAGCCCTTCAAGGACAAGTTAGAGGAATTCTTCCAGAAAGGTAACCATACTTAACAAAACCAAAACAAAACAAAAAAAACCCCTCTTGGCTAATAGTGCAGTGGTTTACGAAGTTATATATCATGCAAGCTGCATTAAATATCTGTTGCCTCTGAAAATTTGAAAACTCCTTCTATCTGTTATGGGTTATGATCCTAATGTGCCTAGTATATGTTAAGAATAATGGTTACACAGATCTTGTACATCACTTTTCAAAGATAATTGTTCCCTTGATCTTACTCATTTCCTATTGATTATTTTCTGCTTTGTTCTTTATCATTATTTTAGGCAAAATGAAAAAGGTACTCATCATAGACCAAATTTGTCAGAAGGAATATAAAGCTTCAAGTTTATAAAAGACAAGAATGAAAAATACCCTTCTAGAGAAAGTCCATATATATATATACATATATACATGAAGTAATAGCCTCTTTTATCAAAAGTGTGGGCTTATGAACTGACTACTTCAGATTTGAAGATTTAGTTTTGTGTGAGACAGAAAGAGGTGTAAGGAGGTGATTTACCACTGTAGAGTCTTCAGACAACCAGGGTGAGATCCAAGGTACAATTCAATCATCAGTTCAAGAAAATGTAGCCACAGGTTGCTGGTGTTGAATGGACCAGTCCAGCTCCATCCTGTTTCCCAGACTGTGTGTTTTCTCACTACTGACCAGAAAAGCACCAGAGCAGAGTAGTATCAATCTGGGTCGCATATTGATCTGGGTCATAACTCAATTTTGCCCAGGTCTTGCCAAGACCGTAACTGAATGTGTCTTCCATGATTATATCACAGATTCTGTAATTCTTATTACACCCTGGATCTCCTGAGGAGTGTTGCGGTTATTCCAATAGGCAGCTAAGCACCACACAGATGCTCACCCACACCCCCTTGGTGGGGTTGGAACAAGGGTCAGAAAGGTAAAAGAGAGAAGACTCATGGGTTGAGATAAAGGCAATTCAATAGGGGAAAGCAAAAGCTGCATGCAGAAGCAAAGCAAAACAAGGGATTCGTTCCCTACTTCCCATGGGCAGGCAGGTGTTCAGCCATCTCCAGGAAAACTGGGCTCCATCATGTGCAGCCACTACTTGGAAAGACAAATGCCATAACTCTGAACTTCGTCCCTTACTCCTTTATTCCCAAGATTTATTGTTGAGCATGAATTGATATGGTATAGGTTATCCCTTTGGTCAATTTGGCCAGCTGTCCCAGCTGTGGACCCTCCCAATCTCTTGTGCCACCCCCAGCCTACTTTCTGGGGGTCACTATTAAAAATGGAGAAAGCCTTGATGTTGTGCAAGCACTGTTGAGCAATAGCTGAAACACGGGTGAGTTATCAACACGGTTTAGGTCACAAAACCAATGCACAGCACCATTCAAGCTGTTATGAAGAAAGTTGACTCCACCCCAGCTAAAATCAGCAGAAGGAACAGCAAAAGCATATTGTGACAGTCCCAAAAAATAAAGGCAACACAGCATCTAGTTCATCCTGCACAAATGAGCTACCCTTCTTTCTGATGAAGGGAATATGATAAAAATGCCCAACCAATCTTGAAAGAAGAATAGTTCTGCTTTAGACAAAATTGTAATTCAAGTTTGCATTATCATTTCAAATAGAAAAACATATTCCTTCAACATTTGCCCTGTTTATGCCCATTGATGTGGAAACTGAGATATATTTATCATCGTCAATGTAGCAGAAAATTTTATCCTTCTGTTTGTGAATAACATATTTAAAAAAAAAATAAAAGAGCAGATATGTTTCTGCATGGTGTTTTGGGACAATGAGTTTTTTATAGAAATGAAATCTATTTGACCCTTTTTGGTGTTTCAGGTTTTTTGTGTTCTAGAAAGAGCAAAACCACAGGGATTACATACTTGTCCAACTTCTTATGTTCTCTTGTTCTCCTTTTGATTTATAGTATTATGTTTTATGGTGTCTAATCATATACATTTAATTTTGTCTAATTGCTCATCTTTTGACATTTCTGTTTTATCTAACTTTTTCTGAGATGACTTGGCTTTTTTTGTCTTATCCTCTAATTATTGACTCTTCAGAAATCCTTCAGAATTATTGACCCTAATTCTCCTTCAGTCACTTGATTGATTTGAATGTTTGTAATTGGTGACTGGTACTTTCTGTGGCATTAGAATGGAAATGCTGTAAAATTCTACACTGAAGATAGTTAAAAATAACACAGAAACCCATCATGATTTATGGTACTAGAATAGGCATCAGACAAATGTCAAGCTCAGATGTTCAGTTTAGGTAAGTGTCTGGAAACTCAGCTGCTTCTCTGAAATCAGGAGTTAACCGATAATATTGTGCATCCGTTAAGCATCTGCTTTCAGTTTTGTTTGTTTAAGAAACAGTTGTGGCTTGTTTAACCAAATGTAAGAAAAAATTGTCTGTCATCTTTCTGCCAGCTCACAGCAAGTATTCAAAGCTCAGATGCTTTTCTGAAACTTCTGGCTTGAAGATAGGGCTGGAACTCATAGATATTCAGGTTTTTCTCACATACACAATTTCCCATCGTTTCTAGTCAATGCTAAGTTGGAAATACGATAAGACAAAAAAAAAATTATTTGCTTAAACTGAACTGTTTACATTTCCTAATTACAATTAATAGCAATTAAATCTAATACTTGCTGTGTTGTAACAAAAAACACAGAGAGTGTTATGGAGACTGACATTCTAAAATGCTAGAGGGGATAAACTGTACTTCTGCTGATGTCAGTGCTGTTTTGTGTAACTGGATGTAATGTAGCCTAACGCCTTCAACAGGGAGTTAGGTGCCAGAACCTTTAGGTTCTCTTCCCAGTTTAGCTGCTTGACATGTGATGCTAGAGTAGTTGGTTAATCCTTTTTTCAGAGAGCACTTCACTTTTCTGGTACACAGAATGTTAAATAATTATTCCTGCTATTTTTTGTAGTGAAAGATAATATTTATCAAGTACTTTGTGATTCCCACATGAAAGACATTATGTGTAAACTGTGTTAATACTTCATTAGCTGTATTTGATATGTCTGTGCTTTTTGAAAAGGGCTTAGATTATTCTCAAGGTGGAAATAATCTTTAGTAGATTTAATTATATTATATGCAACATATTATATTAGTTTTACTGTGACACGGAGGCCTAAAAATTGCTGTAAATTAATACACACGTACTGTATTTCTCATGGAATAACTGTATTTTTTTTTCAGAAATATCTTCTTAATCTTTTCCATTTAATTTGCCACGGTATGCAAAAAGAACTTTGAAATTATGAAATTAATGGTTGACTTGGATTCCTCCTTAACGTCTTGCAATTCTTGCTCAGAATTGCTTAGAAAAAAACTCCTCTTTTGATATGAAGCTATTTCACACCAAAAAAATCAGAATAGTTGAATGAATATGAGAAAGATGCAAAATACTCTATATTGAAAAGGAGAAAACAAATTTTGGTTACTGCAGCTATGAAGCTCACTAAAAAGCATGCTGGCCAGTAACCATTTATGTTAGCTTTTCGTGACATTTTTTGTTCTCCTGGTGCATTCTCTCAAGAATAATACAAACAAGAAAGAAAATTACATACAGGAGTAGCCAACTAGCCTTAATAAAATTTATTTCTTATTTTGCTGCTTGAGTATTTCATATTGTTTGTCTATTTTAATAAATGTAGAAATGCATAATACAGATTCATGCAAGATGGTGTGGTCCCAAATTCCCCTTCATTGGTTCCAGGTCAGAAAGTATGTAAAAACTTTAATCTGGGCTCAATTTCCTCCCTCATATACTGGAATGTGCAAATCAAAAGGTCTTTCTGCTTCATAACAGTTAGCATAGGAAGAGCATAGCTGCCTCTCTTTATTTTTCTAAGAATAAAGAGGCATCTTGACAATGAAGACTTTGCTATTAAAGGAATTCATTTAGTTTACAGCAGAGTCTGGGAAGCAAGTTGTCTGATGTCAAGACAGCCTAGTTTTTGAAAATCATTAGTAGTGGAAAGCAAAGCTGTCTGGGAAAGGCACGTGATACACAGAAGTGTCCAAAGTAATAAGCAAGATGGAGAGGGAGGGATTTGTCAAATAAAGTAGATCTTTTGAGATTAATCTCATAGTAAAAGGAATTATTCTGTGTTTAGAATTCTAGCCTGGCACTTAGGAAGCATTGGTGAAGTTCATTGCTTTGCTACAACTGCTGTATGTTGTATACAACTTAAAAGATAAACGCTGTGCAGTCATGACACTGTACAATAGAAAAACAGAGTCATAGACCAAGCTACTCACTGCAGCATTGTGTCAGGAGGTAGTGCATTTTTCAGAGAAGGTTAGCAACCACATGGAAAATGTCAGTAGATCTGATTCTGACTGCTGAGTAATTTCTTCTTGATAGTTTTAGCCAAGCTGCAGTAGCTACCTGGGCATGCATCCAGTCTATTGTTCTTTTTAATGTATTTCTGGTGCAGAACAGGAGCTTTGATCCACATTTTCTCATTTGCCTGTTGGAACGCACCATAGAGGATTGCTGAGTTAGTCCAGCGGGACAGAAAATAAAAAATAAACTCTAGTAAGCTAGCCCCCTTCACTTGTATGTTAACTACTTTCTGGTTTGTATCATTCTTGGGGGGATTATACCAAGAAATTAAGAAATGTTATGAAAAAACAATTACCAAATGCACTGGCCAGAAACTCTGATCAAAACTGCTACAGTCTCAGGCATGAGAGTAGACAGGATAAAGAGGGGGACTTGTGTGATTCTGTAACATCCCTGGCTGCCAAAAAGGCAGAGACCTTGTTCCTAGCCTTCTGAAACATACGAATCTGTTTCACATGAATTGTTTGGTCCAGGTTACTACAACTATGTAAATAATCATTCCTTCCTTTCTCCTGCATGTCCCCATGCCTTCATGCCTTTTTATCAGTTCCATCTTCCTAATTTTATTTCCAGAAAAATTATTTATTCTGTTTAAGTAACAAATTCTCATTGAATTCTGTATTTTCTTACAAATGTGTTCAGAAGTAAGAAGCTGAAATGGTGATTCTTTATTGGGAATCACTGGTTTTTAGATAACAGAGTTTTAAATGAAACCTTGTTGAAGTGTATTTGACTTCTTTTAAACAAATAATTGAAAGCCTGGATCATTTAGATCAGGCGTGTCAAACTCATTTTCACCAGGGGCCACATCAGCCTCGCAGTTGCCTTTAAAGGGTCAAGTGCAATTTTAGGCCTGTATAAATATAACTACTCCCATATAACTCCTCCTAAAATTGTATTTGGCCCTTTGAAAGCAACTGCAAGGCTGATGTGACCCCTGGTGGAAAATGAGTTTGACACCCCCAATTTAGATCTTAATTTCAAATTAGCGTCTAGGAAGATTCCTTATTTTTGTTGGTTTTCATTCCTAATATCTCTACTCAAATAATATTATTTTCATATTACTTGTTACCATCTTAGATTTATTTTCACTCAACTTGTTTCCATTTTCTTCCTCAACAATACACAAAATACCATTTTGTAATAACTTTAATGTAAGAAATTTATGCCGCTGACTTTAACTATACTGTAATATATTTCAGCTGGCAGACTTCCAGTTTCCTGTTGATTATTTCCTGCTTGTTCCTAGCTATATAAACATTTCATCTCAAATTTTGTTGCACTGTAGATGCTCATAATAGGTGATTTATTAACCCAGGGAAAGCAACCTTCATTTCTTAGTTTATAAGCACATATTTTAAGTGTAGGAGGATGATAGCATAATCTATTATATTACAGCAAAAAAAATATATTTCCACTCAAAACTCTACTGCTTTTCAATCAAACCAGTCTATGAAGTACAAAGCAGGATGCTGGCACCATTTAGTAGTAGTCAATCAGAAGTCAAGAATACCTCAAGCCACTATTATCAGCACCGTTTTCAGAATACAATAATATTTCTTATTTCTCTCTTACTGTCAACAGGACATACCTTTATAAATTTCAATGCAGTTGAAGATTAGGAATAAATTTACATTGGTACTTATTTCCTTTGAGAGTCTGCCACCATTATATTGTTGTTTTTAAAACAGATATAAAGATTATGTTTTAAGTCCCTGTTCACAGAAGTTTGGTAGAGCTTGCCTGTAATGACTTCCCAAAATATCAGAAACCCCCAAGAAATATTTAAAATTCTTGTTTTTCTGCAGTAAAAATATAGCTTTTCTCTCCAAGAAGAATACTAACAGAAAGGAAGAAAAATATTTTAAAACTGCATATGAATCTAAGTCATATACTTGTCTTTCCACTAGTGTTGTACTCCTCTACCTTAGTTTACATATCAGATTATGGTACTTGTGTTCCATTTTATTTGTCAAGCTCTTGAACATTTTAATGCTGAGTAAGTGCAGCAAGAAAATAAAGAATAGTTTTTAAGAGCAGCGAATATCAGTAACAGCTGCCTTTTAAAATATGGTCTGTAAACAACAGCAGAAGAGCAATAGCATTTACAAAGATCTTAGAGTTGCCCTGATTTTTCTGTTACCTGCAATTATGAAGCAGCTTCTGTCAGCCAAAAATATATCTCCATAAAGATAATCACTTCTACAGGATGTCAGACTATCTTGCAGATTCTGTGACTATACTATCCAGTCTGCATATCAAATAGTTTCTTACTTTTGTGAGCAAACTGTACAATATGAAGACTTTTAACTTCAAAGCTTTATTTTCTGTTCTATTTATCATAACTGGCTTTTTTTCCCTTCATTTTTTTTCACTGAGATGTTTTATTATCTCTGCCACACATATGCAGTTCTCACATTAAACAGTGTGGGAGGATATTTACGTCCAGTGTCAAACATGAAAAATATGTCATACTTCCTTGCAGTGATAATGTTTGCTTAAAACTTTTAATCCTTCCCAGCAATGACATTACAGACCAGGCAAAGTTTGTGTTTAGATGTGGAACGCTGTTTTATATGCCAGCAGCAGAATTACTTTAATCTTTCAAACTGTTTGTGACAGTCATAACTGTTTTCATCACTCAAAGATCGTTGTATTTAAACAGATGAAAGAGTGATTTACATAAATTGGCATTAGTCTGCAAAGCACAGAACCTTATGATTGGTACTCTGAGATTGTATAGTTAGACAATAGCGTCAGTCCGTAAGACACCAAATAAGGTGTCCTGGAATGTAATTGCATCCATATGTCCCTAACTGATGCAATATTGACAGTGAACTGATTCAAAGAACAAGAATTTGCTCTGAAATGAATGTTTCCTCCTACACTACCAGAAGAATTACCAGCATCAAAGTCCTGAAAATTGATGTTAATTAAAACTATGACTTTTCAGGAAACGTTAAATTGAGTATTTTTAAAACATATATACATCAAATTGCTATAATCTGCTAAAAACTGCTAAAAAATCAGTTCCACTACATCATGACTTACTATCAAATTGGAGGGTTACACTCCCTTAGAATATGTAGTATGAATGTAATTTAGAAGGACATCTTCTTTCAGAAGACAAGGAAAGAATCTTTTAGAGACAACAGTTCCTTCTAGCTTCTTTTCAATGTGATTGAGTTATACTGAATTACTGTGGCTGCTGCAAAGTGACTAGCATTATATGAGAAATATTTCCTGTTAATAGCAACTGTGTGACATAATAAATGTCAGTTTGATACACTTTATTTAGTACAAAAATTTATGATATATATTGTAGTTATCAAATCTATACCTAGAATTATGAATACCTTTAGAATAACCACTATCAGCTGTCTGGAGTCTAACATTCTTTTTACATTCTCATTGAAACCCTCATTTTCTGTTCAGTTCCACTAAATTTCTTCTAGTGCCTATATCACAGGTTTATAAGTAAACAGAGCCATAGATTATATATGTTGTTTTTTCACAGGGATCCTATTAGCCTGTAATTTCAGACCAGCTGCTTTCTTCTTCTCTACTGTATCCTTATGAATTTCCTGTATGATTTCCTGTTTATCTACTTATCTTCTTATGTCACTATTCTCTGTACTACAGTCAATGCCACTAGCAAGCAGTTTATCTGAATTTGCTCTGCTGTTTACAACCTTGTCTTGCCCTATTTCTGCTGATATTTAAGGTCGCCAAACTAATAGAATTTAAATATTTGTCAAAGCTTTCCTTGGCAAGAAATCAGGATGCTTTATACTTTATATATTATACATCCAATGAGCAAGTGCTTACATATATGGAAGCCATTACTGCAAGGAAAGAACAGAGTCAAGAATTGGAAAAAGATTAGATAGAAGAGATTAATGTGCTAAGTAAATACTGAAAAGCCTAAACACGGAAAATATTTTAATACCTACTGTGACACTGGTCGCTCTCACGTTATGTTTGGTCCCCTGTATTCTGTAATTTCACACCATAGCCTTTGGATTAAGCTTTGAAATACCTTTCACTGCTACCTTAATACGAATCTGTTATGACAAGAACATGCTTAATCTGGTCTGCACTTATGTAGAATTTCTATGTAGACTTTTGTAATTTTGGTAAATTGATAATTTTCCTCAGTTGTGTTTTGTACCTGTGCAAACACATGAATATTGTGTTTTAATGCTTTTAAACATGATTGATAAAAATACTAGATGCTGAAAATTTCAGCAGGAAATTGAAGCTCTCTGGATTAGGTTCTGTTATGGTATAAACTGTGTTTTCATTTTTTAAGCAATTATAACAGGCAAAATCTGTAGGTCAGACAGGAGATAGTCATCAGAAGGAAGCTTCTTTCTAAGAATAAATTTGACACACAAATTTGTTGAAGAGGTTGTAGTAGAACCATTTGTTTTGAAAACAAAAGTAATCACAATGTTCATAGGGCAATCCCTAGAAATTTGAAGCTAGTTAAAAGACAAAGCACCAGGTTGCTAGTAAGCTCTCAAAATTGGAGAATGACACAGTAAAAACACATGGATGATACAGTGTTGTAAGATTACAGTTAGGATAAAAAACAGATTTCTCCTAAATCTAAGAAAAGCCTGATTTCAGGTCATCATTCAACCTCTCCTGCAACAACTTCTGTGATATCTTTGTGCCTAAATAGTCAGATGCCAGGGCAAGATATTTAAAGCTGTACCTTTGTCCTGAGAAGAGCCCTCATAGTGCTGCTTTGTGAACACCCTGACAGAGGTGGAGAAATCAGTAGTTATCAGTATATCTTAAGATATATATGTATGGAGTTCATTGGAACAGTACTTCTTTCATGGCATGTAAATCAATTCAAGCATTTTAGCCTCAGCATTTTTCAGCTATCTAAACTTTGTCTCAAGTCAGCTATTTTGAAAGCGTCTAAAAAATGTTTCTTAAAGGACTTCTGTGCAGCATATTTTAGGATACAACTATTTGTACAAAGCATGTGTATAAAGTCTTTCATCTTGAGGATGCCTTACAATCTGAAAATTCCCTCCACAAACTGTTGCCAAAGTGTTGGTATCTGAGAGGGTCTAATGCACTAGGATCGGCAGGGATACATGGCTGGACACAACAGTGTAGCTTCTGTGGCCAAACACAAAACTGTAAACATTAAAGAATATGATACTAAAGGAAAAACTGCTGTATAAAATGTATTTGGTTTTATTATCTTTACAGTTATTGGTACAGTTATCAGCAAATGTTTATGATATATTTCCTTACCTTGAGTTTTGCATAAAGGGCCGGACCCAGCATTGACTTAGAGTTGAATGGGAGTTGGAGAGGCATATTTACATTTCCCTAGATGTAATTGGGCAGTTCCTAGGACAGAGAATCACCGAGCTTAATTAGGAGAGCTGATTCTACATTTCTCTTTGAAATAATGGTAGGGGAACTTTGACTTTTCTACCTTTTGAAAGCCAGACATTTTCAGTTTAATGTAATTTGATATTGGTTTGCTTTTGATATGAATTAAATTGTCTCAAGAGTTAAAATTTATTTTCGAATTTAAAAAAATATTTCCAAACTTTCAGTAACATTTCCAAATGTTTACATGCACTAGCGGGAGGGGCAAATCTGGATACTTCCAGCATAGAGTTCAACAGAAAATAAGCAAGCTGTAAAAAAAACTAAATAGATCAGGTAGATGCAGTAATAATTCTTGTTGTTTTCTCAGTCTTAGATTAAGATAAAATGGGATTTTTTTTTTTTTTCTATACACTTCCATTTCTGTCATCATGGCAGTATCTGGTGCTTTCTAGGAATGAATTAAATGGCCTGACTAATGTGTCACATACACTTCACTTTTACCATCATCTTTTCCCCATAAGGAGAATAGAAGGTTCTTTATTTAGAAATTGATATTTTTTTAAAAATATATTCTTCTATGTGTTTATTACAAAGAAGGCAAACTCAGAAAAAATGTATGCCTCGTACTTAAGGATATTTTGGTGTTTCTTGTAAAAACATTGATTAAAAGAATCCAAACAAAATACTTCTTGAAGTTAGTATCCTGTATTTCTGGCAAGAAGCAGAACTATTGCACGTCCAAGTTTGCCTCTTTTGCATTTTGTTTCAAATTGCAGATCTTTCAAACTAGTGGCTAGATACATTTTCCTGCACAAACCTAAGTTGTAGAACTTTGAGTTAAAACAATAATTAAATATAATGGTAGTATGAAATAATTTGTCAAGTATTTGTGATTTTACAGGGGAAATTCCTACATTTTTGTTTGGGAAATTATTGAGCCTATATTGTGATATATATCTTTTTAACAATCTAACTATTTGTGTAGAATGTACGTTGTCCAAGAGAGGGGATTTTTCTATGGATGTGTTCTTTAAGTAGAAGTTAAATAAGACACACATGCTTTTTCATAAAGACATGTGTGATTTTTGAGCAATATAATCTGTTTATTTCATACTTGTTCTGTCTTGTTTAACTCCACCTATTTTGATTTCATATTTCTCAAGCTTAAGGTTTCATACTAAATATGAATCTTTATGAACAGGAAGGTTGTTGGTTAAAAATTCGGAGTTTTATTGAAGAAATGTTTCTGTTTAGTATAGGGCATACACTTTTTTTTCATAAACAAGATCCTGATAGTTGTTCTCCAAATTCAGTTTTAATTCAGTTATGATGAACACTGAACTTTAGAAATCAAACTATATCTTTTTCAGTGATAAATTTGGAGAAATTTGCTGTATACCTTCTTATACTGATCTGTAGTTTTATAAGAAATTTTCAAAACGAGTGTTCATTTGGCACATTTCACATCTCAAAAAGCAGTTATGGATGCTAAAAAATAAAATAAATATGCAAAATCTTACTTTTAAATGAGAATATCTGATATCACCACTCAGATTTAATTGATTTTTCATTTTTATTTGGTTTACCCTGGAGTATGGGTAGCTGTGAGAATCAGTTTGTGCTTGTAATTCTCCTCCCCTATCCAGTGTATATGGCTGAACAAAAAGGGCAAGGTGACTGTCATACTTCTAAGCAGCACATTTTTAGAAGGTCAGGATAATTTAATTCGTTCTCAATAATGTAGTTTTTCTGTTCATGCTTTTTATTGATAGTCTTTGTTTTTTAAAGAACCTTCATTGCTTTCTTATTTAAACAAAAACGTAGCAAAGAAACAGATGTGTCCCGTATAAAATATGCAATAAATCTTGTCTCACAAATTCTTTGCTCTGAACTTTCTGACAGAAACTGTCAAATATCCACTTTAATTCTAGTATAAAATGTTCACTTTGTGTCATGGCGCCAACCACCATATGCTGGAATAAAGTCAGTAACCAGCAATAAAAAAGGTAACATACGCACCTTTGAAACAGTACAAGCAATCAACAGTGAGAAAGGTCTATATAAATCTATGGAGAACTAATCTCAGCTTTGCCACTATCCTGCTGTGCATTTACAATGAGACTTTGCTCCCGACCACCAGAAGTGGCTTACTTTGCAGGAGAAGTGTATCCTAATGAGGGGAAAATGGATGGAAAACAAAGCAGCAGCTTTGAACCCCCCACCCCCATCCTTTGGATCACCTAGAAGAGCATGTCCTAGTGTGTTCAAACATGTGGGGCCACTACGCTTCATGTCTTGCTGTACTTTAGCTGTTCATGTGAAACCAATCTCGACTGAGCTCAATCAGCAGAAATGACTTTAGCTTCATAAATCATTGTTATCATTCCACAGGAGGAGGCAATGCTACAACTTTTCTTTCCTGAAAGTTTTCAGGCCACAAATTTCACAAGCTTTTCTGAAATTAGTTTCATTATATTTCTTTAATTATTCATTCTTTACTCATCAGGTTAGCTGCTGGTTCACTTTTTGTTTTTATATACTTATGTTTTTGAGATGACCTCCTGCTCAATATTGGTTTTAATAATCATTCAACTGTTTTAAAGTGTTGCCCTTGGTATAAAAATGGGCTGATCCTTAAAGTTTTTACTTCTGCTTACAAGAGGAGATTGTAGTTAGAGATAATTTGGGTAGTTGGTTTTCCCAAACACAGAACAGATTGGATTTACCCTTGTTCTGTTTGAAAGGATTAGAACTAATTTTTCAGTTCCGTAAGCTGTTTAGATACATTTAGTCATCTCAAAAATTAATCTTGGAATTAGACCATAACATTATAAGAGTTTATGAAAAAGAAATTAGAATATATTTCTATAGTGTTTAAGTCCCAGTAGGCTTTAGGAAATATTTATTATTTGGAACCGTAAGTGTGGGAGAATGAGGGATTAATGATTCTCAGTTGCATTTTAACAGAATGCAGTTTCAAATAATTTAATTGGAATAAATTGAAAGATGTAATGCTAATTTGTGCTTTGTTATTAATAACTCCAGAACACAGTAGAGTAAGACTAGTGTTAGTCCTAATATTAATGGAACTATTACCTTCTTATGTAGAAGCTAACTGAAAAAATAGCTTTAATTTAACAGTCTAGTCCCAGAGAACATAATAGAAGCATCGTATAAAGAAACATACGTTTTCAGAAATATGGGACTTTATGAAAATAATTATGAAAATTCTTTTCTTCACAGTTGGTTCTAATGTTCTGGTAAAATGATCTCCAACACTTTTTATGACACATTTATAGACAGCATTATCACTTTAAAAAGAAAACATAATTTCCTAGGTTTTTTATTACCTATGATAATAAACACTTTCTTGAATGTGTTGCTTGAGTGTTGTGTGCCTCTGTATGTGTACAAATGTCTACAATGTGTTACAGCTATGTAATATTAAAAACACTGGATCTTTTTATAATACTTAACAATTTCTGTATGGTAAAAATTAGTTAATCCTTACTCAGTACCTAAGACACAGATTGGTAACTAATATTCCTGATTACTTGTGGAGAAATTTGTTTCTTAAGCAGGTTTCAGAGACTGCATGGGGACTCTTTGTACAATAGAAACATTGGTAGATCTTCATTACTGGATGTAGGTTTCTTAGTTAAAACATAATTTTTATACCACTGCAAAGGAAAATAAACTTGTAAGGACTGTTTCAGGGAAGCATGATTAAGACCTCATGGCAGCAAGTGTTCTGAAGATTGTTTTGAAAGGATTTAAAATGTCTATACCAGTATTTAAACCATCTAAAAAATTGCATAGCCAAATCTCATGTTAAAGATGTGACATTTTCTAATTTCAAGAGGAGGTAAAGGAAACGAGGCTTATGTAATCACACTGCCCATTGATTGTTCCCCTGCAAATAATTTTTAATGCATTGGCCAATTTTTACCAAATGTGACGGAGTTAGAGATCCTAAGATATTAAGCTCCTAAAATCCCATAAAAATATGTGGCAAAATAGACGAGAGTGACCCTATTAGCCTTCCAGGGAGAGAAAGACTGTATCATGAACTCAACCCTAATTAAACATTAATGAATCCATCTGGGAACTAACTTGAAAATACAGATCAACAGTAAGCCAAGTTTCATTGATTCCATTGCTCCCAGGCCTTCTTGCTTAACTGATACCATAGAAGAAACATCTCTTGATGGGCACAGATTTGTGTGTTTTGGGGGTTTTGCATTCTAATATACTGGAATAGAAAACTATGGTAGACACACAATGAAATATTTTCATTTCATTTCTTTCCAGGCTGTCTGTTGAATTCCATGAGTTTGAAAGGCCTACCAATTAGGAGTTAGTAACTAGAGGAAGAAAGTTAATCAAGTCATACAGATTAGAAAAATTAGTTATTAGGAATATGTACATTGAACACTTAAGATTTTTTATAATTTCTGAAATACAAAATTTTAATAAGACAAAAAAGCTCCTGCGTAAGAATGGTGGATGGTAGCCACATGAAATAATT
This sequence comes from Patagioenas fasciata, assembly GCF_037038585.1. Lineage (NCBI taxonomy): Eukaryota > Metazoa > Chordata > Aves > Columbiformes > Columbidae > Patagioenas > Patagioenas fasciata. Next base: position 37,223,471 of record NC_092524.1, read on the forward strand.
TGCAGTCATATTAAGTATGTATTTTTCAAATTTGAAGTTGAATACAATACAATGAAAAAAAAAGGAAAATGTTTCACACTTGTGTATTACCTCCTGTTAACTGTGTTTATATCTGAAGTCAGTTATTAAGTAATAAGAATCCTTTTATATAGTCTAACTTAAAAGTAATACTATTTCTCAAAAGATATTTATGTTAAAAGTAACTCAATATAGTAATATAGAAACAGCAGAAAATTAGGTTTTATGTATAGCTCTAGATAGATTTTTTTGTTGAGTATATCTCTTCCTAGAACAGGGTACAAGCCTCCTCTAGAATTTATGAAACTTCATACTTTGCTAAAAATCTTTAAGGCTAATGAGGAAGCCTATTCAATAATTGGAATGTAAAGCATAAATGTCTGAAATGATGAAATTAATTTTTACTGTGTCTAATTTCTGATAACTTTTATACCCTCTGTTGCTATGTGATTTATTATAGGATGTGTTTTCAGAAAGTAAAACAGTTCTAAAATTGGATTTGATATTTATGAAATGTAAAACTTCATCCCAGTAGCATATAGTACTAAATTAGAATTTAAATTTCCATGTCTTTAACAATTCCAAACCCCCAATTTTCATACTCAATGCCATACGTATTCTTGGTAGTCAAACCATATTTTCAAAATACAGTATATTCCAGTTTGATAATGGGGGGAAGGGGAAGAAAAATTGAAATTATCAGTTTTCCGTTTTTACATTCTCTTGCATTCATATATGTATTTTTATGAATACTTTTTTTATTTGTGCTTGACATTTGTTAATTTGTTTAAAGGATTATTTTAATTTGATTTCCATTCCTTTAAAATGCACATTTCAAGAAAGCAGATTCTGGCAGTGTCAGGTAATGAACTAAACCTTTATGTATACAAATTGTTCGTTTATAGCAATTGCAATGTATTCTATGTATGAGCTTCTTATGCAGGGCCTTATCTTTTTTCCAGATAGTAAGATAACACTAATAATATTAAATGGATGTAGATTATATGTTTGAACACTTTGCATAAATTGTTAGCCACATGCAGTTGGCTTTGCTATCATCAGCTAAACAGTAAAACCTCATACTACATTGAAAACTACAGATTGTTTAACATGATAAATTAAGTGGCTGGACACCTTAGCTATAGTTAAAAAAATAACTATAGACTTGATTTTTATGCATAAAAACTACCCAAATTATCCAATTGATCTAAATCTTAGGATTCATCTGAAATAATTTTTCTATATGGCTATGTGCTGTTGTACAGCATCTGACTGGCATGGAGTTAATATTCTTCATAGCAGCTGGTATGGGGATGTGTTTTGGATATATGGCTAAAACAGCATTGATAACAGAGGAGTGTTTTGGCTATTGCTGAGCAACACTTGCACATTGTCGAGGGTTTCTCTTTTTCTCATTCTGTCCCCACAGCAAGTAGGCCAGGGGTGGGCAAGATTTGGAAGGGAACACAACCTGGATAGCTGAATCAAACTGACCAAAGGGGTATTCCATGCATGTAATGTCATGTTCAGCAATAAAAAAGAAGGTGAAAGGAGTTTGGCAGAGGTAATGATTGCTCCAGTGACGCCTGGGCATCAGTCTGCTTTGTGGGAGGTGGTGATTGATTGCCCTTTCATTACATATTTTTGATTCCCCTTTGCTTCACTTACTGAACTGTTTTTATCTTGACCCACAAGTTTTTCTCACTTTTGTACTTCTTATTCTCTCGCCCGTCCCACTGTGGGGGAAGGAGGACAAATGAGCCGGTGGTTGTGTGGTACATAGCACTGTCCAGGGTCAACTCACCATGACACTAAAACAACAATCCTCAGTAAAGCATACTTTCATTAGTTTGTTCATGATAGTTCTTTGCAGCTCAAATAACTGCCATTTGCTAGCAAGCACACTGGCATGAAAAATTTGTTTTCCATCTTATTCCTTGTAGTCCATTAAGTCTTGAGTAAATTATTTCCTAAAAATTAAGTCTATTTTGGAAAGTTTCACTTGTAACAGATCTAACGAAACTCAAACCAAAGAAGGCTAAATTCACCTTGCTGTTGTTCCTGCTGTTCTTTGTACTACTGTAGTGTCTAGGAGTTTAAGCACGTCCAGATTTTTTTACAAAACCAGAGAACATTTATATTGCTTTTTATGATCCTCTCTAGTCTTTTTGCCCACCTAGAAGGTTTTGAGCTTTTTTTTCCATTCTGCATAGTCTGCATAGTTATTAAAAAGTTTCCCTTGTAGGCCAATTGTGCTTGAGGGTGGAGGTTATATATAGTATACTTTTAGCCATAGAATCTTCCGAGTTCAGCTCCTGATACCCAAGTGTATCAGCAATGAATAGTTTCTGAGAGATTTGGATCTTTGTTATCAAATGGTGGTATGTCTTCATTCTTAAAAAAGACTAAGAAAATACGATCTATTCATGCTTGTTCTCCTTACTCAGTAATGTCATAGAATGTGCCATTTGGCACATTGGAAAAAGAAAACCCAACTGAACCTCTCTGGGGATATACTTTTCTTCTTCAACTCTTGACTAAGGGGCTGGTATGTTTTAGGATGGGTTTCATCTTTTGGCTACCTTTCAGCATGACTACTTAAGAGGTTTAAGTCTTGACTAATAAGGAAGGTGAGTTCTAGTGAGCCTAGGAAGTATGGTAATAACCTTTTGTCACTGTTTTAACAGCCTCTGTCCAGGCTCTGTGAAGTTCAGAGAGAAATTTCATGAGGGAGTTTGTTTTGGTTTTGCATGTTCTGTTTTGTTGGGGGGGTTGTTTGTTTTTGTTTGTTGGGGCTTTTTCTTCATTTGTTTGTTTTTGTCTATGTCTTATCCTAGAGTCTCTCTTAACTGTGGTTGGTTGGAAGACATGAGTCAGAAAATACCTATTTCCTTCCTTATTGAGGAAAATACAATGTTTCATTGAAACCTCTAATGACATTGTTGATAGTTATTGCAGCTTGTAGACAGGGAGAAAAAGAGCAGGATATTACAAATTCTGAGTGGCGAAATACTTAGAAATTGCATGGAAGATTAAAGAATTGCCGTGGTTTCTCTCTTACACATTGTGTAGTATTTGTAACTCCTATTTACTTTGCATTTGTTACGTAGAGTTTTTCATTTGTTTTCTTAACACGTTCCAACATTGAAATTTCAAATAAATGCTTTTAAATAGTTCCTTGTTAGACATGCTTTGCCTAAATATGTGGAAAATAGCATTTGTCATATACAGTTATGTTCTTCCTTATCTTTTCCCTTCTATTGGTATATAAACATACACACAGTTATATTAATGTAAATGTAAACTTTGTATGTTTCTTCCTAGAAATCACACCTTTTCTTCTACTTTCTATTACAAATTAGAATTTCTTTCCTCTATATTCCCTTATTCTGTTCCTGCAAAATTAAAAAACAGTAAATCAGGTCTTAACATCTAACTATAAATATAGAAGCATGTTGTTCTTGTTAGTTATTGTGTTCTTGTTCATGTGTAGAAATTCGAGGATATTCAGTTTCTGTTATAGCTATGAATGTAGCTATGTTGGGAAATCTACCTTGCTTAACATTTTTTCATGTCCTTAAAAAACAAGAAAGAAACTATTAATGTAATCATAAAGTGTACAATTTTATACACGGTTCAGCTTTTATCCATCTTTACTTGTCTGTATGTAATTAAATTAGTATCGTGATGAACCATCAGAACTCCAACCTATGTTCCCTACTTTAATGCTATCAAATGAAAGAGCTATGGAAATAATTAACCAGTATAGTAGGCGAAATTTAGCAGAATTTCTCAGGAGCCTGAGATGAATACAACAAAGCAGAGCTGCCCTGTCTATTTTGATTGCAGCTATCTTGCCACCAAGATTCGAGGCAGAGAATTTAATGGTATAGAACTAATTGATTTCCCTTCAAAGGGCACACAGCATTGTTTCTGGCTTTTGCCAAACTGAAATAATCTGAGTAAGAATTTCCAACAGACTTGCCCAATATAGGTAAGCATATGAGTTGAAATGAATTTGTTTTCTTAACAGCAAATGTTCCGAAGTAATCCAGTTTTTAAATTATTTTAACTGTCTTTGTACAAACCTCTGTTTCGGTAGCCTTATAATGAAATGGAATAATTCAGGATCAGTTTCTCAGTGACCTTGTCTGTGAACTCAGGTTTGTAACTGTATTTCAACAAGCCAATACACTCCTATAGACAGAGCAGCAGAAAATCCAGATCTTTGTATAAAGAAGTGTCTGAATTCTGTTTATATTAACATTTGCGCTTACAGGATTATTCTAAGGTGGAATAGGAATAACATTTCCATGTTAGTCTTGTTTTACATATAGGGTATTCTTCTGCAGCTAAAGTTGCTACACTGTATTAAGAAGAATTGATGAACATTTTGTGAAAAAACTAGGGCTTTTGCTTGAGTATCCAGCTTAGGAAACATTTTCAAAAGTAGAGAATGCACATCCTTTGAAAATTAAATCCCTTAAGTTGTTTGTGTGAGCTTTCTGTAACAGGGGGACTCAGGTTCACTAGCCATATTTCACACTCTTGGCTGCTTTTTCAAAAAAATCATGTACATACCATACATTTAAAACTTAGTACATGTGTTTTCACTTTCCAGCTTCCTGAACAAAATGTGATAGTGGAGTGGAACAGTTGGTGTTAACTATGTTTGGTACCTGTTCAATTGCTATTGAACTTCCAATTATTTGCACTCCAAAAACAGATTTAAATTTGTAAGTTCTGGTCTGCAACAATAAAGAAACATATACAACTTAATGTTCTTTTTTAAAATCTGAAAGACAGTTTAATTGTTTACTTTTTCTTCAGATTAATGTCTACCACTGTATATTATAGTATGGATTTTAAATGACTTTTCAAATCTAATACAGTGTATTGTACATCAGAAGCATTCGTTTAGGTTCAAGAAATAAATAAAAATCTAAAATTAGCATATTTAGTGTACAACCTATCCAATTTTGAATGTATAAGATGTTTAATCTGTGGAAGCTCTAAAACAGTAAGGCAATAATTTGTCTCTTTGAAATGTTTTTCATCGGCAGCTAAAGAAGAACGTAAAAAAGAAGAGAGCAGTTTGGAAAATGCACAAAAATGGTAAGGTTTTTGCCTGTGTTTTCTAACAGTTTATTTTGGTCAAAGATGTTACTGATTTTACACTACATAGGAGAAAGGATCTGTACTTCAAAGAAGTAATATGCTTTCTGAAAAATTCTTATGTATTCTTCCAGGAAACATTAGAGCTGAATTTTTAGCCAAATGATGTATGGTGTTTGAGGTTTTAACTACTGTCAACATTGAATTGAATCAGTGTTTTACAGAATAACTGATTAACTACTTAATGTATTTCATCACCACTGCACATCTTCAGCACTTAGGCTATTGAACACAGTGTACTAAGGAACTAATGAAATCCTAATGTTTTTATTGCCTGAATATCTCTGCCTTACTTAAACCAAAGGAGGCACAACAGGGGAAGAAGTGGCAGAAATATATATTTTAGATAGATAGTATAATATTTTGTAAGTTAGTATTTCTAATAAACTTTGTTTACTGAATGACAGTTTTGTGAGAGTGAAGGATCTGTCTTTAACCTTCTTCATGTTAGCTATGGAACTGCTATAAATCAATCAATCAATCAATATTCTTCATGGGCACCAAAGCCAGATCTGTGGTAATCTGGGTTTTTATGTTACTTTTCTGAGCCCAGAGTCGCTCCAGCTAGCTGAGGCATGTAGGTTAGTCTTCACAGGCAGTCAAGAGAGGTGGCCACCTCCCAAATGCAGTTCAAGTCTCAGGTGAACTGTTTCCTTTTGCTTGCAGAAGGTGCCTGAATTGGCTGAAGCAGTGGCTGACATCAGCTGGGGCTTTACCTCTTAATTTCATTTGTCAAGAGTGGCTGGCTGGCTTGTTTGCTTTCTACCTAGCTACAAACCTACCTTTTGTAGCGCAGTCTCTTTCATATTCTACCTGCTTTGTAGCCTTTCTGGAGCAGAGTAGACTCTCCAGGGTGTGGATGGACGCTTAATTTGCAGTTGGCTTAGGGAATTAGCTGCTTGATGTGGTCTTTGGGTTTTTCAGTTGCTGACTAAACATCCATTTAAATTACTGCTAAAAAGATGTGTAACATTTGAAAGTCAGAAAGCAGCCTGGGAAGCTGGATTAAGCTGGGTGCAAGCAAAACAGTGCTACTGGGGGAGGGCTGAAGATGAAACATGAAGAGGGGGTGAGGAGTAAGTGTCAGGATGAAGGCAAAGTGGGAGAGAGGGTGCAGGAATTCAGGATCCCAGAGCATTTGGAGACAACTCCATCAGCTGCAGCTCGGATGGAGAAGGGTTCTGTTAGGAAGAAGAGAGTACAATGTTACTGGGGCTGCTGTTACATGAACCGAACCTGAGAAGAGAGTTTCTGGTCTTGCAGTTCCTGGCTCAGCTGTCCTGGTCAAGGGCTATGAGCAGCTGAGGAATATTGCACCGAAGTGAATGTAATGGAAATGATATTGCCCAGTAGACGTCAACTGTTTTAACCATGTGATTATGACCAGGATAATTTAGTATTTTTAGGGTTTGAAATCCCAGAATGCTTTACACAAATATTTAAAGCTGTATTAGTTTTTTCTCTATTTATTTCTCTTTGTAGTGTCACTACAGGGCTCTTCAACTCTGAATGTTATGGGCTTATTCATATTCCTTGTGATTCCTTTACCATGGATCACCAAATAACTTGAAATATAGTTACATGTTTCATACAAAATCTATGTAAGAAATTTAAAAAGTTAAGGTTATCATATATGAGGATTTAAGAAGCTATTATATTACTAGCTCACCTTGAGCAATGCGTGTGATATCCTTCAGCATGTCCTAGAAGGTGTATCCATCTTTAAAGTATCAAAAAAACAGACCATACTGGCTCATGTGGCTAAAATCCAAGCTTCTCTACTTTGGGGGTACCTGTATTTTTCAATGGTTACTTTATATTCTTCAAGCCTAGTGAAATGCTTGAATCTCAACCTAAGGCAAAAACCTTGACCCTAACCTTGACAATTTCATAGAAAAAAAATGTAATGTGTACTATGCAAATGCAAGTATAAGTTAAGAAAGGAATATTCGATGAAGCTACATCTATTGCTCAAGTAACATCTGTTGAATAGTTGGGAACTCCTAACAAGTCTTTAAAATACCTCGTATTGATTTTATTTTCAAGATTTACTCCTCCTTTGTTCTAGTTTTAGGACCTATTGCCAACTATGTAGAAAAATATACCTTTATTTTGCTTAAATAAAATCAAAATTTCAAGAAAAATCAGTTATTTTGAAACAAGTTGTTACCTTTCTCTTTAAATTACAGTATTATTTTTCATAAGTAGCACAAAATATTTCAGGATTTTGCATCTACTTTACAGAGAAAAGTGATTCAACCTTTACAAAAGTGAAGGTACTTTTGTTTTGCTTAGATAAGTCTTCATGTACTTAGTCATGTGAATCATTCCATTTTACCTATGCAAAGCAGTGTCATAAAGGTTAAAAATGCCCAATCAGTTAAAATACTATCAGAATTATTGTCTATAATAAAAAAAATACTTTGTAAATATCTGTATAACTGTATAGCAATTCAGTGGCCACATTATAAAATAAAAAAAAAAAAAAACATTAAGATGTTGGCAATGTATTTTCGCAAAATTAATTATCTGCTAATTGACACATGTGGAAGAAGATTATTTTTTTTCAGTAAACACTTTGCAAACTGACTGTTGGCACTATCTGGCTTTTTTGTTGCTACTCGCAGTTGTCCCTAAGTACTTGAAGGTTATCTTTAACCAAACCTGGAGACCTTTTCCTGACTTGGCATGTAACACCTCCATAGTCCTTCAATAAAGACAATTGGGAGAATAAGATCTTCGTGGAGTATTGCAGAATAAAATTAAAGAAATAGATATAGCATTTCCTGAAATGCAAGAAGTCAAGCTTTTCTCATTAAGATTGAATGGCCACGATTTGCCTGTATGATATCTCCCTATGATGGCTCGTGACACTGTAAGTCCTCCTCCTGGGAATAGGGTAGATGTTGAAAGGTTACTTATACTCAGCATGAACTGCTGCTATGATTTCCAAGGCTAGGGGGAAGTTATGGTATTATAATTACCAGCCTTGACTACTGAATCAGGAACCAGCCCTCAGAGAAACTGTTTCCCCAGTGGGCTCATGTGTTGACAGTTTTTTTCCCCCTCCTTTGTAGCTTTGAAGAAACAGTGGGATACTTTGGGATAAAGCCAAAGCCTGGAGAGAAGGAGATCTCGCCGAACTATGTTTTCACGGTGTGGTACGAATTCTGCAGTGACTTCAAGACCATTTGGAAACGAGAGAGCAAAAGCATTTCCAAGGAACGGTAAGGTTCTAATAAAGTCATTAATACCATTTTAGATGTCTGGGAAACTGTTCCTTCTCAAACCCAACAAATTATACTCCTATATTTCACAGGCGTCATTGTTTTCTTTCAGAACTAATGGACATCAAGGAAAGATTATTCCCTCAGGGTGCGTAGGAAAATTCACCAAAGGCATGCTGTCCCACAAAAAGATAAACACATATAATCTGATAAATTACACTTTTGTAACCCTTTCCAATTACTAGCTAGTAAAATGAAAGGGGAGCTGTGCTAATTTGTAACAGATTGCTTCTCTGTGCATTTTCATGTTGAACTAGCCTAAATGAGGCGATATTGCTGTCGCAGACAGTACAGACAAATAAAAGTGAATGCTTTTCCAGTTAATATACTGCACTTGCATCAAAGGGAAGCCCCAGAGATTCAGGCCACACTTAGCACAGTGTTGAAGCCCCACACTGAATTTACAGCACTACTTCTGACTTCTGGTGTCCTGCTGAGGACATCAAACTGGTTGCCGCTAAATCTCACCGCAGTCTCCTGATTTTATTAGCTAGAGTGAAAAAAAAATCACACCAAAACCCTTCAATTTACTCGATTTTCTTAAAGAAGCTTAATATCTTTTACAAAGAAAAAGCAATTCCATTACAAGTGCATCATGCTTACCATATCTCAATTTATTCAAAAAGATCCAGAGAGTGGTAATGTGGTCACACTTTGGAAAAAAATTGATTAATCACTTCCAGCACGAAATATAAATCCAGGTGCTTATTACAAATTGACACAGATTTAGAGAAAAATGTCTTTAAAAGTGTCAGCAAAAGTATTATACTCCTTTAGTCTTACATTTTCTGCTTTACTCCAAATCGGTGGGCCTTTTAGGTTCATGGAGAAGTAGATTTTTAAAGGACAAGATGTAGAAGTTGTATATTCCCAATTATCAACTTTATCAACATCGTTTTACAGATATTACAGATTTTAAACACTTGAAAGTGGTAGCTTTTTTGTCATCTGTGTTAGGATTAGATTGATTGTAGAAGCCAACAGCCGCAAACATTTACAAAGACTCTTTCGCATCTCAATCAATACGCAGATTTGTTTTGAAATAAAGAGTCAATAGCAGATTGCTATAATCATGATAAGGATAATCTCAGGGATATCTTTTCTGCTGAATCATGACTTATTTTTGTTCTCAAAGCAGTTAGGAGGCATAGAAATTAACTACCCAAGGGAAAAATATCTAGACCATGCATCCATTCCTTTTTATTTAATTAACACCTTGCTGATGGCATACAATGATCTCTTCTAACAAATTGATTTTAAATGCCCTGTAAATGTTTTAACAGTGCATAACTTCTTAAACTTTCTTAATACAACACTCAAGAAATCTTCATCTGTAAACTGCTATATACTTTCCTACTGGGCTGAGGTGAGAACTTCTCATGGTTTAATAAATATATAGATAAAATTACAAATGAAAATACAGCACAGATATATCATCAGCTCCTTTGATGGATACATTTATTTCTATTTATAGATGTAAAGCAATAGAAGTAGGATGAAGATACCCAGTTACTATAACACTTCAAAGCACCGACACTTGCTTTTTACAAAGTTTCATTAATCTCAAAAGGACAATTCATTGTCCTTTACATTCAGAATTTGGGCAATTCTTCAAGGAAATCAGCTGCTGAGATGAGGAGCCTTGTGTAATAAGTAAATGAGAATGAAAGAAGAACTGTATACATCATCCTAAATTGTTTTGTAATAGACTATTGAAAAGAACAACATCACAAAATCAGTAGATTAGAATGATGGAAAAGACATTTTCATCACCTGAAAATGTCCTGTAAAGTCATGACCATTTAAGGGTTCTGTTTTACAAAATATGAGACGAACAGTTGACGTACTGCTGCACTTGTTTGAAAGCAAGTAGAGTCATTGTGCACATTGGTAACTAAAAACCTTAGTATGTCAGGAATGGACAGCTGTCTTCCCTAACTGACTAATTAATTGGATGCACTATTTGTTTTGCATTTTTAAAGAGGAAGAATTGGAAGCACAAGTCAATATTTTCAAACTTGGGTTCTGAAACTGAGGCATTGATATCTTTATGTGAACACGTTTACAATTGGATTACCCTTCAGACTTCAGGAAGAACTGCAGAAATTCAGCATAAAATGTGTCTGAATTAGCTAGGCACAAAGATACCCCAAAATGGATTTCATTGTTTGCATTTATATAGGAAAGTTAATATTGGATTTTAATTTGTCTCTCAAGAAATATGGCTCAGAAAATTCAAAATTTAATGATGATATGCAGAATTATCATTATGAAAAAGTATAATTAAAATGTATTAGCTTAAAATTAATATTAGAAAAACAGGTCAAAAGACCTACGATTCCAAAATTAAAATGTTATACTCAAAACTAACTTCTTTGCATTGTGTAACAGACAACTTTAAAATCTCTGAATTTCAGAAGCAAATGACAGCCTCAGCTGCAAGAGCCTGTTTTGCCTAAACCTACTTGGCTCCCAATTGTAGCACAATTGCAGAAATCTAGTTAGATTTCTATGAGACTTTTTCTTAAAGTAAAGGAAACACTTTAACTGAGCTGCCCCGTGTTTAACCTACCGTGAAAATAAATTAGCTGCTTGCAAAATATAGTTGAATCATTGTCTCTTTCCTGGACAAAATTTGCACACCATTTAGGAAAGCAAGACAGAGTTACAGATAAATAACTAACCATGATATGGTGAAATTATATGATGCTATTGATAGGATAGGATAGGATAGGATAGGATAGGATAGGATAGGATAGGATAGGATAGGATAGGATACGATACGATACGATACGATACGATACGATACGATACGATGAATGAATGACTATAGACATTAAATGCAGAGAATTTTCAAAATCATATTCCTGGTAGGAATACGATGACAAACAGCTTAATGTAAATGCACCATAATATTCACCAAATATTGGAAACTTTTGTTTCGTTCTGCTTCAAAACTCAGTTTTGTTGTTGACAGCTTTATAATCTAGTGTGTCTGTGCATCCAGGTACATCAACTGATATTATGAACTCTTCTGTTTATAAAATACTGGGATGATAACTGAATTGAAGACTAAAACAAAGGTTTGGGGGGTTTTTGGCAGCAAGGCACTTTTACCATGGTAGTTTACATATAATTCCAGTCTCGCTTCCTTTTCTTAGACTACTAATTTTATCTGCAGTGACCATGTCTATGAATTCAGAATCAAAATAAATATTAGTTTATAACAGCTTAAATACCTTAAATACATATGAATGTCTATCTATAAATCTAATAAAGCATTTACCCTCTGTCAAAGTACAATGTAAGAGGTTATCCTAGCCAACTCTGAATATAGGAAAACAGAATAAAACCAGCAAAAATACTAAAAGTTTGCAGTGAGTAGTTTCATCACAAACTGTGATTGTGTGTTTTACAGCAGAAATGTGACAAGAATTATCATTATGTGTTTGTGGGTTGTACCCTTTTAATATGAAATAATTAGATATAAAGTGATTTATTGCTGTTAATTTGACCCACTGCTTACACTGCAAGGGTTGCTACAATAATTACTGTACTGAATTAGGCCATATTTTTCAGATTGAACATACATAGAAATCTTAGAGGTCAGAATTTGGAAAAGAAAAAGAGAACTGAAGTTTCAATAGCTGGAGAAGACATGATCATTATTCAATGAACAGAATTACATACTTTAACTTAGAACAACAGGAAAAAAGTCTGGGGCTAATAGGACCTTTTATGAAAGGTCCTTTTTCATAAATGCTGTCTTTATTCTTGAATTTCATCTCTAGCACAAAACATGTTGATGATTTTAGCTTAGTCTTGTGATTATGTTTTTTTTGCCGCAAGGGTAATAACAGGTTCAAAAAGCAGAAGCTCTGGTTGTAGTAGTGTAGGTGGCTAATGACAAAGATGAAGGTATCCTAACAAAAGAAAATACACTGAACAGTGTCCAGTTAATTTTGTTTATATTAGTAAATCGGAGTTGGCTATAGCTTTCTGTCCAACTCTTCCATTTATTAAATACAGAACGAATTTTATTCATTGTACCTGTATTTCTGCACAGGAAAAGAGTAAGTCTGAGGAATCCTTGTTTGATCATAAGACATAGCATATAAATTGCAAAATCTCTTAGCAATGCTGGCCAATACAATATTTAATACTTTTAACCACTGATTAAGCTAATTACGGCACTACTTTGCACTTAACAAATGGCTGAAATTTGCCAGTAGCACTTGCTGCAGAGGAACTAGTGAATTGTACTTTCATTTTCAGTATCACAGCGAGCAAGGAGGAGAAATAATCTTTGGTTCAAGACATTATATCTATCTTAGAAGATGAGGTTTATTTTATAGTTTAGTTTAAAAAATTAGTTTCTCTTTCATCTATTGTATGTCATGTATATGTCACCTCAGACAATGGGAGTCAGTAAAAGTCTATATTTGGAGACATTTTGATCAATTCGTACCATGATAGAATAGTCTGAGCATTAGTCAGACACTCCAACGTAGGGCATCATCCAGGTATCATACATCTGCATGTATTATAAAAGATGAGTATAACAGATGTTGTTAATTTCATTTGATATTAAACTAGTTGTCTAATAAGGCCAACTGACACAACAACACAAATGAGTTTTAAGGAAATATTTGAAAAGGCAATGCATTTTTGAGAAAATTTGATCGAAGAGTCCTACAGCATTACCAGGCTAATCGTTCGCTGTTACAGAAAAGCTTTTGGAATGAGTTTAAGCTAATTGTAATTGAGTGAAGAAAGAGAAAGTGACATTCTACACGTCTACATTCCACATGCATTTTCAGTAGACTTGAGGTGGCCAGTTTAGCCTTTGTCTGTAACAGAAAGATAAGGTACCTGATACATGAAAACTAACATTGTACCAAATTGTTAAGCAATGCAGAAAGAGAAAAAAGGGAGGATTTTTACATGTTTATGAGGTTAAGGTGTAGCTATGGGGCAAATTGAGGAGATAATTTGAAATTACAGTCTCGGACTGTGAAACAAAGGCGGCTATTTCCCACATAGCATACAACAGATTTGGCAAAGTGCTGTATCAAGGCACTTGATATCTTGGAAAGAAAAACAGTGTTTCTTTTTAGATGTTATTAGGAAAGCACCATATGACAAAACAGAAAACATCACTGAATCATTAAATGGATCCATGGTTATCCATATATAGTTCCTTTCCAAAAGGATGTGGTAGAACTAGGAGAGGTAAGCATAAGAGCGCTCAGGTACAGAACAGCTTCTTCATAAGAAACGGTTTAAATCAAGGGGAAATCTTTGTCTTCAAAGGACCCTACTGAAAAGGACAGTATAGGGATCTGTACAAACATGAAGGGTGAATGACAAATAGTCCTTACATACCACATCTAGAACAACAGTTGAAGAGTATCATATGAGATTAGCAAGTGGCTGGTTCAAGCCCAAGGCAGTGTTGCCTCTTTACAGTTGGAATATTTAAGCTGTTGAAAACTTTGCCACAAGATGTTACAGATGCCAAAAGCTTGCATTATATCAGAATGGTGACAGTAAAAAGTCATATTAGAAAAATCTGTGAATGTGACATATGAAGAGAGTTACCAGCTGCGAAAGTATGCTGGGGATTATCACTGTATACTTTGGTTGTCCTTATGTGCTCCTAGGTATCTGCCAGTGGACAGCTCAGATGGACTGGTGTATTTTGTATCTGAATTGGTGTAGCCTTTTTCTTCCTATTGGCTTTTCTTATGCACCAGCTTCCCTAAAGGCATAAAAAGAGGTTGTTTTTTTTTTTCTTGTGACTACAGAACTAAAACTTCTCACACACTTTATAGAAATAATCAGAACACTGCCAGTAGATCCAGAAAAATAGAGTAAACAACCCTAAAAATTCTGTGATTCTGGGAAATCAAGCTTATTAGCAATTTGAGATTCGGAGACAAATTCCACTGACAATATATGTTTTACTGTATTTATACAGGTTTAGTTAGTGAACATTTATTCTAAATGTAATCTAAAGACTTGATCTCTAATGACCAAGTTCTTTCCAGAAGATTTAAACCCGAAGGCTTGGTCAGGCAATTGTATAGAAGTGGAGAATGTTCAAACTTTGTAGTCTGTTATATGATTCCTAATTGTGAAGGTAACAAATAACTCTATAAAATCATCTACCAGGTCAGGTAATACACAGGCATCTGTCTTCTAAAACATTGAGACTGAAATGTAGCCTGTTGTATTACGTGGGCTAACAGTGTTTTCAGGAAATGATGCTGTTACTTAAGGATTAGATTTTGGGCTGCAAATCCAGATTATGACTAGGAGCAGTAAGGCGTGTAATACATGAAAGGAATTTGAGCTATGGGGATGTATCTTAGTCTGTCAAGGGGAGTCACCGTTCAGCTGTGTTAAGGATCTGGACAGGGTACGCAGCTTGGCTTTAGTTTGAACAGTTGATGTTGACTGTAGCTCCCCATGCCTGTTCATCTCCACCCATATCTGAAGATCCGGGTTGCACAACAATTCCTATGCCAACACAGTCTTATGGGAGAAGTTTGAACTTAAAGTCATGGAAAACTCAGGTGGCACAGAATTGTCATTCCAAGCTATTTCATAACCCACAGCTACCCACTTAACCCACCAGCTGCATGGAAGGAGCTGTAGAAGCGCAGAGAATGGATTATTCCAGAGTATCAAGAGGCTGAGAGAGAACCAGAAAATTTGGTCTCTGTGTTTGCAGACCAGCAGAGCATGAACATACCTGAGTAGCAACTGGCTTGATTAGAAGGGATTCTAGTTTTCCTAACAGGGGACTTTAGGGCATGGAGCGTGCCAGCTCACACCTACTTCTGTCTGACTTGAATGGGAAGCAGGGGTGAAAATGATAATGAGTTTATCTGGTTAGTCACTGGCTTGATAATATGTTTTCCTGTAAGGAGAAAAAGTATTTTCATGAGCTTATGAAGGATACTTTTAATAAATATGGACATATGTTCAGATTTTGATTCTGTGTCCCTAGTTACAAAATAAAAAGAATAATTTTTAATAAAAATAATGTATTTATTTTTCACTAGTATCTTCTAACTTAAGAGGCCTGGATTGTGCATCCAATTTAAAGAGGAACTCAACACCTGCCACATAGAGGCAAGAAAAATCCAATTATATTCCCATTGCTTACAGTAAAGATCCATATGTGGTATTGGAGTCACGGTTGCCCTATTTAAAAATACATTGTTGTGATAATTTCATTCAATTTTGTTTTCCATATTGTGTGGTAAGACGCAACAAGATCTGTGGTGTGATTCAGTTATTTGACCATAATTTCTGGTCTCTTTGTCCTCTGTCCTCTGTTCAAAAGTGTCCTTGTCACTATTTTTCTAGCCTGATTTACTACACTCTTCTATCCTTTCTTGCTTTTCTGTTTTAGATATACTTTTGTTGATTTTTCTGTTCCACTTTCTTACTTCTTGATTTCACATCTATTTGATTCAATTCAAATTTCTTTTCCATGAGATCTCTAAAATATGGCTAGACCAGTGTGTTCATCCATGCTATTTTATACTGATACAGGAAAAAAAACATGTCTTTTCATCAAGTCCACTTCTTTGCACATCTCCAAACTCCCCCTCATGGTCATGTCTCTGCAAGTGTCCAGTTCATGTGAGCTGCTTCCCTGTACATTAATTCACGCTACAAAAACTCGGAAGAAAGGGGTCTAGAGTGGCTGGTAGGCTGCTTAGTTCATGTTGTCCAACCAACACCTGTGAGCTGTAAATTGTGGAGCTCTGTCTCAGGTCTTGATTCTGCTACTTTTTCTCCAGGATAAGGTTCTTGAGGTTATTGAACTCTCTGAATGGTTTCCCTGCCTCTCTAGGGAGCCCTTTTGCTATGTAAGATTCTGCATCATCTCCCAACTTCTACTTGGTGTCCCATGTAACACTCAGGTAACAAATGAGCTTAAGTAACAAGACTGAGTAAGCATTCTAAGCCCATACTTTGTAAATCTCACCCTGTAAGTAGCATTGCTACAATATTACTTAGTCTAGTAAATCTACAGCAAATGTTTTAGTAGTGTTTTTCAAAGTCCTCTTTAGATGTTTTGTTGGCCCTTACGCTGAACACAAGTCTTAAGTGGATTTCACATATCCTGAAGTGGTTTTTCCTGTACCTATTATCCCCATTCACAATGGAACAACAGTAATAACAAAGTCATTAAATAAGATTACAATGCCTGTTTCTCCATCTGTAAAGTAATTACAATTTAGATGTCTAAAATTCTTTTCTATTCCACCTGATTTCTATGAAGTATGAATGTTAAAATTAACCACCTTCATTATCATCTAATATAACTGCAGTTACAAGGAAGAAGGGAAATTTAACAGAATATTTTTTTACCTTACACTTTGACATTCTATTACTTAGCTTTGTTTTACTTCAAACAGACTTTGAACAAGTAATTGATGAGCAATTAAAAATAGTCGAGGAAGTTTATACTTTTATAAGGAGAAGTTAAACAATTTACATCGATATGAATTCTCATAAACTACAGTTAATGCCTTAACTTTATAATAGATGTAATAGTTTATTTTAAGTTAACTAAAAAGGATAGTACGTTGTGTGGTATATCTGCAGATTGGTTAATAGTATATATGGGTCTAAGGAAAGATCAGAAGATAATTACTAGTTTAGCTCTATCATTTTGAATATGCTTTATTTGTAGTTTTCTTTCTGTACCTTATTCATCTCCAATTTTACTTCTAATTTTAATATTCTTCTAATCTTGGTATATTAATGAAAACTGTTCAGACAAAGTTATCATATGATTTATTGAAAAAGGACATTATTTCTATTTGTGCTAAGGAGACGTGTTAGAATATTACAGAGTGAACAGAATAGAAGCATACCTTTGAATTAACAGAGTTTGTCTGGTCACTAGCTAATCATTCTTTCTGTAAGTGATCTGTTTGGTTTTACTTATCAGTAAAATGTGCATACTCAGTCAAATGTGCATAGATTCAACTTTAAATGCAGGTGAAGAATATAGGGGGTGTTGAAAGTTTTGATGGAAGACTGTCAAAGCTTTAATGGAGAATTATAATTATGTGTTCATATCTAGGGTGTTTTTAATGGAAGTAAAATAATCTAAAAATATGAAGATTAGACTTCTGCTATTAGTTTTTTTTTTTCTTTAATTTAATAGTTTTCATGCCATTTCATTCTTCTCATTTCAAGGATAGTGCTTCCAAACACATTAGCCACTTCTAATATCCTGTCCATGTTTAACAAAGAATTCTTTTAATTTATAAGGTACCTGTACAACCTCGGTGCCATGTGATTTTAAAAAGTCCCAAAGAATCACATTCCTTTTAAATTATGCACTTATGTTTCTGATAATACCTGCTAATCTTGTCAGTCATATATTAGCAAAGTGATGTCTTTTTTCCCTAGGTGACTAAAGTGTAATATATAATTAATCTGTCATTTTTATGAGCCAAATATCACATGATTAAAATCATGTTTGTGAGCTGCTTTATTTTTATTTTGTATTCCAAATTATGCAGTCAATTTTTAAAAAATCCAGGTTTCCTGGAAACTGTGCAAATATGGAATCAGATGCACAGAACCAGGCCTAAATCAGTGACAGGCATAATTTTCTTTTTAAATCTAAAAGTTTGTAAACCCTAGAATTCTCCCTCCAGATAAAAATAGGGCTCTAAGCATTTAAATAACTATTTGGAAAACAATCCCAGGATGAAAGAGAGTATGATCGAAAATGTGCTCAAAACAGGGAAACATTTAGAAGCTGATCCCTCAATGTGATTCTGCTGAACCTGAATACTCTCAGTTGAAACGCCATCATCTTTGCATAAACTTTGCAGCTGTGAGGAATAGCCTGCTGTCCATTGGCTGCCCTCGTCCATCATTAAGAAGTAAACTGTGCTGATTAATGGAAATTTGTAAAAAACATGGAACGGTGTGTTGCCACTTAGTTGTTTGCCTGTAGAAAAAGGGAACACTAAGTTTTCAAAATACTTCAAATATATTTTAAAATGTACAGAATAATAATTCCATATTTGTGAATTTAAGGGTGTACTTACAGCTTGACTCAATGGTGTAGCTAAGCAGTTTTGAAAATAAGTTTACTTAAAAGTAGTTTAACTGTTTCCTCTTGTTCTAAAGCACTGGAAATAGAGAACACCAATAACCACTCAGTAGATGCTTCTAAAATGCATAGCTTGGAGAAAGACTTATAGTTGCCAACACTGAGCATGGATAAACACAACAATGAACCTATGAATATGTTCCATATTTTTAAATAATCTAGTTTGCTGCTAGTATTACAGCAAGGAAGAACACATCAGTAATTACAGCTATAATCCACTTTCCTTTTTGCTTTTTTTCCAAAATTCCTCAAAAATTGAGTGTGACGAAAGCAGTTTGAACTGGACATGGTATTTTAAATACTTTTTAACTGGACATAGCAATTATTTCTGCCAGTGGGAAAAAATAAATAGAAGAAAGTAGAATTTTTCAGTTCAAGAGTGCCAAGAAATGTGGTGTTTATAGTAATAGACTGATTTGGTGTGCATTAGCGAAAATTGTTTTGCTGAGTTCTCCTTGCTTGTAAAAATTCACTCACAACTCCTTTCCCTCTGCATTTTGCATATAGAATTGTAAAGTAGGTGTTTATAGCATCAGCATTTTCAAGTCACTGATAGCTGGGCAGATCCTGTCTTAGGAGTGCAAAGAATTTTCTTTCCCCTTTATCCCTGTTTAGCACATAATTTCTCCTGCCCTTTCCGCTGTCTGTAATAGGTGAGTCAAGTCCTTTTTGGTTAAATTCTCTGTTTCTCCTCTTCCTCCTGATTAAACTGCTGAATGTGTTCTTCTTGTTAAATTCCTACAGAAACAAGGGTTCTGTACACAAGACCATAAGAGCAAAAGGCAAGAAACTGAGGAATCAGATCCATGTTCTTCGTTCCCTTTATCTCAATAGTGCTTTTAGTAAACTGGTCTGGAGTTGCACAGAAGCCAGCTTTATCCCTAGACAAAAAGCTCTTCTGATTTGCCTCTCCTCCAATCACATCAGTGAGGCTGATCAGTCTATGTAAAACAATGGGGAAAACATTAAGGAGAAACTGGCAGACGCTTCCATTTCAAGGTTTTCAGAGGAAATATAATGTGTAGCCTGGCAAATGGCCTACTAAAATAGTACATTCTATATACACAAGAGATTGAGCCAACTAGCTTTTGTTTTCTTTTCAGAGGACTATCTTCTGGCCTTGATACTGCAGTATTTTTGGTAGGAAATACACTCTATAAAGCCCAGACCCTGCAAGAATAGAGAAATAGTTTGCCTGGTGACATTTTCAGTGAGCAATACTGACAGACTGTCCTTTTGCTTTTGATTTTCTCTGTTTTAAAATGTGTTCTGATCTACTTTGGTACTTTCTTAAGTACCTTTGAATAGTATAGCAGTCCATTAGACTAATGTGGCTAAAATGTTGGGGTGATGGTTCTTACAGATGGAGCATATACCAAGCAGAGCCAGCACAGCTTTAATTTCTTTGAATCTAACAATGTATTTTCTATGTTTTTTGTTTCAGAATTAAAGTGGCTCAACAATCAGTAAGCAAGTTAACTGCAGAGAAGAAAGTTGAAACGAAGAAAATCAATCCTACAGCTAGCCTGGTATGATGTGTTTCTCAGTATGACACTCGGAAGGATTTTTGTGACACTATTCTTGTCATTGAGAATGATGATGTGCTTCTGCTGTTCCTGAAGTGTAATGTAACATGTTTAGTTTGGGCATAGCAGAGTGGTTTTCTTCCCAAGGAGAAACCTTTAAGCTTATGCCCTATGGTAGTCCAACAGATAAGTTTAAAACTTAGTTTAGGTATGCCTAAGCGTGGCTCTGCTACTTTATACAGCAAAATATGGTAAGAGCTGTTCTTCTGGTTTCTTCTCCGCTTCCACTGAAGGTTCTTGTATTTTCTTCCATGCTGTGTAGGCTGCATACATTTGCCCAATGGCCAAGTGTCTTTTTTTTTTTCAAAAGCTTACAAAATCTTGTTTGCTGTATTGAATAACGGTAGAAGGGATTAAATCCCCATTTTGTTTCTTGCTGTTTCCCAGTTTTTTTGATATGACAGAAAAAGAAGACTAATAATTTACACTGTAGATAAAACCTTCTCTGTCTCTGTGCAAGGCACACAGGTTAGATCAGCATTTCTTAAACTGTAGGAAGCAAGAGACTAAGGGAAGAAAATGTGCATGAAGGAATCAAGATATTTCCATTCCCAGCAGAGCATATCAGTTGCAGACCAGGCAGCAGAGATATGAAGGACTACACTTGTTTGGGTCACTAAACAACATAATCTAGCTAATGTTAAGTTAGAGCCTTTATGTCAGCAGAAATCATTCCAGACAAGAGAAGGTATTAGACTCACATGAATTGGAAAGGTATCTGGTTTTCTGTGGCTCCACTGGTCTTCACAGATCTGCATATTTTTAACGGTACACAGTATTTGACCAGTGTATAACTAAAGCAAGCTCAGTTTCTCTACAGTAAGTAATGACCTGGTTCTGAACTTTTCATGGATGCTTCAGACATTAATTTATTTTTAATTAAAGAAAACTCTAATGTACTTTGACTCATTTAGTACTTCTCAGTCTTCTAGACCGAATGCTCATGGCAACTTGAGAGGAGGTGGAAATTATAGACAAGAATGATAGTAAAACTCTTTCTTTTTCATTAACAGAAAGAAAGATTACGTCAAAAGGAAGCCAGCGTGACAGCCAACTGAAAGAAGAAAGATAAAAATGATAGTGTACTTCATACCTTGCATGTTGCTTTACTACATCCATGGCCCAAGGAGCACCTTATATTAGATACTGAATTGTGCTTTTCTAATCTGTTCCAAGACAATCCACTAAAGACTTTTCAGTTCCTTCAGAGGAGTTTATATATTCAGTGGAGGGAATTCTAAGAAGGTTTTTACATGGGAACTAAAAATTATTTTCTGTAACTCTTCCTTACATCGCTTAAAATGCATCTGGTTGTTAATGTTGATTTAAAGTACTCTGTGAATAATGCATTAATGTGGAAGAGCTAAAATGAGCATCGTGGATGCTAAGCAATGACTAACAACCTGTAGGTTATTTACAGGGCTTTAGGTAGAGGAAAGCAAATATACCATTCAGCTCACAAAAGACTATTATATCATACTTTTTGTTACTTCAGCAGTAACTGAGGTAAAATTGACTGATTCTAAATAATTTCACAGTGTCTAAGTGCTGGATGCATCTTTCTAAAACTGATTAAAAGTAATTATAGATTTATGCTGTATTTTACTATAAATATGTTTATAGAACCTGGAGCTTATGCCATACTTTAAAATGGAAGCAATATTTTGCACATGAAAAGGAATAGCTTCAAATTATTTAGTTTTATGATTGATGGCATGACTGATTCATTATTTTTTATGGTTTTAACCTAACATTTCCTGAATTTTGCGCTTCAAAAGGAAAATGTGTTTTTATTACAGTGAATATTGAAAATGTCAGTTCCATAAAATGATGGTTTTATTAGTCATTATTCATTGAACTGAAATACAATGATATGTCTCCATGAAGCTACACATTTGCCATTAATTCTCTAGCTTTCCATTCTATTGAAAGCTTTCTTTTAAACAGTGAATATCTCCCTCTAAAATACATTATGCAGTCTGCTTTTGTCCCACTATATTTGTATGAAGAATGTGTCCAGCATACATACACACACACATATATATATAATTTTAAAAGTAAAATGAGGAAGAAATAAGAGTCTCACTGTCCTCTTGTAACATTATAACCTTTGCACATAAAGTAGCATAGCCTGAAAAAAACCCTAAAGAATATCCACAGTTACTTGAGGATCCTTACTGTATTTTAGGGATTCGGACTCTTACACAGAGACCTTGAATCAGAAGTTAATTTAAGGTAAAACAGAAAAGTGATTTTTCAATACAAATAGGTAATGGCCTGTACATAAGCACAACAAACTAGAGAAAACATGATTCTACTTGCTGTCCATAAGAGAGACATCCACTTCTTTATGATAATGGTGTTTGAAGTTGGTTAAGAATGTAGGTAAAGCAAAAAGTACAAAAAGGTTATGGGGGAAGGTATTAGTCCTTAACTTAAAGATTTCATATATTGCAGGTTTCTTAAATGAGTATCTCTCTCATTCCTGCATAAATAAAAATAAGGGAAGCAAGATTCCTTGTATCTTTTGGAGTTTCTAGCTGCTGCAGGTATCCCTTACACTCAAGATTGTAAGCATAATTCTTATGAAAGCAGACAACAATATATCAGCAAAAGTAATTTGATTTGTAGTTTGACTATTCCCATTGCAGAGAAAGAAATTCTAAATATTTAAGTTTGCCTTCTTCCACCAAATAGGTACATTTGTTTCCAATATTATTAGTGATAATAATAACAGGAGCAATCATGCTTATGGAAGCCAAAGAACAACAAGAAGCAAGGCAATTCTGATGAGTGTTTAAGCAAACAAATGTTGAGTTTGATATGGCTTTCCACCTATCACGAAGATAGTGTATGTTGCCATTTGACTTGATCGGGAATTTTTCAGTGAAACGTTCTGCTTGAAATATTAGTCAACAAGAGTAGAACTCTTTGTGAAAAAAAAAAAAAAAAGATTGGTTTTGGAAATTCTCATTAGAAATATATTATGGAAATAGTTTTTAAATTATTGAAGTATCTTGTTTCAAAATTTCTAAATGTGAAGTTTTGTTTTTGAGTTCAAATTGACTTTTCATTTTGAAATGTTGAAAGGTGTATGTAAAAAGGGATTAAAATTATTGATGTAAAGCATTCCTTGATCAGATTTATAATTCCTTTTTCAGATTATAATTTTGCCAAAGTGTTGAGAATTTAGGTTACTTTTTCAGAAGATTCAAAAACGTAGCATAGAGACATTGTTTCTTCCTCATCTTCAAATCTACTGATTTTCCTTTCAAGATAGACATTATGATTCCAGCTTCACCCATGACTTAAATCCTCTACTGCTAGTTGAACTATTTTTAAATGAAGAAAAGAATTCACCCATACTTTTACTCATTCTCTCAAGACTTTAAGACTCTCTGATGGAATTCATCAGATAAATATCACTCTTACACCCCTAGTGATACCCAGAGGTGTCTTCAGACGGTGATCGAAGTGACAATGGTATACCTGCTGACCTTAACTGAAATGTTGTATTAGAGAAGAGGTATTAACCGATAATGTATTTCCATGTAAGCTGTGTAATTATAAAATATGTAGATACTATGGATATAACAAGCAAGCATCAACCAGCATTCATCTTGGGTCACCAAGTGGCACCAAAAGTTTTGGTTTAAGCTTGCATTTAGTTTGGTGCCTGACTTTACCCTGAGCTTTCTAGTCTGGGTGGAATAAAAGGACAGAAGGAGAAAAGAAAGAAAATAAAAAGATGGAATGGAAGTCTCTGGTACATGTCTACATGGCTGTTAAGGAAGTAAAAGTAAAGAGTGGACTAAATGAAGCCAAACAGCAATATCTAGACAGTTAGAATTTTCTGGGCTATGTATTTTAAAATATGTCTACACTGCATAGAAGTCACTCTGTGACCACAAAGTAGATGTGGCTTAAGAGAATTTTCTCCTGTTTTCTGTTTTGTTTTCAACTCATCTGTTATTGCCAAGCTTCTCAAAGACTCTAAAGCAAAGCACTGTTAAACTCTGTATTACTCAGTAGGTGCATATTACTCAGGAAAACTATATACTTTACTGATTCACAAATCAAAGTACTAGGAAGAATTCAGTTTCAATGAGTAAATATCAATAATTTGTGAAGTGGTCTTTACCTTATTTACATTATCACTTACTGCTTTAAAAATTAAAGACCTTTTAGCATCCCTGAGATATTTTGACAATATAAATTATATTTTCACTATGTTCTTATTAATCTGTGAAAACTGCCCAGGTGTTATTCCATGACTAACCCATGTAAATGTTTAATCATGTGCTTCATTATAGGGTTGTAACTGTCTAGATTGAATAGTATTATACTTTGGTATAATTTCTGTACATACAGAAGATTAAAGTAGAACAGATGGCATATTCAAAAAGCAGAGAGAAAAATAATTGAACATCTCAAGAGATTCTAGGAAGGATAAAGTTTACATAGGATTTCAACCTTTCTGAATTGCTGAGGATATCTGCTCCAACAAGATCTAAACAGCCAGGGTATCTCTGAGCAGTCAAATTTTTTTCTACATGAAAAATGAATAAAATATTTTGTTTTCCATATGAGGTACAGGGTTCTTATTGCCCTGATTTTCCAGTATATTGTTAGCAATTTCTTTCATAGATCTAAACACCTTTCCTAGCTGATGAATGTGGGGCAGTGGAAGACTCTGCATTTACTCATTTAATAATGCTATTTCTTTACTGTTTCAGGTCAATATCTTAAAAATAGATGCCTTAATCTTGTGTGGGTTTGAAATTTCAGAAACACACAAGCAAGTTAGAACTATTCACCTCATTACAGCATTTATGTGCTTTTGAAAATCCACCTTCTTAATCTGTGTTTAGGCACCTGTGTAAACATATTTTCAGAAAATCATACCCACTTTGTTTATGCTCATTCTTGGCCTTGTCTTGATTTTGTTCAATATTGTTATGGATCTCACTCTTTCTTTGTCCCTCCCACCTCTCCCCACCCTTTCATTTTTTTTTTTTTTAATACCTTCAGAATTTATTAATGTTTAGTTAGTGAATTTCAGGATTTGCAGTCTGGAGAGTTCTCTTTGGTCTTCTTCTTCTGAAGATAAGCCTATGTATTTGCACATAAATGTAAAGAAAAATAAAAAGCAAGTTAAGAGGTAATGACTATAGTCAATAAGTTGCTTCAAAGAGAAAAAAATACTAGGGACTAAATGGTTCCTTGAGCCAGCAAGGAAGAATATATTAAAACAAACAAACAAACAAACACAAAAACATGCAAACAAATAAAACCAACCAAACAAAAAACCACTTATAATGAGATAAATTAAAATTAGAAATAAATTTCAAACTATTAGTAATGAGGCCAGTTAACCACTGGAAGAAGTTAGCAAAGATAGTTGTGGTTCCTCCATTTTCTGATGCTTTCAGAACAGGATGGAACATCTTTCTGACAGGTTTATGTAGTCTAATACAGCTTATTGGACTCGGTTCAGATGTACTTAAGTGGCATCCCATATCCATTGACTCAACAGTTCAAATAGTTTCTTTAGACAGAAAAATGTAAGAATAAGTGTGTCAAAAGACTTAATAAAGTATTTTTGTCTCAGCTCTAACGAAATGTTCTTATTCAAGCCGGAAGAGTTCTTTGTTGTGATTTTAAATTTAAAATATGACAGATAGGGTGGTGTAGACCAACACAATGCAGGAAAAACATTATCAAATTACAAACATTTGTATTTCAAATGATTAATTCATTAATATCTGTCTGATGCATCTTGTGGTATTTACAAAGTAGCAAATTTATATCCTCAGGAATTCAACACTGTTTTAGAGATTCCCAAGCTAGGTCTGAGAAAACTGGCATTTTGGATTGTGCAATGTGAAATCCCAGAATTACAGAAGCTCTAGTTCCTTAGTATCTGTCAAAGGTTTGAGGATATGCAAGGGAATTTACCTTGTGTGCAGCTAACGTGATGCAAAATTTAAGCATCCGTTACTCCTTTTAGTGAATTATCACATTTGACCTGTTAATATCATTAGCAAACATTTCCACTGCTCAATAGGGTTTGAACCATACCAATTTTATGCAGTTGTTTTGGAGATCTAAATTTTAAAAGTTGTGCAAGCAAAGCTGGTAGAACTCTTCGAAAGTACTTGGTTTTCCAAGTTTTTATCAAAATGCCAGCAAGAACTTTTCTTCCTGTTTTTTTTTTTTTTTCATTTTTTCAATTAAAAAAATCTCTTAGAAACATTACTGTTAAGATGGATGATAGGTTTTTTCCAACTTGTTTAAAATATGATACATCTAAACTCTGTAATATTGTCAGTAAATTTGGCAAGCTTCAACTGGCTTTGAATAATTTTGATTTGATACCTCAGAGAATTCAAACTTTTAAATTAGGGCCTCTTTGTAAAATGTAAGCATTGAGTATAAGAGAACATTTGTTTTAAGAAGCAATGAAATAAAAATATCAAACAGATAGCTGATAAGTGTACCACCTTCCTGGGAGGACATTATCAAGTAGCACAAGGTTTCCCGTAGTGTAGAACAGCATTGCTTTTCCTGTGGCTGGTTTCTGCCAGATGTCATCTTAGAGTAAATTAAAGGCAATGATTATATATATATATATATATATATATATATATATATATCTGTTTAATTTCATTTCATACTTTGTCACCTTAATGTCATCTTCAAGAATCTAATATTGAGGTAACATTAAGCCTTTCCATAGAGGCTGATAGTGTAAGTGCTTATATATGCAAGTAGTTTTATTTATATAAGTTTTCCTGTGGCTCACACAGTAAATAATATCCATAGAAGACATTATGGGACCAAATAAAATCTCTTTTAGAATCCTGTTATGAAAATTATCCTGAACTATCCCAGTATGAGACAAAGATTTCTTTTCTGTGGTAGGATCTGCCTCAAAAGGTTTTGGAGCTCTGGGAGCTTTTGAAGGATGGAGGATAAGCTCAAAGTCCTAAAGAGCACTGTCTGAGATTCATGGGCTGTGTTGACTCTGACACACAGCATCCTTATAGGTTAGGCTCAAATGACTTAAGTGGCTTAAGCTCCTCCTCAAGAGGAGCTGTAAAGCCTGTTCACTGGTCAATAGCATTTCTTTAATCTTTTTTTGAATCTGAACAAGATTGTATTTGTCAATCTGAATTACACATTAGAAAAAATTAAATGGTACTTGTAGTTCCATATTTTTACTTTCTCATTTGGCATGCTCTAAATGCATTCCACTGTAGCTGAACAAATGCTCATCCTGGGCAACTATCCACAGATAATATGTCATAGAAAACTGTGTGGAGGTCGAATAATATAGCACTATTTCCTACTGTTGGAGCATCAATAGTCAGCAAATGAACTTATATGTTGTATCTCACCTGATGCGTATTTCTTAGTTGTAAA
The DNA here is from genome assembly GCF_037038585.1 of Patagioenas fasciata. Lineage (NCBI taxonomy): Eukaryota > Metazoa > Chordata > Aves > Columbiformes > Columbidae > Patagioenas > Patagioenas fasciata. The sequence goes on from NC_092524.1 coordinate 37,251,121, forward strand.
GTACTTTAAGGAATGTATTGCCATTAGCAATTAATCACTATAAACTGGAGAAAAGCCATGTTCTTCTTATAGTTCTTTTTTTTTTTTTTTTCTTGCTATAATGAAGTTTTGTGTTGTGGTTATCTTTGAGATTTTAGGGGGAAGGTACCATTTTGTAATGAATCAAAATAGAAAAAAAGTCACAGTTCTATTCTATACTTCTTTAAATCTGACAGGAAGGTGAAGGAATAAAACTGTTTTCATTCCACATTAAAAAAAAAATATTTTTTTTCCGATTCCTTTTCATACGGTTATTCATTTTGTGATACAGTCTGGTGTGTTTTAGAAGGGCTGTAAAGAAATTAGAAGGTTCAGCTGTGAATCTCATTCCTTCAAGATTCTCTGCAATGTTCAAATTCAGCAAACTGGTAGGGGAAACTACTCCTCATCACCGTTTTTCTTCAGCAATTCATAGAATTCCCCACTCTCCTCCTTTTATTAAAAGTAAAGTCACATCCTTACCAAACTGGTTGCTGAAGATCCAAGAACAACTCAACTATTGGGTGAGGAGAAGTCAATTAACTTCCAAACCATAATGAAGACTTACACAGCTTTACTGAGCACGAGTTCAACCCTCTTAATTCACCTAAGTTGAACACAACTCAGTTTCAAGGAGTTAGGCAATTGATACAGCATTTTCAGGGATTGCTGTTACTTACCATTTTACATCAGGAAAGCCTGTCTCTGGGTAGGAGGCAGAACTTACGCATTTAGTTGGGCGATTGACTTCTCTGCTATTCCAGACCAGAAGTATGTGTGATACACATATCTGAGTATTTTGCCATTACATTTATACATATTTTCCACCAATTAGGCAGGGACTGAGTACAGAGACTCTGTAACGTATCCAAAATGAAAAAGTTGGTTAAAAAAAAAATATATATATATATATATATTTATATATATTGGAGCCATATAAATCTCACTATTTGTTTCTAGCCAATTTTCGTTTGAAGATGTGCATCTTCACATAAGTTCCTGTTGAAGTGTTGGGTTTTCTTTGTTTTAATTAAGAGATTATATTATCTCAGAAAATCAATCTAGCATGTCTTGAACAGGGGCTTGAGTAGTAGTCAGACAAAATAGCCTGTGTACTGGCTCAGAAGGTCAGTTTGGTAACTACTGTAGCCTGAAAAACACAGTTTCATCTGCATATATCTCAGTATAGGGACACTCTTGAGAGAATGCCAAGTAAAGAATTAGTTTTATAGGGGTTTTTTTAATCTATATTTATTATAATGACACTTTATTTTTTTTGGGTATATCAGCCTCAAGAAGAAAAGCTGCCCCTCTCATTGTACTGAGCCTTTAGTCTCTGAAGTACAAATCTTAAAGCTTCACCATGTTCAGAAGTTATAGGAAGCAAAAATGGAAAAATATTTTGAGAGGAATCAGAGTTGGCCTCTGGAAAGTAGGATTATAGTATGATTTTCAACTTTCGTTTAGTTATTTTGAATTTTTTCTTTGTTTCCCTTTCCAGTAATTTTGAGTTGAATAGTTGCACTGTTGAACATTATTGTTGTTGGTTCTCTTCCCTCTCTCGCTATTACCCAAAGCTCTCAAAATACAGGCCTCTTTGGCTGGTTACCTTCTCTTTGAAGATGTAGCAAAACAGCAAATTCTCTCGCATTGCTTTTTATATTCTCTATGTACCTAGCAAGTTTCACAGACATAACAGGGTTTAAGTCTCTCATGTCCATATGGGATTTGCTTTAATAAAAATCTGGTTTGCTTGAATGTTCACACGTACTCAGCAGCTATATATTTGTTGTCATTTGAATTAATCTCAACTTTGCATTTTTCATGCCACAGAATGTACAGCAAAAATAACAGAATATTAGGTTTAAGTTTTTTGGTTTTCAGGAGTCAAACTCCTTTGGGTGATTCCTGACTAAATCTGTTATAATTGTTCAAAAAGACTAAGCTAAGTAGATTCAGGTGGGTTTTTTTTTCCCTCCTTGTCATTGTAATTACATTTGTGTGTGTGTTTCTACTATGCATCTGAAAGTTTAATTTTCTCAAAAAACAATATGTGCACATTATTAACTTTGTAAAAGTTACAGTAGTGGTATGGAGTATTTATTTTTAAACTAAATTCTTAAGGAACCATTGACTGTAAATAAAAGACTATATTTTCCTCCTCAGTATTTTTATTCATCTTATCAGTTGTATTTTTGTATTCAAATTCTATTTTGAGATACTGTAGGTTTCTCTGTTTAAATAATTCTGTCTAAATAATGTTTGATATTTACACTGCTTTACTGATCCAGTTAATATTCCAGGTTCAGTGTGCTTGTTAAAAAGATACACAATATTTTGGGGATCTGCAATGAACTCAAATAGGTAGTTTACCAATTTAAATTTCATGAAGATATTTTAATAAATGTTGGGAGGAGTTTGCATCTGAAACAATTTGCACACACGTCTGGGGATCTGGATTTTCTTTTAGTTCTCATGCCACTTCCGGCAACTTGTCACATTTCCAAGTACATAATATTGAAAAGCTCTTCGATTCTTTTCAGTAACTCAGAGCATACTGCCCACAAAATTATACTAAAATAGTATCTCAAAGGCAAGTATCAATCATGTCTCCAGACACTAATATTTAGGTTTCATTATCTAAGGGAAAAAAAAAAAAAGGAAAAAAAAAGTTACATTGTAATTTTATCAATATTTTATGGTTACTTTTATTACTCTAGACTGATAGCGTAGGAAACCACACTGTAGATCATTAGAGATTTTATTTTTCAGCTTCTCTACAATCAGCATACATAGCAATTACCATTTCAGTATAAAATTATAGAGTAAATTCATCCAGCAACTGACCATTAGGAGAGTACGGAAACTGGAAGTATGTTCACCAGAATGGTCAACCACTCTCTAAAAACTGGTGTATTTCAGCTAGTTTTGAGGGGGTTTAGTCATCACACATCACATAAGCTAAAATAGAAGAATGTTATTTGGTTTTAGATGTTTCTGAGAACGATGTTAGTGTGTTTGTTTGGAAATCATTATCTTTACCAAATCAGAGGCTGGAGTGCTCATGTCAACAGAGAATAAGAGCAAAGATATTCTGTGACAGACCTTGAAAATCATAACTACTCAGGTTAAAAGAGAGAGTCAGTGCAAATACTCAACAAATCTAGAGCAACATGATCAAACCAATGGTTTTTGATTTGAAAAGTTTCATTTCTCATCACAGAAAATACTACTGCATTGAGACTGGAAAAGACAAGGGTCTGAACAAGGATTTCAGCCATACAATGAATTGAAGATGCCAGATTGAAATAATCACCAAGATGTAGACATTAACCAAATGTGAAGAACTGTTTGCAATCAGTTTTCTGTAGAGGAGAAGGAGACATGTAGATCTTGGGAAGACATGGTAGGTGCTTAAATACCACGATGATGAGCATGGAAGAAATATTGAGATAGACACCAAACAGTTAAGCACATATGTAATGAGTTAGATCATCCTAATTAAAATTAGCTAAGCCAAAGCAATCCAACATCGACATAGTTGCTCTCTTTTCCTTCTCTTATTATTTATTGTCTAGTTTCTTTATCCTTTAAGACAATGAAATAGTGTGCTGTTGGCTGAAAAGACAGATGTTTTAAGCTTTTTTGCTTGGAATCTTACTGATATGCCAAGATGTCATATGACAGCTTGTTTTTCTTTCTCAACATGAACAACTGGTTTAGTGTTCATTAGGAACCTAAATTTGACCCTCAGGTCCAAGAGAAGTGCTGGAGTCCTGAAGTTCTTGAACTGTCTTTGGGCTTCTTGAAATGCAAGATTTTTTCAGCAACTCACAAGATGTAGCCAAAGAGCAGTATTTGCCATAGTGCTGTGCTAGTTATCATGAGGGATAAATACCACATGCAGGGAAGAAAATACATCAGATCAAGTGAGTTTATTTCCAAGAATAAACCTACATATTAACACCAAAATTGGACAAAATCCAAAATAGTGAGACCAATCCTGAAGTTCTAAAATAAATGTTAATCTTCTGAACATACAAAGCTCTCATTAGACATAAACCTGACTTTTTATGCTGTAGATATCTTCATTATATAATTGTTATTGTATTTCAGCTCTAGAGTTATTGAAAGGTACTATTTAATAAATGCAGAATGAATTTATGATAGACTGCTGTTAAGTACTTTAAGACGAAATGTCTGCTTCTAGTTAACAGGCAGATGAGATTAATATGATTAAATAAATTCAGAGCTGCAGTTACATATCTCTAAATACTACAACTATTTATCCATGAGTTAAAGTTGGAGATAAAAGCAGGCAATTGTTCCTAAGTAATTTTGTTTGTCAATGTGCAGATACATACATATATATATGCATGTGTATATTATTATGTATATATACACACACATCCTCTAATAGAAGCTAAGCTATTTATATGACAAAATAAATTTATTCTGTCATAGGTTTAATATCTATATTTCACAAATATATGATGAAATTTTCATGCATCCATTAGTTCAGGAAAGGATAGTTAGCAAAAGTCAATATTAAAAGCTGGAATACTGTAGTTATTGAAATAACTTAAAAGCAAATGTGCTGATGACAGTAATGTTTGACACGTGCTTATTAGAAAACTTTAATTAAAGCAGACTGGAGATTTCTATGTATAACCTCTTTCATGAGACACATCCCAAGGTGCTTTGCAAAATAATGAAATTAACAATGCAAATATTGATGAATACACTAGGGCAAATACACTAGCAGTCCTTGGTCTTGGGAGTGCCACTACCTGAGTCAACAAACCAAGGGATTCCAGATGCAAAAAAAGTACAAACCACAAAGCCAGACAAATGGGATATCTGCCTTTCCCTTCCTGCTGTGTTTTTGGTAAGGATGAAAAAAGTTGCTAGTTTGCAAGTCTTAGTTTTACTTGCTGCATAATTGTTGCATTTCATTCCATCTATTTGCTCTATGTTTTTTGCATCTTGCATATTATCTGTGGCATTCATAAATGTGCTGTATCTTTTCTGCAAGATGGTGGATGAACAGGTATATGGGCTTCAGAAGTTTCTGGTTTCCATATAGGCTATCGACTGTACTGGCTACTGCTGAAGAAACACTGTTCTTACAAAGTTAATTCGCACACACTTAAGAGTTAGGATTTTTCAAGCTTGGTCTCATACTACTGTGTTATATACAAGAGAAACTAAAGCTCCACAGATCACAGCTGAAGACAGGCTCAAAAGAAATAAGTGGTGATTTAACTTTTACAACTTATTCTTTCCAAGTGAAACTTGTTTAGGCATGCTGGGCCTTCATGAAAACCCTCTGCAGCTTCTTAAAAAGGAGGTAAGGGGTGAGTGAGGAATTATTTTTTTCAATCACAGTATGTTATAAGGCTTCTCCTTTCTTTTCTTTTTTTTTTCTTTTGCATTGTTTCCTTTTTGTAATTTTTTCTGTCTTCCTCATTCTTCTTCCCTGTTTAAGAAACCATTGCTAGTTTCATGTGCATTTATCCAGCTCCAACATTTGTTCATTGCTAATAATGAAATTTATTCGAACTGTGAATTCCAGGACTGCAATGATTAAGCTATTTGAAATGGGTCCATTAATTCATCTCCGAATTTCTCAGCCAGATTACTGGTCATACTTTACGTATTTGGACTAATACTTACAAATTTTTATTTTAGTCCCTATTAGTCACAGAGTCAGGCACAAAAACCTACCACACAATTCGTAACTAATCAAACTAGTGTCAATCGACCACTGAGAATTTACAATTATATAATTAGCTGAGCAGTGAAATTTGAAATTAATTTGTTATGAAAGGCTTGACCCAAAAATGGCCATATAAAGTGAGTTCCAAAGGACCATGTGTGTGAGTTAAGGGACACATTTTTAAATTTTGATGTCTATATTTTTAATCTTTTGCTTCTCTTATTAGCCTCAAAAAATAGCAGTATGATGATGGTTGAAAGTTTTCTTTGCCAGTCACACTTGCAACATCTATTGCGGTATTTTGTGCTGTTGATTTGTTATGAATCAGACAGAAATGTGACATGCCTCATTGTATTTTCCCTGAGTGTCTTTGATTTCCATTGACGTATTGATGAAGACTGGCAGTGCTAGTTTTATATGTGATTTGAAACAACCGTAACAACCCTGTCTTTGAGAGATGCAATGGTATCATGCATTCATGATGTGGCATAATAGGCTTTTAATTCTAGATCACAAAAGGCTTTCAGATGTTTGAGGTGTATTCATTCCCAAAACATTTCTCCTCTTAGGGTCTGAAGTTCAGTGACCTTAAAGATTTACAAGATTTTTAAAGTAAAGTATGATGTGACATGTTTTTTCTGACTACAGAAATTAGTTCCTAGAGGAAGAAGAGACGAGAGGGAGGGAGGGAGGGAGGGAGGGAGGGAGGGAGGAAGGAAGGAAGGAAGGAAGGAAGGAAGGAAGGAAGGAAGGAAGGAAGGAAGGAAGGAAGGAAGGAAGGAAGGAAGGAAGGAAGGAAGGAAGGAAGGAAGGAAGGAAGGAAGGAAGGAGGGAAGGAGGGAGGGAAGGAAGGAAGGAAGGAAGGAAGGAAGGAAGGAAGGAAGGAAGGAAGGGAGGGAGGGAGGAAGGGAGGGAGGGAGGGAGGGAGGGAGGGAGGGAGGGAGGGAGGGAGGAAGGAAGGAAGGAAGGAAGGAAGGAAGGAAGGAAGGAAGGAAGGAAGGAAGGAAGGAAGGAAGGAAGGAAGGGAGGAAGGAAGGGAGGAAGGGAGGGAGGAAGGGAGGGAGGGAGGGAGGGAGGGAGGAAGGAAAGAAGGAAGGAAGGAAGAAAGGAAGGAAGGAAGGAAGGGAGGGAGGGAGGGAGGAAGGAAGGAAGGGAGGGAGGAAGGAAGGGAGGGAGGGAGGGAGGAAGGAAGGAAGGAAGGAAGGAAGGAAGGAAGGAAGGAAGGAAGGAAGGAAGGAAGGAAGGAAGGAAGGAAGGAAGGAAGGAAGGAAGGAAGGAAGGAAGGAAGGAAGGAAGGAAGGAAGGAAGGAAGGAAGGAAGGAAGGGGGAGAGAGAGAGAAAGAAGAGTTTTACCACCTGAATTTTGCCCTCTATTTTTTCCTGATTTAAAGTCAACATCAGAAACTCTCATATCATGATCTCCCCACACCACACTTTGTCAATGCATTCCAAAACTCGAAAATGATGATGCAAATCCAAGATAGGTTTCTGAGAAGGCTTCATGCACACACTTCTGAAGTTGTCATCTTTATTGCTTACATACAATAGTATTTTTTAAGTTTTCACACTATCACAAGAGTATGTCTTTTTTCTACTCATTGCCCTCTGTTTGGCAATACTGCCACAGAAAGCAAGTTATGGCACCATACATCATGCCCTGACAACAAAAAGAACACTGAGATTTTAAAAGAAGTTTCCCATCTCTTCTGTTCTTAAGTGTCTTCTAAAATATCAAACCAAATCCATCTGCAAGCCTACTGTGAAACTATTTCATTAATAAAAAATGTGAAAGGAAATCAGAGTTTCCAGAAGCTGAGAAGAGTTAAGCTTCTTAAAAAGAGAACAAGTTGCATATGAAACTAAAGATCCTATTCAAAGCCAGGCAGAAAATCTGGGTATTTTCCAAAGGTAAGATTCAACGTATACTTGCATTATACCCTGATACTAGCATGTCCTTTTCTTTAAGCAGCATTGAACAGCTGAGAATCATTCACCTTACTTTAGCAGATATATTTTGAGAGAAAAGGGGCAAAGGCGATATTAATTTTTAAGTAATGTCAGCACAAGAAATCTGATGCCAAACTGCCCTTTTTGCTCCTGGGATTGTGTTGAGCTAATTCCCTAGGCATCCTTCTGAAAATGTATCCTTTATATTAAGGAAAAAAAAAAAAAATGGCAAAATCCACCCTCTTGGACCCTACTGCTTTAGTTCCCTGTGTGAATCTTCTGGTTTGATTTAGGAATGTGCTGCTCGGTTCCCACGTGCATTGTTGTAGTATTTGCTTTGGAAGGAAAAGTGAGTCTATGGTTCACGCCTTAACCTTGTCAAGCTTCCCCCTTACCAACTTGAACTGAAACCATACAAATTCTGAAAGGAAAGGCCACAGCCAAAATTAATCATAAACATTAACCACAAAATATTACTCTTGACCCTACCAAGGGGCAGACCTCTAGGAATAACATCCTGCTCCTTAAGAAAATAACATCCCTCTCCAACCGAGAGGAGCAGACGGTCTCATCTATGCGTGACGGACGTGCTGACCTGTGCCTCAGGGAGTGACATCCGATTTCAGCTCAGAGGGCAATCAGCACTCCAGGCCTTACATTATGGAAGTCCTGCCCCAAACACAGCCCTACCTAGAAGCTTTGGCAGCTTGCGCTGTACACATAAAAAAATCCTGGCCAACGTTGTTCTATAAGGTTAGGTTTTTACCTAAAGCCAAACAGACTAAGGTTGAAGCTGGAAAAATTAGAGCTACCATCCCAGCTTCTAGACTGTTTCGACCCGGATGAAAACTGTATGTATGTGTATATATATATATATATATGTATATGTTTCACATTGTTTTACCAATAGTGAGCCCTGAGGAAAAGCTACAGTCTGTAGTTCCCCTGTAACATTTCATTTGAAAGGACTGTGCTTAATTTATTCTAACAGACACAATCCGCAGATTGGAGACCCTCTTTCCATAGCTATCAGGCAGTATCTTGTTCAACAGCAACTTACATTAATTAAGCCTCAGAAATCTGAAAAATCCAGAACCAAAACATGTTATCCAATAACAATTTTATCTGGAAATAATAGATCAAAGATGAGATGAAACTTAGGTGCCTAAATCAAGCAAGACCTGCAACACTGAATGAAGTATATCCTAAATATCACAAGAAATCTTGGCATGGAACAATAAACAAGATTGCTTCCCAGGAGATGCTGGCTGTACTGGCACTGTCAGAGAGAAATTCCAGCAGCAAGCTGTTGGACTTGCGTCAAGGATGCCCTGCAGATATATTTCTGATATTGCCAACAAGAACAAGATGAAGTAGCACCAAACCCCTCAGCATAAAAATCTGCTCCTCGGTGTCACCTCACCAAATGATTTTGGTCTTTGTTTTCCCAATGTGTCAGCCCCAGACAGAAGCCAGCCAAGCTGCTGTTGTGACAGGCAGGTTAAGTGGGAAGAGAACCAGGGAGAGGATGGAACATCATTCCTAAATATTGGTGTGCTCAGCAATAACATTATATAATTGTTATAGAAGATCAAAGGAAAATTTCCCTGATAACCCTTGTTTTTCTGTGTGCTGGGACAGAAAGCAGAGTTTGTCTCACCCATTGAAAGATGCTAAGTAAAGAATAAACTTCAGGCTTTCGCAATTAAATTGTTGCTGGCAGCCATGTTTGTAAGGTTAAAAATTATTTGGGATTTCTGTGGTACACTGAAGTGCAGCTATGCCCCCAGTGAGCGAATGTGACAGATTTGATAGAGATAGAGGGTACCGCAGTGTCATCTGCTGAATAAATGCCTTTGGGTGAGTGAGTATTTTCACAGGAATTGATCTGTCCTTGATTTGTACTTGCATAGTCTGTTCATATCTGACAAATATAAACTGTAGTCTCCCCAAATGGCTATTTCTGACAACACAATACAAACTGAGTACACTCCTCCTTTCACACTAATGTAAATGCGTCTCTCCTGTTATTAATAAGCTATTTATACACATTCTGACAGCAGACTAGACCTCATCTTTGAGATCAGTACCTGACGCCCACATTTCTTCCCTCTTGCCCTCTGTTTCTTTCCACCATCCATCACACTGACTGTTACTTCCTACCCTCTCCTGTGAAATAGACACTCCCTTCTTTTTTCACCAACAGTAAAACAGAACAAGGTGGTTTTATGTGTTGGTAAAGATAAATATTGAGGCTACAATCTTTCCCTGTGTGGCTTCCATTAAATTTCATTGGGTACCATTTTACACACCTTTCAACTATAATGCACAAAGGCTAGTGTCGCAAAAGATTTTTGGAGTCTCATAACATCATGCCTTTTTAGGAAACCAGTGCTTCTTCACTCCCTTTAATTGAAATCAAATGCCATTTAAAATTCCCTATATTTTATCACCTAGTTGTCCAGTCTTTTCAAACAGCCCCTTCTCTAATGGTACAGGTGGTATATTATGTCAAGGAGAGGACCAACAAAACATGCCTTGGAATAGTGCAAACAGTATTTAAATGTAATTGTGACAAATAAAGATAGTAGATTACACTGAAGATCTTTTAGCTCGTGAGATGTAGCAAAAATAAGGAAGAAACCTGAGGCAATTCTCATCGGAAGAGTTTTTTGCTTTACTCAGCTTCTCCCTTAGGGTGAGGTAAGGGGAAATCTTCTCACTTGTCATTGCTATTGTGATAGGAAGAGAAGAATATTTATTACCGTGTCTCTGTGTGTAATGTTTCATTCTTGGTAATAAACTAAAATACACTTGTTTCTCAAGGAAGGAATTTTTCTTTTGGTTTACAAAGGAGTTTTTCACAAGAACTAAACTTGATGGTAGGGAAGTAGGGAGGCTGCTGATCTCTGCTACTGTTTCGACACTGCCAGTTTGAAAAGACCTACCAGGGTAGCTGTTCTCTCAGCTGGCTGAGCGATGGCACTGTCACCACTAGACAAAGTTCAAAATTTCCTTCAGAGGAACACTGACTCTTACTTTTTGAACTTTCAGACTACTGGGCTGAGCAGAGTGAAAACAGTTGTTTAGAGACATCATGCATGGATCTAAGGGACAGATGACTCTGAACTATGCCAGAGAATTATGATAAGACTTTCAGGCTGAAAACCAGGATGTTTTTTTCTATTTGTTTCTTTTTAATCATTGGTCTTGCTCTACCATTTGTTCTCAGTCTCGCTTCTTGTTGCTTCTCAGTAAGAGCGAATATACGAGATACTCTGCTAGAAACCCGAGGTGACTTAATAAGCAGCTATAAGCTGAGTTCAATTCACTTTCACAGAACAGTCGTCTCCTTGAATGTGAAGGTCCAAACTGACAGCAGGTAGGATGCCTCTTGGATGTTACAGTTTCTCAGAGGCTTTCACTGCTGTCTGTTCAGTGGCAGCTCTCCATTTAAAGGATATTCTGTACTAAAGGAATCCTAAAACCAACTTAACAGTTAAATTAAAGATCTACATAGATTACACTCCCAATGCAATGGAATGGATTAATTTTTCTTTCAACTCCTGTTGCTTAATGTTGATTTAATATATTGTCTTGACTTTTAATAAGGTTATTGAAAGATAAAAGCATGTAAGGAGCTGTGCCACAGATGCGACAGTCAGAGCTTCATATGCAAAATAAAAGGACACAATATAATAAAAAGAAAATTGAATGTTGCTTGTATAAAATCTGGCTTTGTTTTGATGCATGAAACAGCAAACACTGTTCCACACTGAGGTTTTCAAGAATGTCTTAAGTATACAATGCTTCTGATGCCACCCCAGTTGCCTATATATAGATCTGTCTTGTGTAAAGAATTTAAAAAGCATTAGAATGGAGAAATCAAAGAGACAATAAATTTTAAACCAATCTTATTGTCTGCAGCCTAAAGTGTTATTAAGATCAAAGTGGAGCAAACATCTGGCATTTGCCTTTCTGCAAAAATTAGATCAAATTACCTACCATAGGATTTAGATCCATTCAGTAAGTTAATGCCATTGAACAGACAGTTTTCTTCCTCCTTTTTATTTGCTAGATTTAGCTTAACACCCACATTTTGGACTCTTCATTCGTTTGGAGTGGAAGAAAATTAACAACAAAAATGGAAATACATGTTCCTCATGAACATCTGTTTCCTAAGGAGCATTCAAAGTCCTTCAGATCCTAAGGACAGAGGTTTAGCTAGCCTTCATCTTTGCCATTAAGTGTAATTATCTAGAAATAAACTCTACTGAGTACATACAACCCTGTCCCCCTCCTTGAAAAAAAATTTCTTCATGCCTACTGTTGCAATTATTGTCATTGTTGACTTATACTAATCCCTCATAAAGTATGATGTCATTAAGAACCTTGGCACACTGGCCCGTACTTTTATCTATAAATTTATCAAATGACCATTTTTCAGACTTGTAAATATATCTACTGCATTTCTAGGCTTTTTGTACCTTTGTTTAGAGAGATAAATATATGTATGTTACATCTATATAGCACAGTTTTGTAATTATCTGAATAGAAGAATACATTGATACAAAGCTAAGATTGGGAATGTCTCTTAAATACAAAAAAGACTGTGCCTTAATCCTTCAACAAACTAATTATAAAACATAGAAATTCAGTAAACTTTAATTTAAAGGAAAACCAATATTAAGATCTGCAAATTAGTCATTAATCAAGCAAACTTAACAGTTCTCTGTTGTGATGCCACGCAGTAACTATAAAATTACGATTAATTAATTTGAGTGTTGCTGTCCCAGATGAGCTGTAGCTGATACATTAATTCTTTCCAATTGTTTTTTTGCTGGAATTCATATTGATATTACTAGGCAGTAGGATAACATATATTTCTCAATTATTCTAGAGCAAGATGGAGTTATTATTTTAACCTTCATTCTTTTGATCTCTTGTAATATGAATTGGAATACAGTTGTTTCCATAAGGCCTTCTTTAAAAAAAAAGAAATACAAAAATGGCAATTTCAAATTTTATTTGAAGAACTTTTATTTGGAGTCAATATAACTTCTCCATTTGATTCATCCCCAAGCTATGTGATTTACATCTGTATCAGAGCAAGGAGGAGTTATCGCTTATAGCAACTCAGAAGTTTCTTTCTTAATGCGATCCCGGACATTCTTCTTTTATGTCAGATATAATTTGGTCCTCATATTTTGCTCCTTGATCATTCAAAAATGGCAGATTATGAATTTTACTTGCAATATTTTAGACATTATAGGAAAGGGAGTAAGTGACAGTTAAAATTTCTGTGCTCCTCCCCCCAGACCCACAAAAGCAAGGGGAGGAATTCAGGCAGCCAGAAGCCACACATTGTCAAAGGGCACCTTAAAGTCATCACCTACATTCCCAGGCAGGCAGTGCAGACAGGCTTCTGATGTTTTTATGAATCTGCATTACAAGGCATCATCAAAAATCTACACTGGGATTCATAGTGATACCTGTGTGTTGCTGGGTATTTCTGTTTTCAGTCTCAGCTGATATAAAAAAAAAAAAAAGATAAAGCAAGGTGTCTGAATCTTATGGTTATTTCTTTTTATATCTTAAGGCCAAGATCTGATAGTTATTTAGAAACATCTTTCAGTGATACCTCCAGTGTTTTGAATAAATCCAAATATACATTAATTTTTTCACTCCCTGTAATTTTAAATGATGCAGCTCTCCCCTTCAGAAGCCTTCAGTTTGTCCAGTCATCTAGGTAACCAGAAAGACTAAGAAAAAAGTTTGGACCTTCTTCTGTCTATGTTAACTGCTGTATTTCAGTAATTAATGAAGTGGTTTATAAAGCAGGTTTGTGTTACATGGAACGAATGAGATGAACATTTTTTTAAAAAGCAAAGGAAGAGTGTGTAAGGGGATCATTGGGTTAAGCAAACCAGTATTCTCATCTTGGTCTTCTACCAGGTACTTGATGCTTCTTCTTCAGGAAACCTTTTGAAAGTGAGAACTCTGGGGTCATTCCTGCACACTGGACAGCACAAAGAAACATCAGTCCCTGGTTCTCCAGCGCTTCTTTGTTTGTTTGTTTGTTTGTTTGTTTGTTTTCTGTTGTTGTTGTTTGGGTTTGGGGTTTTTGTTTGTTTGTTTGGGTTTTGTGTGTATGTTTTTTGTTTTTCCCACTGAAGAGAAGGTAACTTACTGCATCACTTTTGCAAACACAATGTCCCTCTTCCCAGACAGGCACTGCCACTGACAGGCGGCTGGCATGGAGCCACAACACTCTCTCTTCCACTGACCCGTCCAGGACACACCCTACCTACTGTGCACATGTGTTGCTCAGATGTCTTGCACATGCTTGGTAAAACTGACATGCTCTTGATGCCTCAGTCCTACAATGTGTGTGCAAATCAACTGCACAGCACATGGACAACAGAGCACACACAGAAATCCCAAACAGAAATCTAGCCTACCTCACTGGGAGAAACAAATCATCTTATTTCTATCTGTGTCCCTGAAAGATGATTAAAGTATGTGAATTCTCTCATATCTTTTGCTTATATTCTTATATTCTTTTGATCAGGAACTATCTATAAAGCACACAGGATTTCACAGTGGAGGTATCTGCAATTCAAAGCTGGTATGTAGGCCAAATGCAAATTATAATGAATCTCTGAGCTTGTTAGCATGTAAATAGTAAGGCTATGGTACTACCGGCTATTAAAAAGGTCAGTCCAGGAGGTTTTTCTCCATTTTTTTTTAATATTCAAATAAAGATACATATGCACATCTTTTCAAGGAAACCTATTCTGTCAAATTGTGCCCATATCTCAGACCAGAAAAAGTAAACTGCCTTCTAAAAATAATAATTTTAATGTTGTTAGCCTTTTAGTAAGTTTTAAAATCACAAAAAGCTAGAAGAGAAGGAAGACCAAACCAAAAAGCCTTTAAAAAACTTAAACAACCTGCTCAGCTCCATTATTGCATGAAAGAAGAAGACACCAGATCCTACCAGCTTTTCAGAGCTCGAAATGGGACATCTGACCCTATTCTCTGGTTATGCCACAGGAAAACACTACATGTTGTTGTTTCATAAGATTGTATATCTGACTATGTCTTTGTCAATGTCAGTTCTTTAAATTAAAAGGTGTATGTCTGAAACAGGTCTGTGTTACTGCTCAGAGGGGTTATGTGAAATCAAAGGTGGTTCTCGGTCTGGTTCAGCGAGATGGCGGTGCCAGTCAGAGCCGCTCTCTGCACGAGAGCAGGCAATGCCACAGCTACTGCACACAGCAGGGTTGCCCAGGGGTCTACAATGACCAGCTGGGTCCCGCACACATCTGACAGGGTGCCAGGTTGGAAAGGTAAAATGTCTACCGCTACTGCCCATTTCCCACAGGCAGGGTGGAAAGTTCAACTAAACCTCTTCTCTGTGGCTGCAGGTCCTTCCTCAACATTGGTCTTGCTCAAGTACTGCCAGAAGGGACAGAGGAGGTAAAAGGAAATGAGATATTTCTGTTCTCTTTTATAATTATTTTTCATCTCCTCTGTCCCTATTTACAGCTTGTAATGAGCTGTATTGTAGAGGTGGTTTCTCACTCTTTTTTTCTAAAAGTGGGAGTAAACTGCTAGCTAGACATAAAACCGAGATAAGGTGTAAGGCAGGCATGCCAGCTCCAACTCTACAACAATTCAAGGCTGATTTATATTTTGAACTGTCACTACATGGTTTACAAGGGGAAAAGTGTGAGGAAAGATTGAGATTTTCCTTCTATAAATTGTTGGAAGGGTGAGGGGGAAGTGACAGATCTCATTTAAAAACTTTATTGAAGTAGCCGTGTTGAATGATGGTGCCATTGCTTGTCTCTGTGTCTCATTGTCATAATGTAAGCTCTTTTATAATTAGAAGAAACCACAGAAGTCAGAGTAAAGTACAACATATCCAGAAAGAGCTGGAAACTTGAGGAAGAAAGAAAGGAAAAGCAGGGAAAAAAAAAAAAAAAAAAAGAAAAAGAATGAAAAAAAAACACAATAGACATGGGCTGGAGAAGATATTTTATTTATTTATTACTAGTAGTTAAAATGACGTACAAAATGCTGGGAAGAAAAAACTCCAATTCTATTCAGTTACAAAATAATTAAAACTTCATTTTAAACCAAGTTTTGCTTTGTGAGACCGAGCTTGAAAACACTGCAGCCTTAGGTTATATAGTCCATTGTTTTTTAGAATAAAGCAGACATTTAAATACATATTGTGGTTGATATTAAATATCTCATATAATTGTAAGTTAGCAGAACTTTCTTACTCTCAAGCAATAACTAGCAATTCATAAAAGTCCTTTGTATAAAATTTACATATGGGGGGGGGTGGGAAATCTGTCTCAAGGGGAGTTTCGTCATGATCTATGCACAGGCTGTTTTGGAACATAAAGATTTGTAAAACTTTACTCGATTTTCCTTCAGAATCTTAAATAAAAGAGTCAGTAATGTCTGACGTTTTGCTTAATGGCTAAGGGTTTAGGGACATAGCAGTCACTGTAAAAGACAATAGGAATTTTGCTGTCAACTTCACATGAAGAAAAAAAATCATTCTTAAGGTGTGCCCATTTCTTGAACAGAAACCCTAGCTAGTACAAAACTTTCAGCAACGAATGGAATTGGCCCTTTTACCTGCAAACAAACCCAAAAAGTATTTTAAATGAAAACAACCCCTGCCTATTTTCAGTGAAAGAGGATTTGTATTAATAATAACATTAAATATCCATATCTTTCTGTTTAACTATTCACATTCCACACAGTGGAAATCTAACTTCTGTAATTCCAGATTTTAAAAATGGATTTTAAAATCCATGAAGAAACGTGTCAAACCTGCTGAGTGAGAGTACACCAGATGAAATGCATTTTAATAACATCAATCAATGAGTTGCAGTCTCTTAATCTTACAAATGCAGACCTCACAGCAGTGGATTTTACCATAAAAATACATTAATTGCAGAGATGCAGGATATCACCAATAACTGCATGATGTATTGTGTAACAGCTGGGGCATCTAATATAATGGGGGCACACTGGATGCCTCTGTGGCATGCCACTCACTGTGTATTTTTCCATTTGGACATGTTTAATAAGAGCAGAATTGTCTTCCTCAGTGCTCAATAGACAGAAATGCCATCAAGATAATCACCTTGCAGCTGAGAGAGGTGTGAGAAAGAGCAGTTACACTGAGAGTCGATATGAGAGAGTATTGCTGCTGAAGAGGGAAGCTGAGTCCTGGGCTACACAAGCCCCATCACACAATTCACACGGACCTAACTCACATGTCACTGGCCTCACTGATGTCCAGGTTGCTTTCAGGCCTAGTACCGACTCTAGCATAGGAATACACCTTTCCTTTGGTCCCCCACCAGACAGGACCAGCTGTCAGGGCCCTGAAGGCAGAGGTGCAGGCAGTTAGATGGGCAGCAGCCTGGCAGCTCTTCATCACCCAGCTGGAAGGTGTCCCTGCAAAGGCAGCGCCCAGGACAGTGTGGCTCACTGGCATGCCACGTGGAATGAGATGCAGCCGGTGAGACAACCCCCAGGCTTCCCATCAGACCCCCAGGAAAGCAAGGGCAATGTGCAAGGAAGGGGTTCTCCTGGGTCCAACGGCCCAGCATCCACCTAGCTAAAACAACGTCTTTTCCAGGACCTTCTGTGCCCCTGCCAAATCCCACAGCCCTGATCAAGTTTAAGCTCCTAATCCTGAAGGAAAGAAAAGGCAGGATAACCTCACAGGTGAGATTCATCGAGCTGTTGGAAGTAGTGTGTCCCCTTTTATGTTTGTTCCTCCCCATATGAGAGGGGCAGTTAGCCCTTAATTTTCAGGAAATTCTCTTTACTTCATCCAAATCCAGTTTAAATTCAAGTCTGCAGTAGAAGATATAAAAAGAGGATTATTGCTGGCAAAGTTCTGCATCTCTTTTTCAACAAACTGCATGCCTGTGGCAAAGCTAAAATAACAATAACAATGCAATGTTTACTAGTCATGAATGTCGTGTCTTTTGTCTCTTGTGTGGTTATTGCATTTGCAGTCACATGATGCTTGTTTTAATTTTTGCTTTGCTCTTTATGTACTAAATTACTGCCATACTGTACTTGATCTTGGTTAGCAAGACTTTTGTGCTGTGGTTATGTATGTTTTTATGTATGTGTGTGAAAAAGAGAAGGAGAGAGTTTGGATACACACAACGGAGTATGCATACTCATTGTATGTACATATAGATACCCATGGCTAAAAGATACTGCATATACATATATATGTAGATATGAAGAATAACTGATATCAGAAATAGAAGACATCAAATGGCTCTTGTGGCAAAAAAATGAGTTTTGATTGATTTAGAGAACCATTAGAATTCAGAAGTATATTTATAGCCTTGTATATAGTTTCTTTTTAATTTACGTAATATATGACTAAGTATATAAATTAAAGCAAAACACAAACAGAAGACAGTATCTCTTTCTCTGTGTCTTCCTATTTATGTATCTTTCCTTTTTCTACTCCCTTTCGTACTCCCCTTGTCTACTTACTTTGACCTTTTGCTTTTGAACTTGCTGTAGCTCTGTTTTCCATCCACCTATAGTGACTTTTCAACACCCTCACATACCCCCATTGTTCTCCAGACATTGCTTTTGGATTACAGTAATTTTTTTAAGAAGCATGTTACAAAGTCTTGATAGAGCTGTTATTTTTCAGTGACAGTTTTGCTACACTTTAAACTGCTTTTTGCCTACTTCATATTTAAGAATAGATTCATGCTTTCAAATAGATTGTCCTCTCACTTTGATGTTTCTCTTAATACGGTAAAAGGAAATAGCATGGCAGGTGAACATCAGCAAATGCCACAGCTCCACTTTCCCAGCAAGCGGCAAAAATGTGAATCTACACTAGGAACCCTAATTCATGACTGCAGGTAAATAGATTTTTTTAATAATTCATACTCCTGTTAAATTTTTTTTGTCATAGTGAGCACTCATATATTTTCTTGTACACATCCATTTTCTCTCTTACACACAAACACATGCGTGCCCTTCCCTTAAAACTTTTGTTTTGTTGTTGATATTTGTTTGTTTTGCTTGTCTTAGGTAATTCACAATATTGTCCAGCCCCAAAGGTATGCTAGTTCATGCCACTCACTCTCATGCTGGCAATGATTGCGTACAGTCAGAGTGCAATTGGTACATTTTTCTCCGTTTAGTCCAAGTCAATAGATATACACCGGCATTCCTTAACTCGGGTGATTCTTTTCTTCTTTCTTGGGGGCTGAAGCTCAGGGCAATTGAGTGTAACAGTCATGGTGGTGAATTTCTTGGGCTTGCAGAAGGAACAAGATTGGAAGGAGCCTTCCTCTTTACGGACATGCCTGGGGATGTAGAAGGAATTGCACTGGCCATAGCAGAATCTGTTGATAATGGTACGACTGTTGCAGCCTTCTTCGTGGATAGTTTGTTTGAGAGGTTGAGTTTTACACCAATCCCGCTTTAGGTATTTGCGCTCAGTGATGTGCAGTGCCTCCTGACTAGACTCCAGCACCTCTTCAGCAGGCATGGAGGTGCCTTTTCCTCGTTCTCGATGCCTAGAGCCCGACTGCTGCTGTGTCTGCATTTGCTCTGAATCATTAGGCTGATCTTTGTCAGGAGGAGGGATAGCACCTTGAGATCCACGATTCCTCTTTCTCCCTTCTGCTGCCAGTAGCAGAAATCCCGTCAGAAGAAACACAGCGCCGATGGCATACAGTGTGCGGACCATCCTATATGGAAGAAGTTGAGGGAATAAAGCACAGTTGTGGATTTCAGATATCAGCAGATCAGGTATGCAGTAAATATCCAGTTCAATTAAATAAATGTGTGTGTGCGTGTGCACTTATAAAAGATAAGCATTTAGCCTTTATCAGCTGCAAGCCTTTACCAAGTGATAAAAGCTTTAATGTACAGTGATTACAAGTCAGAGGCTAAATACAACCAGAATTTAATTTTGTGTGGCATGCATCTTTTCCCAGCCCTTTTCTCCATGTATATTACCCCAGTTAGGAGTTCTCGTTCCATTTTTGTAGCTCACTGACGTTAGGAAGGTTGCTCCTGATTTACACTAGTGGAAGAACAGATTTTATGCTACACAAGGTTTACATGACATAGCTGTCTACAATACCAGAGGCTAAACTCTTTGACTCAGGAGATGCAGTCTAGCTATGTGTTCCTTAGTCAGACACAGAAGCTTTGTAGAGCTTCTTGCACTATATACATCCAGAATATAATGTGCATACTATATCCACCTGTTATCTGAATTATAGCATCCCAAGCTCTGT